>NC_092351.1:56008576-56374118 GCF_963676685.1 Mytilus edulis | reverse complement strand
GTTTTAACACTTAAGGTAGCAGGAGTGTCTAAATGTTCGACAATAGTTTAATTTATGATAATTCCGGGTCAATATACTTTCACATGTCAATATAAACACTAGGGGTCACAGACCTTGTTTATCCATCAAAATACTTTGCAATTAACAAAATCATACATGCGACCGTACCAAAAGTTATCCGATTGCAGTACGATCTTACCACGCTTCTACTGCGATTATAGCACGTTCTTACCACGATTCTACTACGTTCATACCGCGATCTTACTACGTACCCAGCAATAACGTCAATATTGTGTTCCATATCAATACAGTTCCATTCCTTAATTTCCGATTAATACGTATATATAGATTTCTCGGAAACGAATCCTGATCAATTCAACCTAAATTACAACCTATTGCTGGTCCATAAAGCTCAAATGACGATATTTTAGTGAACGATAGCAGAGATGACACAGATGTGTCAATATATATAGGAAGATGTGGTATGATTGCCAATGAGACAACTCTCAATCCAGGTAACAATTAATAAAAGTAAACCATTATAGGCCAGTTACGTCCCTCAACAAGGAGCCTTGGCTCACATCGAACAGCAAGCTATAAAGGGCCCAAACAATTTCTAGTTAAAAACCATCTAAACGGGAAAACTAACGGTCTAATCTACATAAAAAACGAGATGCATGGTTGAGCCGTCAGAGTAAATGGATAATTACATTTTTTGTGAAAAATACAACGAGATTGATGGTCGTAGTATGAACGTAGTCAGGTCGTAAGAAGAGCGTGATGAGGACGGCAAGGGCGTGATAGAATCGTACTATGGTCGTAAACAGCGTGGTATAGTCGAAGTGGACGCGTAGTTGGGTCGTGGTGAGAACGTGATGGTCGTAGTGAGGTTGTAATAATGTCTCTGGGAGATCGTAGCGTAGTATCTCCGAATAGAATCACTCTTTCGTGACGCTCTCGCTACGATGGTACAGCGACCTTTGCGATCTTAGTACGCTCTCGCTACACTTCTACTACGACCTGATTTCTCCACGACCGCACCACGATTGTTTTGAACATGTTCAAAGTTGGCCACGCTCATCACGATATTGAAGACCTCGCCACGACCGTGATACGACCTTACTGCGATCTACACGATCGTACTACGATCATCAAAATTTTTTTCACAGATCGTAGTGCGATCGTGGCCTAGTGGGACTGCGGTATTAATGGACAATGTCAAAAACAACTTTGACAAATGAGACCAAATTACCATTAGTTAAAACGGTCCACTAAATGTCAACTGACATGCATTATATTTTTTTTATTTAAAGATCAACCTTTACGTATTTACTATACCAATTTGGCAAACTAGATATACCAAACATACTCAATGTTTACTGACCAGTATACCAAATACAAATTAAACTATACTTCAAACTATATAAATCTAATTAATAACTCAACAAATATATATTGCATTTGCCGTACGGACGAACTATAGAAATCCACAGAGAACGGGGCGCAAAAACTAGAAAAAAACATTTTCTCCTAAAAAATCCAATACCTAGTAAATGTTTGGTCTCTTCTAATCTATGTTCTAATGAATCAGCGACATATCCGTCTTTGGCCGAGTCGCTTGTCCACGGCAACGACCATGACGTTTCCAACACCTGTCGCTTACATTGGAATTCGCTGCTTTTGTAGCACCACTAGCTTTCAGTGAATGCATGAAAACCATGTATTAAAAGTTCACCTGGAACCTCAACATATACCCCAATGACATTTATTATGGCGGAAAATTTGGATAATCATACATTGTAGCTCTGTTCTATGTTCCTTGAGAATTTCAATCGAAAATGCATTACTGGATTTTCCTTCACTATATTAGTTACCCTACTTTAATATGCGAATGTCAAACAAGTAATAAGTTAAGCTGGATATAAAACCAGGTGAAATCCACAATTTTCTGCATAGGGAAATACATCTTTTAATGCAGGAAAATGACAGTTGTTAACCATTCGTTTAATGTGTTTGAACTTTTGATTTTGCCTTTTAATCGGGAACTTTTCGATTTGAATTAATTTGGTTATTTTACTTTCTACATTGTTCATACTAAGTATTCCTACAAACAACATGACATTTCTGGATCTTCCAAGTGCTCCAAGAAACCTCTTTCTGAATTATGAACATCAGTTATATCAGCAAACAATGCCGGGTTTCACAGTCCTTGTGAAACTAGCTGATCCAGAGGGGTTGATACATGAAAATTCCAAAGATCGTATATCGAGAACATACTATCCTAGACGCTTCCATCTTGCAAGAGTATTAAAACATAAAATTTTTACTTTTCTGCAGTTAACATTAGTGTTCCCTAAGCTAAACTAAAATATAAGTTAAAAGAGTTGGTCCTGCGTTGTTTCATTAAAAAAGAATGGCTTTCATCAATACAAGTATCTTGTCTAAGGAAGGCATAAATCGTACTTTGTAAAAAAATCAACCTGATTCCAACAAATTCTTTTCAGAAACTTACAGAATCTAGACACTTGATTTATTTATAGACAACATGATATTTTTTATGTTTGGAGGAGTGTTGTTCAACACACAATAGACTTTCCCCTTGGAACCAACTGTAATCCTATTTTTGACTTTTTACTGGAAATTTTTAAGAGAAAAGAATTTAGAAGTATCTTTTAACTAATTTTTCAACCACATAGATGATGTTATCTTACTACATAATTCACAATTTGGAAACTATATTGAACACTAAAGCTTACAACAGAAACAGGTAATAAAATTGAGAAAGGAAATTGGGAATGTGTCAAAGAGACAGCAACCCGACCATAGAACAGACAACAGCCAAAGGACACCGATTGGTCTTCGATGTAGGGAGAAACTCCCGCTCATGTATTTTCTTACATCAAGAAATTTATAATGAGGGAAGATTAAAAAAACAGCTTTAAGACAAAACGTGATGATTTCAGCTTCCCAGTTGTGTGCTTTCTATTTCTATGTAGCAACATTACAGAAGTGCGTGCATACAGTATACATCTCAAAATTTATACGATTTTCTAGGGCTTGTATTTTCTATCATCATGTCTTTCATAGAGGGTTGCTTCTATCAAGGAAGCAGCTAATAAACAAAGAGTTCTGAATGGTGAAGTAAAAGACTTAGTTATGACTACGTTAATTTTACAGACGTAATCTTGAAATGATTGATCTTTATGGAAAAATTATTTCTACAGTCTGCCTCTTTTACCGAATTTACAAAACTTATCACAACCGGGTTTGTACTTAAAGGAGCAACATAGCAACATGACAGATGTCATGTTGACATGACAGATGTCATGTTGTTTGTGAGTTTATTTTTGACCCAGGAATTTGTATGTCCCTTTGGTATCTCCCGCCTCTTTTTAATTTTTTTTTCTTTAATCAAAATCAGTTGAAATCAAAGATCTTATATACAGGCTTCTGAATTGGGCATCATGTATAGTTTTTTTTTAGACTTATACCGTTCAGATTGTAAAATAATAGACATGAACCATTTCAAAATAAGCTTAATTCAAAACTTTATTCCTGAAACGAGATGGCATCTTGATACATGTATCAACTTTGATATTAAATAGTTTAAGATATCTAAAATCTGTCGGTCATTCTTCAATCGTTGTCCAAATATATCTGTGACGAACCAGTAAACATCTATAGCACCTGCAAACAAGAAACAACATTCACAATTTGTTAAAACGGTTTACTTGTACATACTGTTCTATATACTTGACTAAGGTGTATTAACTGCCCATTTTGAAATTAAGCAAATACAATTCAACTAACAAAGTTATAGGATTGACATTTCCTTATAAAATGTAACCCTGAGTGCATATATATGGTAATCTACTGCAGGATAAAGATTACCTTTAATTTGCCCTACGGACTAAAAACTCACATTATTTTAGGCAAATCATTTTTTTTATGACTTTTTTTTACATAATTGAATATACGGCAGATTAATATTCACACAGTAAACTACTTTCTGTTATTTCGGGGAACAAGAACACTGTTTTTTTTTAGAAATGAGATATATGTGTATGTATTACTATCAATTTGGTTAAATAAGGCAATGAAAGAAGTCGACAAAATGTTCACCTCAATCAATGAACTTTGTTGTGTGTAATTGCAACAGTTTGAAACAAAAAGATATAAAAATAAGATGTGGTATGATTGCCAATGAGACAACTATCCACATAAGACTAAAATGACACAGACATTAACAACTATAGGTCACCGTACGGCCTTCAACAATGAGCAAAGCCCATACCGCATAGTCAGCTATAATAGGCCCCGATAAGACAATGTAAAACAATTCAAACGAGAAAACTAACGGCCTTATTTATGTAAAAAAAATGAACGAAAAACAAATATGTAACACATAAACAAACGACAACCACTGAATTACAGGCTCCTGACTTGGGACAGGCACATACATAAATAATGTGGCGGGGTTAAACATGTTAACGGGATCCCAACCCTCCCCCTAACCTGGGACCGTGGTATAACAGTACAACATAAGAACGAACTATAAAAATCAGTTGAAAAAGGCTTAAGAGTCCGGTTCGCCCCTAATAATGTTAGTCCTCGCGCAGGCTCGCCCCTAGTAAGTCCTCATGCAGGTTTGGCCGGTTCTTTTATTATGAGAATTACATTTGCCACTAGCCTTCAGAACTGCAAACTTTTGAAAACACATATAGGGGTTTAGTGGGCAACATCATATTCACAGGTTGTATTTTTTCGCGGCGTTTTTCCCTGATGATTTGCTTAATCTTTAATTTTCCTTGCTGACGTCTTAGACTACCTTATCAAAAACCTTTTGCTGCAACGGCAGTAGTAATGTGTTTGATTGGATTTCAAGTTTTCAATGTTCTTTTGCTATCTACGTTTCTTTCTTTCTTTCTTTCTTAGAAAATAAACCAGATTGTGTCCACAGTACACGGATGCCCCAGTCGCACTACCATTTTCTATGTTCAGTGGACCAAGAAATTGGGGTCAAAACTCTAGTTTTGTATTAAAATTAGAAAGATCATATCATAGGGAACATGTGTACTAAGTTTCAAGTTGATTGGACTTCATGATCAACTTCTTCAAAAACTACCTTGACCAAACTCTTTAACCTCAAGCTGGATAGACAGACGCACAGACCAGAAAACATAATGCCCTCTACTATCGTAAAGGGAGTGGGGCATACAAAAATCACAGACAAATAAGCTGTATGAGAAATATCATGTCGACTTGTTCCAAATATAAATTGCCATACTTTTATTTATGTTCAACAGATATTGATAGGCGGATAAAGTTAATTTTTCATACCTGTTAGATATCAGTCATCGTCCTGGAATATTTTGAATATTTCGTGTAGCAATCCTCCAACTACCACGATCCCTCCAACAATTGAAGCCACAGTTAAAGCCTTGTCAACCTGTAACAATAGTATCTAACACATTACAAAACAAAATATTCTGTGATCATGTAAAGTACATGCATGCTAGATTGAAAATTTTAGTAGACTAAATAACGTCCTTACAAGGTTAATAAGAACGCATCATGCGCAATATGTAATACCAATGACACAAAGTATAGATACATGTATATCTTTTTATATATACCTAAACAAATTTTAAAAAAAAATGAAGAAAAGAACAGCGTGTTGAAGTTTTCATCTCATTGACCTTCACTTGAAATATATTTTTTACCTATATTAAGATTTAGATTGTCAAAAATCATAGACTTAAAAAAAAAAAAAAAAATACCCAAAAAGCGACTGACCGGAAAAGTTAAACAAAATAGTTTTTTCTTCACTGTATAAATCAAAATCGAAAGCTCAAACACACCAATCGAAAGGACAACAACTGTCACATTCCAGACTTGGCAAAGGCATTTAGGCATTTCCTTTATGTAGAAAAAGGTGGATTAAACCTGGTTTTATAGCTAGCTAAACCTCTCGGTCGTATGACATTCCATTATTCCTACAACAATGTGTGACGAAACAAACAGACATAAAAGGCGAAAACCTCTAAAAAAAATGTTACATCAGTCAATGAAACCCTGTGTTATAATCTTATTCACTATGAAAACACGAACACCTATGTCAAAAAGAAAAACACAATATGGCATGCAGGCATGTGCCAATTGTTAAAACATTATGCTGTCCACTTTATCATATATACTTCTGGTAGCATTGTATATATTAGATGAATAACTATATTCTCGAGAACTTAACTATACTGACGCTTAAACCTAAACCTAGGACGTGAAGTAACCTTTTTGAGAAGGATTATTTCAACATGTGCAATGAAAACAAGGTAACAATGTACCAAATACAATTACATGGGCGCAGCCATTTTATGAAGGGAACATGACATAGAGATAAAAATAGATGGCTCTCTGTGATTGGTTGTTATATCTTTTATATATTTTTCTTCTGGAAAGCATTATGAATGAAGTTTCATGCAAGCACAAATTTGTCCTTAAATGTATAGTATGAAGGGCCGGAAATATTTTTTTTATGTTGCTCAAAATTAGGGAAATTTTTCTGCGAAATCGTCAGGTATCGTGAAAAACCCCAAAATTCACCAAGAAAAGCCATGGGACCATATATATTTGAGTGCGTTAAAATCGCAAATAGATATCGAGCTTCAATTAGACAACAGCAGTTTTTCCATAATTAGTTTATTAAAAGCGCCTTTTAAGGAGATAATTGCTAAAAATAGCATTGCCGGCAATGGGGCAACCATTTAGTACTTTATATCCACAATGATTCATAAATTAATTATCTAATACACATTTTGAATACTCGTCTGTATGAAACAATTCTTGGTCAATGGTTAAATTGTTAACATAGGGTCTATGTTAAGAAACTGCTTATTGGTTGATCATCGGCCACTGCATGTAAAAGCTATATATTGCCTGATTTTCAGTAGTGAAAATGTTAAAAAAAACTATTTAAATGTTTTGTGGAAATGCACACTAAACATTTACCAGGTTATTCATTAAGTGTAGTTTGACATTTTGATACGACCCCCTATCTTCTTCAGTTATTCAATTCTTTATTACTTTAAGCACATTAGTAGTGCATCTGTATGTAGTATATATATACATGTTCGTGTAGATGAATTCTATAATGGCTAGTGCTAAACTTTACCTTGTATACTTTATTACCTATATCAGTATATAAAAATTATCATATGTTACCTGAGCGGATCTTTTTTTATCATATCGACACCATGAGGCAAAATGTTCGCAGTTGTTCCACAAAACATTATATGCATTTGGACCTATCCTACTGAGTGCTCTTTCAACGATGTCTTCGCCTCTGAATGGCCTTAAATATACAAAATTACAACTTAAACTAATCAAACAATGTACATGTATATATTATATGTTATTCAGGTTTCAGACAGGGTATATACTGTGACATTCCCGGCTTAGAGTTTATATCCCCTGAGCCGAAGGCGAAGGGGATATAAGCCCTGAGCCGGGAATGTCACAGTATATACCCTTTCTGAGACCTGAATTACACATATATTACGGATTACCCCTGACTTAATGTTATTTTCCAGTGCAGGTATTTGTTGACAACACATATATATTGAAAAACCCAACCTGATATGTTCGGCATACGTGAAGGATTTTCTAATTTGCTGTGAACATAATTTTATCGTGTATGTAATAATTTATAATAACACTTTTAACATTAAATTTAAGTATTAAAAGTGTAAAATGCGTGATTTTGTATCAAAAATGTATTATTGACTGAAGCACGTCATTATTTTCCCTCTGTGAGCCTCTGACAGTCTGATAGCTTTTGAGAATCTTTTGACTACGTCACATAGTAACCGGTGTTATGATGACGTTTTTGAGGTTCCAATTGGGGATAAAAACGTCGTATATACCCCGGCAGTTTCCTGAATATATACTGACATCTCTGTGTTGTTATCCAATCACAAACCTCGACACATTTGTAATCCGTAATATAATATAAAGTCAGGACAAATAACAGTTGTTGTCTATTGATTTATTATATTTTGCTTTAAACAAATGAGTAACTTTAAACTACAGAATAAAGCATCATAGATGAAATTTCAAGAAAGTTAGTTGTTTGATTACATCATTCCTTTTCACTTAAAAGATAATTTGACTTAATATTAAAGGTTTCCAAAAATTGTATACGTGACTAGATTTTGAGGTTCGAAATTCAATCAAATCAGGACGTCAGCTTGAAATCTTGGAAAAGTCATTGAAATAAAATAAAACAAAACACGTCATTCATCATGTCCATCGGGTATGTCTCAAACCAAAAACAAATCAAAGGCTTATACATCATTGGCTTTAAATTGTTTTGCAACATACTGGTACCATTTTTTATATACCCTGGTTATGAAACAGATACAAACAAAAAAAGGTCAGGGAACCAGTTTACAGATGTAAAAGTATTTGAAAACGTGAGTATCTGAATGAAAAAAAGGATATTATCAGTGAAAACTGCCCAAGATCGAGCTTACCTGAGGGATTTTGAAGGTGTGCCACACCCTTTAAAGAAATTTCTTACTTTCATCAATGTATAGAAGTCCGTTGTAAAAATGAGAGGAAATGCATGTTATAATTATAACCGTTACTTAGTCAGTTTCGCCAATTCGGAGCCCGAAATAATGTCTTAATTAATGAGCCGTACATATCTTCGGAATAGCAGTCCACAGGCATTGGTATCGACATGGTGCTATAAAATGAATAAAGACGAAGATTTCATAAACTTTCCGTTCTAGGTGAACCTTCACCAGCAACTTTCAGTCTGTTCTGTTAGCGTTTTTGTTGTGTCTAAGATAATTCCCGTTTATGAAAATTAGATATCAGAAATATTTTAGGTAAACCTTTACGTACTTTAAGCATATTTTTTGTTTAAAATGTTTGAATATATTTTGTACTCTTAACACATGCTGGAACAGTTCCATAATCAAATATAGATCTAAAACTTCAAATGATGCCCGTTTCTAGACTTAAATTAAACACCCCAAAGTTATTCTATTACAAAATGGAGAATTTTGTTCGCAAACTAAATGTTTTTTGTTTGTTTGCATCAAATGATCTTAACCGAAAATCAAAATAAAAGATTTGAAGAACACGTTTTGTTACGTCATATTATATTTTACTTGGCTCGCCACTCTTTATCAATTAATATTGTGCCTTGAGACCAATTCGTTTTTTTGTACGGTAATTAAGTCATATTCCTTATTTGTGAATGACCATTTGATATTCTGGGGGTGGGGTTAAGGACCGGTAGTTTTTTGGATGTCCCCTTATAGTTATTCGTCGCATTCAGACACAAAGGCTTCTCTATTGCTGCTAAATAAATGTAACTTTGATGCTTGGTTGTCTCCCTGGCAACATACGGGTATCTCAGTCACCCATGTTCCTTGTTGTCATACCAAACGGAGACAGGACAGGGAACTATTCTACGTTTTTTTGTCACCATGGAGACTCAACATACGTTCTTTTATTGTCTTTCTTGTTGTTCTTCTTAGCCTTGCTGTTACCAACAACCTTCCAAAAGTTTTCTAATTTTACGAAAGCAAATTCTGAAGAAACATCATTTTTTCCAGATAAATGTACTACCATGTCGTCTCCTGTTCAAATACAATTATGTTCTGTATATTAAAAGCGTGATAGTATGTAATTTATAAAGTTAATTCAGAACATTTTGGTCAGTAAAGAACACGAGTAGCTCCGCCAAGAGCGCATGACATATATATACGTCATTGTAGAAATATTAGAATCTATCATGACTATTGTATAAGAAATTATAAAACAGATAAATATAATCGCGCATTAAAACTTTCATAGGGATTTAAGGCTATCGATGAATACTACCTTGTATAATTAGATAAAAGAAGATGTGGTATGAGTGTCAATTAGATAACTCTCAATCCAAGTCACAATTAGTAAAAGTAAACGGTTATACTAGTACACTGTCAAAATACGGTCTACAACACCTGTAGAGCCTTGGCTAAGACTGTTTAAAGTTCTCATAATTCTCAAACAATACGTTTTAATCATTTTTAATCATAATGACATAAAGCAGGCTTGCATTTCGTGTTCCCACCAAGACTAAAAAGCGTGCAATGGTATCCAAGTAGGTACTGGCTTATTGATAAGCTAGTGTTACATTAACCAAATGCCTTGAAATGTCCCCAGACAAAGATAAAAGAAAAAAGAAAAAAAAAAATTCCGCCCGTACATTTTTTGTTTGTGCTATGATTAATTCTGTACAGATTTATTTAAAAAAAAAACATTATTCTTCACCCTTAATTATGTCAGAAAAAATATAATCTTACTTTTCAGTTTTGATTAAAAAAATAAATGTTAAACAATAATGACTTATATAGCCCTACAATTGTACAGGAACTATTGTGTATAGATTTATCTCGAAAACTTGTTAAGAGATACTCCATCCAGACAGTATAATGAATCATTTAAAAAACATCAAAGTCACAATAATAGAAAGTATTCAAAAATCGAATCTCACCTTACTTGTTATGAAATTGATTCTTACTAGCATTTTCAAGTTTTGGTATAGGCGTAACATGTGGAAATTTTCCATAATCTGCAGATATTTAAAGTCCGAATTAATAACTTTGGACTAATAGGGTGCAATCAACAGTTTTTTTCTATGACGTCATATTTTGAGGGACCATGTATAAGTGACCCTTGGTGGTGGACTGATTAATAAAGATACTTGTATAAAACTAGATATCACTGGAATCAGAATGTTCTCTAGTTTATAATGGAATAAAAAAAAGTGTACTTTTAATAGTATAAAAAAGTTTTATCCAGAGTAACTGGGAAAAACATTGCCTAATTTAAGCTTAAAAAACCTGAAATCAGGTCATGTGCACACCCCTGAAGACATGATACCTGCACATTTTTCATAATCAAAGTTGTATGAATTTCATAGATTTTTATCTGGTCTTTCAAAAATTTCATGATTCAGGGTACGTTCGCCTGCTCCGAAAAGAGCTACAGTGGCTGCAAATAAGTTTTTAATTTTCACTGCCAAAAAAACACTGTTTACAGTTTTGTCTCCCCTCAAAACATGTATATTTAATCTAATTTTTTAAATTATTTTAATCATTCAACCTGCTTTAATTGAAGTTAATTAACATATCTTTACAACCAAATACAAAAAACATGATACTTTTTCACCAATTATGTTGATAAAAAGGGACTTCCCTCCATGTCTATTTTTAGTTGGGGAATAACCCCTAGTTTTTTTTATACGAAACTGTTTATAACACCCATAAACTAAAAATCATATCCGAAACTTCTTCTGTCCGACCGTGTGAGGGCTTTATAGCCAGTCAAGGTCGATAAAAATCCCAATAAGCAATTCCGAAACTTCTGAAAGAGAGGTTCATTTTATTTGTAGTAAAATGGGAACACGGTTTAAATTATCGAATTATGCTTCATAATAACTCTGGGTTGATTATTTTGAGAAAAAAACACGTTTTGTAGACAAAACTACTTGATAACTTACTTGATTAGGAAAAAGAAGGCATCATAATGGAAATCATATATCACCATTTTTATTTTTAAATGCAGTAACCGTTGCAGTCATTTTACTAACTGCAATTGAAGGGGCGGACCAAGCCATTTTAACAGAGGGATTCCAACCCAGAACAAAAAGGAGGAGGTCCAACTATGTGTTCCCCTTCAAATGCATTTATGGTCAGAAAAAACAAAATGAGAATTCCAATCCCTATAAACCCCACCCAAAAGATCCGCCACTTCATATCATGATATAAAATTGTAAATCAAGCCATAGTATGTGTGACCTTTGTAGATGTTATGCGGTATGAATTTTGCTCATTGTCGAAGGCCGCACGATATCCTATATATTTGCTAGCTTCTATATACGTCATTTGGTATCTGGTGAACTTTTTTTTGTCACTCAAAATTTTATCGTTAAAACCCAACATCGTCGTCGTCATATGCAAGCAAACTACATCTTCCTTTTATTCTATGTTGTCTCACATATAGATAAAAACATTATAATATAATTATGATACTTACCAGCGTATACCGCCCAATGATTATGAGAAAATAATATGTTTTCTTTTATCGATATCAAGTCACCTTCTTCTAAACTGTCCAACACTAATGAATTATGGCAATAGTTCTTGACAACACACTGTGCCATTTTCTTCATGAAAAGAAACAGAATTGATATATATCTATATATATTTATGTTAATTTTCAACATGTGTGTAAAAACCCAATATAACACAAAGATATTAAAAAAAACAACGATCAATAATTGCATATTGTCATATATAATTTAAAAAAAAAAATGATGAGCATACTAGTTAAGTATTTCACTTTTTCACATTTTTTTGTTTTTCGATTTTTGTTTGTACGTACAGAAGTCAGGCCGTAAGTTTTCTCGTTTGAATTGTTTTACATATCATTTCGGACCTTTTATATCTTACTATGCGGTACAGGTTTTGCTCATTATTGAAGACTGTGCGTTTATCAATGTAGTAATCATCAACAACATTTTGGACTCTATAAAAATCTATTTTATAATGGACACTCATACCATAAATCTTATCATTTTTGTATTCCTAGAAGTCGTTATATTTTGATTAACAATTTTTCATCTGAGAAATGAGCATTAAATTTTGAATATGTATTTTTGTATATGACGAAATTAGAAAACGTCCGCCTCCGGTATTAGGAGTTGCTTCTAGATTGTCATCTGGTTATTACAGACGTTACGCACGATATTGCCTCTTTAAAAATGGTAACGTCAAAATTTGACGTTTTACGCCGATTATTGAGGATATTTTTTTTTTATTTCGTTGGCAATTTTATTTTTGAAGATCAAAATTACTTTCAAAAACATGAAACAACAAATACAATAAAAACATTTATTAGGCTAATGAAATGAATTCACACAACACAATAGTTCAATACTATTCAATAAACAAATTTAAGAATGACCAATATAGAAATTCAAAAATTGTTAATACATAAGAATTAACCAGCCATACCGAAGGTCAGCCAAAAAAAAACAGTAAGTGTTAAAAGAAAATTGAACCAAGAGTACACTCTTAATTTTGATATAGTCAGAATCTGCTAACAAATAAGCCTCCCTAGCGCCCAAAAAAGGACCAAGTTAGAGATAAGCTAAAGTCAGCCTTCTGAATTTAAATGAGAGAAATCTGCTACAAAAACTCTCCCCCTCAAAAGGGGTCAGAAATAAATGAAGCCTTTCTCGTAAAGAGTGTTCCCTCAATATAAATAATATATAATAAGAACTAAGTGTTTACCGTGTGAAAGCAAATCTTTGAGTGATGTAAAAAGGTATGTAATTTAACAGGTAAACGAAAGTGAGTAAAATTCAACTAACAAACCAATAAAAAAAGTTATGACAAATTCAGTATGACGAAAAGAATATAGCATTGAAATAAATAAATTCCTTAGGAACAGAAAAATAATAACTCTAGCAAAAATATAAATTTCTTTCTCAGTAATTAATCATTTTTATCGAAAATAAAAATTTCCATATGGATACTTCTAAATATTTGGCTACATTGAATATGCATGAAATATTTCCCATTAGAAGTAATGACACAATTGATGTATTTGGGTAAGATAATAGTCTATAAGACAAAGAAGATATGGTATAAGTGCCTATAAGACAACTCTCTACCAGAAACCAAATAACATAGAAAGTAAATATGTTTTCCACATTTGGATCCGAATAGGAAGAAGATATCCGTTCTGCTTTAATAAAACAAGTTTTGGGGAATTACAAGTTTAACCGGTCTTACTTATAAAGTACACTTTACTTTTTTTAAATAACGGAACGATTAAATCAAGAAATGCAACGATTGTCAGACAAAAAAAGTAAATAGTCATCTCATATATGTTTACAAGCTTTGTATGATATAGAGGAGTATATAAGCACTCTTCAGGCACAACAATTTCATTTTTACTTTCAAGTTCTATACTATTAGTTACATAGTGTGCTAGTGACCTAATACGGTATATATGGGGTCATTAAATTCCATATGGGATGAGAGCGAAGCTCGAATCCCCATATGGAATCTACTGATACCATATATACCGTATTACGTAACTAGCACACTATGTAACGATTTATCTTACCGACTATCTTAACGTGTAAAATTTAGATTATAGTGACCTATCAAAATGAGCAAGTCTTCAATACAGAATATATACCGTATTAGGTCACTAGCACACTATGTAACTTATAATATGTGTGTGATATGCAGGTAACTGGAAATACAATATGAACATCTAGCCAATGAAAAAATAAAAATAATTCATCATACAAAAATTAAAAAAACCTCCAAACAGCTACAACTTTAAAATATCATGAATATTGAGGTTAGAAAAAGATATTCCAAATCCTTCACCTCTTCATGAAAATCAACGTAAAAAATATTTAATAAATTTATGGATGGTATAACAGTATTAATAGTTTGGGAATTAAACATTTAAATTTTGTAAAATTCGAAAGGAAGAAAGATGGATATGAAAGTGAAAGTGGCACTAAATAATGAATGTAAGCATTGTCAATTATAAAAATCACCAATAAATTCATTTTTCAGCAGAAAACAATATTGGGCCATCAGGGAGCAACTATTTAGCTTCAAAAAAAGGGGAGGGTATGAGTATGAGTTTTTTCAGCAAGGCTATTAATTAAAATTATTTGGTCAAAATTTAAATCTAGAAGGTACGGGGAAAATCTGGTGTCACAATAATTTTTTTTGTTCTCTGCCTAGTCTGAACAGATTTTTTTTCATCGATTTGGGAATCAGAAAATTTTTTTAAGAAAAAAAAACCATACCCCCTCCAGCCTTTTGAAGTTCCGAGCAATGACTGTTCCTTAAATAACTTCTATCTGATTTGTTATTTTATTTTAGACAAAAACTATGTGTAGAATATTCGTCCTGTACATGCATGAAATATTTGCCACTGGACATTAAAGCAACCAACAATCAATCAATGTATAAGAGTATATGACATACATGCAGTCTTGGTGTAAAGCTGGCATTTAAGGTAGCGCCTTCCTCATATTATACTATATGTCTTACTCTATCATTAACAATGTCATTTAGATACATGCATCTGAATTATCTTAAATCCCGACTCATTATGTTTATGTCTGAATTAAATCAGGATTGAGCCTGGTTGTAGCTTATTACTTTATATATAATTTTGTCTTTCTCGTTTATTGTTTTGTACGTCCATAAACCAGACCGTCATTTTTAAAGTTTTTATTGTTTTCATTTCATGGCCTATTGTATATTTTTTTGCTCATTATTGAATACCGTGCGTTAATATATGTAGTTATAGCTTTAACAGTTTGGTTTCTTGGGGAGAGTCAAAAGGGGAAATAATACCAAACCCATTTTTATATTCCTAGATAGAGTGGGGTGCTCATTTTCGCCACATCTTTCCATGTTTTCTACAGTTTATGTTCAGGTCTAAATGTTTTTGAAGTATACTGATATTTCTATATGAAGATAACTTCAAATGCAAAATATACTTAAGCTTGAAAACCGGTTTGTTTTAAGAAAATCATCTGAAAAGTTAGATTAAAGGGTGTTTGAAATTTCCGGATGTTTTGTCAATGGGGACACATATTCGCCGTTTTTACACATCTATTTAAAACCAAATAACCGCAGCTTTTAATATTTTTTATCAAATCAATTGCATTATAGATGAATAGCAGACATTTCAAAGGTATAAAGAATTCAAAATTAGGGCATTCAGTCAAATATTTACTTAGAAATCGTGTTTTTTATTCAGGAAATTGTCCGAAAATCGTTGTCCGTTTTTCGGTCATTTTCGGTAGGAGCCGCAATTTTGTCTCAGTTTAAAAAAATATTATATTTTTTGTAAAAATATAATTTACGGGTACATTTCTTCCATTTCAGCCATCCTTTGAAGTTTTTACACCTCAAAATCCTTAAACGGCGGAATTGTGTCTCCGGCGAAAATGAGATAGTTTGACAAGAATTATCACTCCAAGTTGGTTCCCTCCGTAAAACATTCAGTATTCCTTCGGAATATACAAAGTTGGTTCCCTCCGTAAAACATTCAGTATGCCTTCGGAATATACAAATATTTGTATATTCCGAAGGAATACTGAATGTTTTACGGAGGGAACCAACCTAGCTTAGCATGGACTTGGAGTGATAATTCTTGTCAAACTATCAAAAAACGACAGTGAGTATTGAATAAGACATCCGTTTTAAAATGAAAATGTCAAATAAGAGGTCATTGTCACAAATTTATAAATAGATGTAATGAAATGTCAATGTGTGAGGGAAAAAAAAGTAAAAAAAACAAGAAAACGTAATGTGATTTAAAACATAGGAGAAAGGGGGGGGGGGGGGGGAACAAAAAAACTAGAAGATTTCTACCACCACAGGCATCAGACAAAATATTCTTGGAGGGATATTTTCATTTTTCTTTTATAGAATATATCGTGATTTTCCGAAAGTCAGGCTTTCATAATCTATGAAAGACTGACTTTCGGAAAATCAGGTCGGCCAGAAGTCAAAAAGTTCTCTGGAAAGTCCAAACATAACTCTATAATATCCTCAATGATCTGTATAATATATAATGTAATGTGTACAAAATTAGTCTGATTTTTTATGTGTTCTTTGACGTCGACTGTATGTTATTCATAATCCTTTAAAAAAAAAGTTACCTGAAAACTGACTTGAGACCGCCTTCCACTATTTACGGAAACAGTGACGTCATAGGTAAAATATAAAATCATACCCAATTTCGGAAATATATCCGTATTTTTAAGCGTATCCAACGGTTTATAATATGAAAATACTTTTATGTTTGTGAGTGAATTGGTCCAGTACTTTAGGTATTGAACCACTAATTCAGGACCTGTCGGAAAGAACATTCAAGAAAGTGGTACATATTTTTAACAAAATAGTTCTTACGCATAGCTGTATCCGGCTTTGCCAGTTGCGGGTATATTTGGTTATTTGTGGTATCAAATGAAAGCTTTGGGACTTGGGATCACTGTAGAACCCTTGTTGAGAGATTTATTTTAAATTATAAAGAAGAATACACAAATTTGACAGATGGGCACATTTGACCTGTTGTTCAGATCAGAAGTTCCTGTTTTTGTACTATAGAACTTCAGGGAACCAGTACGCTCTAATATGCAATTAAAGGTATGTTGAATTTTGCAGCTAAAGTCAGGATAAGGTACCGTTTTGACATAAAATAACTGCCACTTTATTTGAAATTAAGACAAAGAAGCCATTAATGCTTGAAATTGCAGAATTTAACATAGAAAGCAATTAGGCTATGAATAAGTTGTTTTACATCTATTAATGATAGTTTCTACCCAGTTTTGTGTTTTTAGAATCAGTTATTGCAGTCGGTCAAAATCTAGTCGTTATAGTTGTGATCCATGGATTTTGAACGATAACTGAAAGTGATAACACAACTTTGGTACTTTTTTGTCGAAATTTTTATGATATATTACCATGTTTCCAAGTCTGACAAACTTAGTTTGTGCTAGCTTTCTGAGACAAACCAAGGATCTTGTTGAAAACTGTTTCTACAGAACACGTTCCGACACATGATAGCAATCTGAATAAAATATCAATTGCAGTTATCGTCCTTTAATATGGATGTTTGCAATTTTCTCAATAGTTTATTAAATAAAACATGTTCCGACAATTATCTTTGAAAAGTACATAGAATGATGAAAAACCATCCTGCAAATGATAGCAAAATATCATAAACATCCTTCTGTAAGATAAAACTGCAAGAAGTCATTTGTAAAAATACCAAAGCATACAACATTTTGGTTGAGATTTATAGTTTCATGTCAAAAATATATAAACTTGCTCCTCATCTAATGAAGTATAACTGAAGGTGAAGGTGTCACCTTTCCCTGATACTGGTAGACAATGGTGTTCTCCTGGATATACTGTAATTATTCACAGCGGAGTAGAACATAAGCATTGCTTCTACCAATCATCATAGAAGTGGACTAAGTCCTTTTGGGTTGTAAATTGCCTAGGATGATGTCTAAGAAAATGTTATATTTAATGGTAAGTAAGAACGAGAGAGTGAGTAAATAAGCTGGAAAGAGTGAGTAAATGAGCTGGAAAGGGTGAGTGAGTGAGTGAGTGAGCGAATGAGCGAATGAGCGAGCTGGTGAGAGGGAGGGAGGGAGTGCGTGAGTGAATGAGTGAGTAAGTGAATGAATGAGCAAGCAAGTGAATGAATGAGCTGGAGAGAGTGAGTGAATGAATGAGCTGGAGTGAGTGAGTGAGTGAGTGAGTGACTGAGTGAATGAATGAATGAGTGAATGAATGAATGAGCTGAAGAGACTGAGTGAATGAGCTGGAGAGAGAGAGTGAGTGAATGAGCTGGGGAGAGAGAGTGAGTGAATGAGCTGGAGACAGTAAGTGAATGAGTGCGAGAGCAAGTGAATGAGTGCGCGAGAGAAATAGAGAGCGAGCGAGAGAGAGTGAGATGGAGAGCGAGAGAGATAGCAAATGAGCGAGAGAGATTGAGAGAGATAGTGAATGAGCGAGAGAGATAGTGATTGAGCAAGAGAGAGCGTGAATGAGTGACAGAATGAGCGAGTGAGAGATATAGTGAATGAATGAGCTAGAGAAAGTGAGCTAGAGCGAACAAGTCTAGCGAGCGAGTGAGCTAAAGAGAGATAGAGTGAGCAAGAGAGAGTGAGGGATGTCAGAAATCATGTTACATTATTCATTTTATGTAACAAATATGCTAGTGTCAAATAACAGCCTTCAAACTGTTACACTAAGGTAGTTTTTTGTCCTTTTTTGGACATTCAGCATGTACACATTTAAGATTTTACCTGATTTTTTTTTTTTTTGCATTTTCTAACACTTAAAACAATGAAACATGTATATTATGACTGTTTGTAAATAAATATAACTTTTTGTCCAATTATCTAGTGATTGTCATGTTTTATTGGGTTTCTTAATAAATTATTTATTTCAAGGAAAATTGGTGTATACTTGTATAGGAATTCCAAAATCTCACTGGAAATGCATTTCATAACAATTTTATCAAGTTGTCTAGCTTGGAGATCTATAAATTACTCTTGTTGATCCATGTTTATACATATAAGTATGTTTTTTTTTATCAAATCACTCTCCTTGTTTAACATGTAGAAAAAAGGGGGGACAAAATTATCAATTATATATTATATTTGGACCACTGTATTTATATTCAAGTAAGAATCTCTGATAAAAATAAGACATTTAGGTCAGAACACTGATATTTGAGAAGTTATTAGCAAATCAAAACTAGTAAAATTGAAAAAGTGTCATATCTGTCACTTTTAGTATCCAGATGTAGTTTTCTTTGTTTGACGCATATGTTACTACAAGTCCAATTAGAGCTTGAATTCAGTGAAACAGTGTTTTTCAACGTTAGAAATAGATCATAGAAGGAAATCAAGCCAATCAGAAGTCAATATAACAAGTTTAGTGCTGTTATAGGCATAGAACCACTAATTCAGGCCCGGTCGGAAAGAACATTCAAGAAAGTGGTACATATTTTTAACAAAATAGTTCTTAAGCATAGCTGTATCTTTGCCAACTGCGGGTATATTTGGTTATTTGTGGTATCAAATGAAAGCTTTGGGACTTGTGATCACTGTAGAACCCTTGTTGAGAGATTTATTTAAATTATAAAGAAGAATATGAAATTTTGATAGAAGGGCACATTTGACCTGTTGTTCAGATCAGAAGTTCCTGTTTTTGTACTATCAAACTTCAGGGAACCAGTACACTTTAATATGCAATTAAAAATATGTTGATTTTTGCAGCACAAGCAAGGATAAGGTACCGTTTTGACATGAAATAACTGCCACTTTATTTGAACTTAAGACAAAGAAGCCATTAATGCTTGAAATTGCAGAATTTAACATAGAAAGCAATTGGGCTATGAATAAGTGGTTTTATAACTTTAATACTCAATTGATAGATGATGTCGCTTGGGTTCTGTTAACTCACCCTTTTTTATATTATTTAGGTACGTTATCAATATGTTGCGTAACGAAAAATGTTATACCTTTCCCGATTGTTTGTAAAAAGAGAGAACACTTTTTGATAAAAACACAGCCAGATTGAGAAACAAAGATGACAGACAAAAAGAAGTTATGGAAACTTTATTGATCTTATCGTATATTTCTGATTTTTTCCCGACCTATTCACATATCTCAAGCTTGAAAAGGTTACATATTCCAACAGTACGTCCTATCACCTTGTATATCTTGTATATAGAAAGTGAATCCCCCGAGAAAAAAAATATTTCGCTTTAAATTTTTCTTTGCAACAAATTTTAAATAATAAAAAAAAAACCAGAACTACATGTAACAGCGTAAAATTAAACAAAGTTGATAAACAAGTGCGGTGTTTCTGTTTATCACCGCAAACAACACACAGCTTAGATCAGCTAAGTTACTACTCACGACAAGTCATGTTCATTAGTTCAATTGAGATGGACATTATAGTTGTGAAAAACGGAATTTGCTGCAAATCCGACACTTTACTCAGTTCCTGGTTTGTTTGACCGTTAACCATAAGCCTTGATTTTCACTCGGCGCATTTATGAACAGGTTGCAAGGGACCTCGTTCGGCTTGCAATGGGACTAGATATTTATTACTGGGGGGTTATGGGGGTTCATCACGGATCACGAAATGCTAGATTTTCTTATCACAGTTTATTGGAAACAAAGTAATAGTTATCCCATGAGGACGCGGTGTGTCAGTGAAAGATCACCCGATGGCCGGAGGCCAGAGAATGGTCTTACACTTACATACCAAGTCTGAATGGTATAACTTTTTTTTACATCCCAGCTGTTCTAGATTAGACGAAAAACCATTTACAATTCATAAAATCTAGTTTAGAACGCCACACAACAAGTATAATATACTTTATACTATATAGTGTACTTTGACTCCGATATATTTGAGTCACGAATAATATTATTATCACGAGTCACGGACAATGAATCCACGAGAAAGCAAAATTTAACGATAACGAAAGACGAAATAACTTCAGAAGGTAACTTGTCTTGCTGAATTGTAAGTGCTTGAACTTATGTAATACTATTTTTTAAATGGCACAAGAAAAGTTGACTGTGCGAAACCAGTAGTTACTGTAACATTGTCAAGGAAGGCACTGGTTGTATGTTTTAGTTCATTGCTATGTCTCTTACAATATGATTTGAGGCTTTCCTTTCATTGGTGATCAGACATACATTAAATTTCTGCCTAACTTTAAATTTTCCCATGGGAATTTCTATTCTCCAGATGAGGCGACAACAGTGATAACAGTGAAATGTTGGGACAAATGGGAAAATTTAATTTCTTCGGTTTTCTATCATTTGGCGAAAAAATATTTGTGTTCTCTTGTAAACCGACAAAGTCAGATTTGCAAATCCTGGAATGGCAAATGTGTCCCGCACAGTGTTCTGTAAGCCAGGGCTTTACTTATTGCGTGTGTTGTTGTTGAACGTAGAGCATGTGCTGTGTATCGTTTTCACACCATCTTTTTTACAGATCTATATTATGCACAAATGTCACGTTTTGAATGCTTTAACTTAGACTAATGTCTCAGGGTACCAAACTGAATAATAAGCAAGATTGAAAAGAAGACTGAATTGTTTGAACAAACGTTTTGAATCAAGATTACATTTTTTACAATTTTTGCTTACCGGCTTGGACAGGACATGAATCTGAGTCAGTTGAGTACTTTCATTTCTCGTATCTCGTGTGTAATTGTAATTAGGTATAATCTCCCTACCTCAAATTTTTCAAATTTAACTGAATCCTTTAATAAGTGTTGGTGAAATTCAATATCACGACTAACAATGTAAGTTGGAAGGGCATATAAATCGAAGTGCGACAACAATGTTTTTCGTAAAATGGACTCTTTTATTTTCTGAAACTCAGAGATAGAAATAAAAAGATGATGCTGAGTTGGACAGGACAGCCTATTTTGAAGGTTGAATTTAATCTAAGCACTTACTTAAAATCTTTGTCTCGAACAATGTCAATGTTGACACCAATGTCTTTCGGTTAATTGACCATTAATTGCAACACGAACAATCATTGCGAAGTTATAGATATTCATTCGGAATACTTTTATGCATACTTTGGATCGGATTTTTGTTTGACTTGGCTGTAGCATACAATTAACGAAGGCTTTCGTTAAGGTTCTCGTCAGAAATGGTGTTGAAATCCCTTGTTTTCTGAAATCTTTCTGAAAACCAAACTAAAATTGAACTTGATGACTTATTCTGGGGAAAATTTTACAGTATATTTATTTGTTTTATACTGATGGAAGAATGTATTATAAATAATATATACATGTTGTACATATAAACGTATAGGAAACTATTCATTTTTGTTTGTTTGCTTTAATAAATTTTAGAATGAAAATAGGTAATGTATCAAAGAGACAACAACCCGACCAACTGAGAACAAACAACAGCCGAAGGCCACCTATGAGT
Organism: Mytilus edulis; assembly: GCF_963676685.1. Classification (NCBI taxonomy): domain Eukaryota; kingdom Metazoa; phylum Mollusca; class Bivalvia; order Mytilida; family Mytilidae; genus Mytilus; species Mytilus edulis. The sequence goes on along the minus strand of NC_092351.1, from coordinate 56,351,518 downwards.
CTTCAATGCATGCGCAGCGTGAAACTCGCGCTACCGGAGGCATGCTTCAGCTGGCCCCTAAACAAAAATGTGTTCTAGCTGTGTGATAAATTAGATGTCATACTAAACTCCGAAATATACACATGAAACTAAAATTAAAAACCATACAAGACAAACAAAGGCCAGAGGCTCCTGACTTGGGACAAACACAAAAATGCGGAGGGGTTAAACAGTTATTTTTAGAACTCAACCCCCTTGAACCGATAATTAAATTTCGTAAATGTTTTTACTAGTTCATTAGGGTTAGGGTTTGGGTTAGGGTTAGGGTTAGGGTTGAACTCGATAACATGGTAATTTAAACTCACTTACAATACCTTTCTAATTATGAATAGACAGTAGTTTTAAAAGACATTAACACAATAGTTTAAGTTATAGATACAATGGATAAGCGTTGATTCATTGTATCTATAATTCATGGACGGGTACGACTCCCAGTGAAGGCATATAGAATTTACATAAAATAAAGGTAAGTTTTTAAAATAATTCCATTAGTGAACAGAAATCAGTAAATTAGTCAATTCAAACTGATTGAAATTAGACTCACAAAGGAAACAATAGAATATAATCTGGTGAGTCCATTTCAGCGACGGATTTAGGAAGCGTTAATTCTAGAACAAGAAAAAAGTAAATGAATAGGCTGACGTCGCCACAATGATTTAATGGTTATTCTATCTTAAAATGATTATGAAGAATTTTTGTATAATTCACTCCCTTGAAATAACTTTTTTTTTCGTTTCATTTGTATGTCATTTCATTGGGTATTTTGGTGAAATTGTCAACATTAAAAAAAAAAAAAAAACCCAAAAAAACAGAAGTAGTGTTCCTTGCTTGCTTCCATTTCCTGAACTCAATTTCAGGATTCAATTTTTGCAAATATTCGAGAAAATAAAACAGTTTTAGAAGGTGAAAATCTGATTTAGTTTCAGTTAAGCCAGGGGTTCGACAGGGGTCATTTATTGGACCAAGTCTTTTTGATACTTATGTATATATGACATTTCATCTGGCCCTACATCTACTGGGTGTTTAATATAGGCAACAGTAGTATACCGCTGTTCGAAATTCATAAATCGAGAAATAAAAACAAATCCGGGTTACAAACTAAAACTGAGGGAAACGCATCAAATATAAGAGGAAAATACGACACAACAGAAATACAACATTAAAATGTAACAAACACAGAAACGAACTATTATATAACAATGGCAATTTCCCTGACTTGGTACAGGACATTTTAAGAAAATAAATGGTGGATTGAACAATCGTATGCATGACCCTGTTGGTTCTTTATCGTGACCTTTGCTCAAGTCTACTGGCGGTTTTGTTGAAACTTCTTCAGTAAGGGGACGAACATTTGATTTTTTTAGGGGGGGGGGGGGGAGGTGGGCAGGATGATTTTGAAAATAAATAACTCAGCCTTGATAATCACAAAAATAAATGGTTTGTTCTGTGGTAGTTTGAAAATAAATTACCTGACTTGCAATGTTTCGAAAATAAATAACTCAACAGGTCTAATCGAAAGTATGAGATTGCATCATATTCTTTTAAAACAGGAGTTACAACCAAACTTTAATACTATGAATGCAGTTGGGAATATAAAAGATTCATTTCTGCAGAGGAGGAGGATTCATTCTGATTAAATGGTACATGATGACTTGACTATACATGTATTATTTATAATAAACAAATCATTTAAAAATTGTCTGTTTTCGAATATCATAATAATAATCATAATTATAGTTGTGAAAATGAATAATCAGTCCCTTGCTTTAATGAAAATGAAAATTCTTGCTTCAATAGTGCAGAAAATGATTAATCTGTCCTCTTAGTTTACAAAAATAACTAACCGATCAAAAACAAATCCCCCCCCCCCCCCCCCCCAGAATATCAAATGGTCGTCCCCTAATTGACAATGGGTGATCTTAATATTTTTGGCAGGCGTTATTATTTTGATGACAAATGAGGATTTGCATGGTTTTGATTTTTTTAAGGATGGCGGTTTAGTGGGCGATCTGGTCGGCTGGTCAATATCAGGTTGTATTCGCGATCGTTTCCGCCTGCACAAGTTTAACTTGATTTGCGTCTTGTCATGGTCATTAGTTAAATCTGAAAAAATAAGAAATTAGATCTAGTCACATGTTGAATAACATATGTGTTAAAAATAGTATATGATGTGTCCCCGACATCCTTCGATATTAGATGTGTTGACGACATCCTTTTTCCATTTTTTAAAAATAAGACGTTTTTCCGGCCATAATGACGGATATTTGTGAGTTACAAGTATTTTCCCGAGTACAATAAAGAATATGGACATGTTCATTTGTTGATTAAGTAGGCGGTTCTTGATAATCAAGATGTGTTATGAAACTTTTTGCCGATATCCTGCATGTTTGACCTAATTACTAAAACTGGTATCGAAGTGTTTGCAAAATTGAGATAACAAATAATATTGAGCGATGGCTCATTTATTTTCCTACTTTATATAGTCTTTGGTGGACTATTTTGTATAATCATAACCCTCATATAACTGGCATAATAAGTAAAATTCTTACCTTGAAACGACAAGATGGTGGTCCAATTTCAATCGCCGACACCCTGCGTGATGACTAGTGTGGATCTAGCCGTCGATAGCAGCCGGCGTTAATATGCATGAGGCAAGCCTTCAATAATATTCATGAGCCGTGCGTGATGACGTAGATTCCCCCCTTGAACTCTCCACCATTATATGAACTTGAATGGTTCATGACAAAATTATTCATCTTCCTTAGTTTTTACCCAAAACACAAGAGAGGCTAACTCCTGATTTAATGTCAATCATTACTTTAAAAAGTCTACTTTTTATAACGGAATTTGACTTGTTTGTAAACTTGTTTTCTGATTCTCTTTGTTTTAAAAGTTTCTAGCTATTGCTTATAGTTTTCGAAATAATTGTCAAAGACACAAAAAAAATGGTAAAATCATTAAGAGCGGAAGCTCCAATAACGAGTTGACTAACGATTTCCTCGGGGGAAAAGGGGGGGGTCTGTTACCCCACCCTTTTCATATAATTTACATGTTAAAAATATATAAACTTTTCATATAAATGTAACCTTTTCCTGTATTGCTAGGGTTTCATGTGGTGTGTTATGGTCTGTAACACGCCTGGTAAACCATCTAATCTCAACCAAATGGTTGAGACGGGAAAACGTATTCTGGCACTTCCTGTTGAGCTTTTCTGGTTCAAAATTTTGAAAATTAACACAGGGTAGGTAGATTTTTTGTCGATTTACTGAAAATCAACGACTTTTTTTGTAAATCGGAGAATGTCATGCCATAGATATATCATATCAGGATGAGCAACTTGGCAAAAAAAAAAGAAGGCAGGATGAGCAACTTGGCAAAAAAAAAAGGCAGGATGACATATAATGTAAAAAAAGACAGGATAAACTAATAAAAAAAAAAAGGCAGGACCGAATAGAGTGAAAAATAAAAAGGCAGGACCGAGATCACAACTAAAAAAAAATGCAGGACAAAATTTTTCATCCTAGCACCCCCATAAAAATCAAATGGTAACCTGATTCATGTTTTCTGTCTAGGGTAACATAAAATCTAAATACTGTATAGCTTGATTAATATGATTTGAATGAATTCGATTCCTAACAGACAATATTTGATGCCGAAAATGCGTACATTTATAAAGAAATAAAATAGTTAAAAACTAAGGACCCCTTTTCTAGGTTTATTTTTTCTTACACATTATTTCATGGTGAGGATAATTTAAATGTGAGTAAAAGATGTCATTTTTGTCATTATAATACTTATCACCAAAAAAAAATATGTTTTTTAAAATTACTTTGAAAGTATTATAAGTGACGTCCAACTTAGTGTAATCACAGGTGTTGTATTAAAATAATTAAAACTTAGATGTTTGTTTACAACTGCATTCAGGGCACATCCTTAATATTTGGTAATATTCAGCAACATTTATATTATAACCCGGGCCCCGTCACACTAGGTCGTGATCGCACTACGATCTCTAAAAAAATAATGCTATTGACGATCGTAGTGCAGTTTGGTTGTGTTACGGTCTTGATGAGTTCTTGGTGATCGTGTTGAGAGTAGCCAACTTTAAACATGTTCAAAACAATCGTGATGCGTTCGTGGTGAAATCAGGTCGCAGTTCTGTTCTAGTCGTAGATTTTTTTAGCCGTGGAACTGTCAGGATCAGTTCCAGGTTAAACTGTGTAAATCAGTTCTAGGTAGAACTTACCAATGACCAAATCAGTTCTTGATTAGAACTGTTCAAGCTAGAACTGTCTTAAAGTGTCAGGAGATAGTTCGACATTTGTCCTCCAGTTCTACTTCAGATTATGACAGTAAGAGGTAATCTCCATTGTATGTACATCTCCTTTGCAATTATCTACTTTAGATAATAACGAAGCTAAATTGTGGGAGATAGTTAAAACAAAATTGTGTGTGTCTATGCTAAGCATGCGATATCTGCTAAAAACTGTGGTCACACCTTACCAGATAGCTCGAACGAACGTCGAAACTTTAAGGATAAACAAAAGTTTTCCATTTACAAAATTTGCATCCGTTTAGGAGTCCGCAATGTAATGGCTAAATAAAACGCACGTGTTATTTGCCGAAAAATGGGGTGGAAGAGGAATAAAAAAAATGTCAGAATAAAGAGCCAATAATTTTGCCTGATCATGATTGAGAAGTTGAGCCAAAAATATTCATGATACTAAAGAAAACTAACATATCAATAATTGCCTTTTCTTACGCGATTTGTTTTCAATTTGTCTGTATCCGTTTTATTATCAATGTTCTTTCTGTGGTACGATTGCCAATGATACAACTCTCCACAAGGGACCAAAATGACACACAAAGTAACAACTAGAGGTCGCCGTATAGCCTTCAATAATAAGCAAAGCCCATACTGCATAGACAGCTATAAAAGGCCCCAAAATGACAATGTAAAACAATTGTAACGAGAAAACTAACGGCCTTATAAATATAAAAAAAAAAATGAATGAACAACAAATATGTTACACATAAATAGATAAATAATTAATAGCCCTGGAGATGTCTATTACAACATTATTGACATTAAAGCTTCTGTGCAAAACTGCATCTCAAACGCTAGACTTAATCTCCAGCGTTAGAACTTTATTACTAGTACTTAAAAAAACACAGCTATTTACTATTTAGACTCTATTACAACCAAAGGCCTCTTTAGAAGCTGCTGTCATAACTACAGACAAGATTAAAATGACTGTTGAAATGTCAAACAATATACGACAAGTTTATGAATTTTGACAGTTGTATATGCAATTGATACTAAGCTACACAAGGTCATGTTTTTCTCTGACATTTTATGACGTCTTTACACTAAATTCATTGGATTTTGGATGTGTACGGATTGATAGTTTAGTCTTAGATGCATGATTATTAGTTGTTAGTGGCTTTTAACTAGCTGTCAGATAACTGCAAGTACTCTCAAATCTGTTCCTAGTGTCTTTTTGTTGTCGGGATGTTCAAGAACTCGGCCACGTCGAATTGCATTTTTGTTCATCTGATGAGTTAAACCTTTTTCAACTGATTTTTATAGTTCGTTCTTATGTTGTACTGTTATATATACCACTGTTCCAGGTAAGGGGAGGGTAGGGATCCCGCTATCATGTTTAACCCCTCCACATTATTTATGTATGTGCCTGTCCCAAGTCAGGAACCTGTAATTCAGTGGTTTTCGTTTGTTTATGTGTTGCATATTGAATCATATTTGTTTTCCGTTATTTTTTTTTTTTTTTATATAGATAAGGTCTTCAGTTTTCTCGTTTAAATTGTTTTACATTGTCATATCGGGGCCTTTTATAGCTGACTATACGGTATGGGCTTTGCTCATTGTTGAAGGCCGTACGGTGACCTATAGTTGTTAATGTCTGTGTCATGTTGGTCTCTTGTGGACAGTTGTCCCATTGGCAGTCATACCACATCTTCATTTTATAGTTGAAAATTTCATTCACCAGAAGATATCAACATTGTTCCAGAATATCTCAACCGATACCAGAAAATCTCAACATGACATACTTTATAACATATTTAGCTTTAGGAAATTATATTAGTAAAGAAAAAGAACAAACTGTAATTTTATGTTTATAATGTTTTAGAAAAATACTTATTTACTGATATATATGTGCTAGTTTATCAATGATATCACTGTCATTTTGTCAATAGCCGACTGCGCTGGCCACATTTACCTGCTGGAGAAAAGTCATTACGATGTCATTTTAAATCATATTCATTTGTGTTATACACGAGACAAACTGTAATTCCAATATCTATGGCATGACATTTTCCGATTTAACAAAAAACGCATTGATTTTCAGTAAATTGACGAAAATTCGACCTACCCTGTGTTTATTTTGAATATTTTGAACCAGAAAAGCTCAACAGGAAGTGCCAGAATACTTTTTACCGTCTCAACCGTTTGGTTGAGATTAGATGGTTTACCAGGCGTGTGTAATGTAAGAGTGGTATACCACTCTGGCCAAAAAAGAAACATTGGTTGATAAACACAGCATGGAGCACCAAAACAGATTACAGACGAAAAAGTTATGGGAGTCATATATTTCTGATAGTTTTCCCGACCTATTCATATATTTTCATGCTTGAAAAATTAAAGTGACCTATAATATTCCAGCGGCACGTCTCGTCACCTTGTTGATAGGAAGTGCCTCCCCCTCCCTCTCCGAGACATTTCACCGGGCTTTATCAATTTCTCCTTGTAGATCTTGTTTTCATAGCTTGCTGGAAACTTTTGCAAATAAAGTTTTTATCTATTCATTATATATTTCAATATAATATGCAGACATGGAAAGTGGAAAATTCGTCATATAATGGCGATAACCCCGGCCTATAAGAAATAATTTGGTCGTTTAGACGTAAATGGACAATTAATGTAGTCTAAGAGCTCAATATTCTAAATTGTTTTTCACATACGGGTTTTTCGCTATACATAGCGGTTTTCAATAGAGAGCACTTGCATTTTATCCCTATATTTTAATTTTAGCAATTGCGGCTATCTTGGGTGGTAGACATTGTTATCCAACATACTTTATAAACTAAATACACGAATGATAATTGTTTCCAAATTTAACCAAAACGGTCAGGCGACTTCCCAAAAGAAACGTGTTCGGTATTTTTTAACATTTGGTCAAGTAGTTTCAGAGAAGATGTTTGGAAACTTAACAAAGACGAAAACGGACGACAGACGCCAAGTGACAAGAAAAGCACACTTGGTATGGCCAGGTCAGATAAAAGAAAAGAACTCTCAAAGTATACCACCACTAAAGACTCAAGCAGGTCTACCAGAAGAACACGATCACGACAGAGAAAATATATTGAAAGAACAATTCACTATAATTGTATCAACTATATATATATAAAAAGACATCAATTTAATATCCATCCCTACATAAACCGTTATATCCAAAATGGAAAGACATTATAAGTTATCATCAATGCTTTTCGTAAATATCGCAGTTGCAAATATGTGCTGTCATCAATGATTGCCTCAAAAACATCGATAAGGACACCTTACAGATATATCTATTCTATATTTTGAAAAAGCCCCATATAAACTACTTAAGGAGGTAGACCTAGGTTAAGGGAAATAACTCTTAAAATCATCAGTACGTTTGTGTCAACCATTTTCAAAAACATATTCTAAGCTTCTAGGTTACATAGATTATTTTTAATCTGTTTCAGGTAAATGCTTAAAAAACATTGATGAAGTTGACTTTTACAAACGCTTAACTGATTTAAAGAGTTATCTCCCTGAACCAAGGTCTACCCCCTTAAACCGAAATTAAACAGTAACTTAAAGAGGAAACCAGGTAAAACACAATGTAATATAAATATTCATTCCTATGCGGAAGTAAAGGGTCGTGGTAAATTTGAAAACACCAACCGTTGATTTTGGGGTATCTCTCAAGGAACTCTACTGGATCAAGTGTTATTTAGTAAATTATATCAATCATATCTTGGATAATCGGGTGTACGATCAGAAGAAACATCCAGACGATCACATGCGTAGTGTAAATTAAAGTATCATGTCTTTGTCTTTTTTTTTAATTTTTTTTTAGTCATAGCGTTGTCAGTTTATTTACAACTTATGAGTTTGAACGACCCTTTTTATATCTTTTACCTATCTTTGAATGTGTTTCAACTATAGTAAAACAGCATACTGAATGAGTGACACTATTTTCAATGAAGCATTATGAAATAAAATACACGGCTTATTGAAAGGAATTGAATTTTCAGAGAAAAATATGCGGCATAATATTTAAAGCAGTTTTGGACAATTTGATTTTGAAAACCTTAGGACATGACTACGACTAACTTTGTAAGGGCACTGTGCAAATCGTATTGGCTACTATTTTTCCGCCACTTGCTTCACACCAATTCGTATTTGTTGATTTTGAATTATATATATAGGAGATGTAATGCTTTTCAAACTTTAAAAATAGGTATTGAAATTGGGTGCGAAAGGCTTAATACTTAAGTAAATCATTTTGTCAATTTTACATTAAAATAAAGTGTATTCAAGTTTCTACTCTACTGAGTTCTCGGGTTCTCTTATCGGTTGTTGTCCATACATCATTATCCCATTATGTTTCTTTTACGTTTTTCCAATTATACAAGAAAAGAAAAAGGAAAATCACCAATGCAGAACAACGCAACAAAATACACCACATCACTATTCTTGAGTCAAGGCAATTGGAAAAGTAACAAAGAAAAACCGACGAAAAGCATTCCCCTAAAATGTATTTCTTAACATCCTATCTATAGAATCGAGGCCAATGTCCATTTTTTTAGGCCGTATGTAGATGTGTGTTGTTGGGTTACTATCTTATTGACATTCATCTAACATTTTTTTTTAAATAAGAAAAGTCGAACAGACTTTACTGAATCGTATGAACGACGTGTGCATAACTTCATAGTCTCATCATCTCCTGCTTATTCTATCAATGCTTTATGCTTTAAAATTCATTTTCAATTCATTTATCTGTTTTTTACTTATAAATATGTGTTATACTGTATAAAACATGCCTATGTAGATAAAATACCCCAAAAATAAACATATTTATCCTTTCTTTTTCCGTTTTCCGTTTCCGTTCTGTATTCCGTTCTGTTTTCCGTTTCCGCCGTTTAGGTAGCACTCCACAGTTAGAAAATAAAATTAAAAATGAGCCACAAAATGTTTTATCATCTCCTATTTCTGGATTTCTAATACATTAACCTAACTGTTTGTGTTATACATGTGCATATGTATGTAATCAGCATCTTCCATAGATTTGATTTTCAAAAGTTAAAAGGGTTAAAAATAAATCCTTTTATGTGTATCCATGGCAACATTCTGCATTTATTTACCATAAAATATTGCAAAAAGGGGGGAAACATGTCACATATCCCCCCAAAATTTGAATCAAACTAGAATTTTAATGCCTTTGAGTGATACCTTTTAGAAACTGTTGAAATTAATCTTTCTAATGATCAAATAAAAAAATGGGTGTCTTTCGCCTCATTTTTTCGTAAAATCCAATCACAAAGTTCGTGCGATAAAAAGTTAGAAAAAAACATTACAATAATTGCCGGACCAATGTATGGTAGGGAAATGCAAATATGGACTGTCATACAGAAAACAGCCTATATTACATATATTACATTATCATAACCTTGATGTTCATATAAATCCAATACAAAAAGGCTATTTTAATACTCAGCTATCCAAAAATGAATTTTATTGCACACTAGCTCTCATATTTGAAAAATCCACAGGGGCCAAAATGCGAAATTACACACCTAACTGTGGAGTGCTACGTATACCATAGCAATACCCATTTAGAGGGCTTCGTCATCAATATAAAAAAGATTTGGTATGATTGCAAATTATACAACTCTTTACAAGAGACCAACATGACACACACATTAACAACTACATGTATGGCTCACCGTACGGCCTTCAACAATGAGCAAAGCCCATACCGCATAGTCAGCCATAACAGGCCCTAGAATGACAATGTAAATCAATTCAAACGAGAAAAACTAACGACCTTATTATGTACAAAAAAAGAACGAAAAACAAAATGGTAACACATAAACAAACGACAACCACTGAATTACAGGCTCCTGACTTGGGACAGGCACATACATAAATAATGTGGCGGGGTTAAACATGCTAGCGGGATCTCAACCCTCCTCTAACCTGGGACAGGGGCATAATAGACAACATAAGAACGAACTATAACAATCAGTTGAAAAAGGCTTAACTCATCAGTTGGACAAAAATACAAGTAGACGTGGCCGGGAACTTGTACATCCAAACAACAAAAAGACCTTACATGTAGATACAGATCTGAAAGTACTCGCAGTTAACTGACAGCTAGTTCAAAGCCACTAACAAGTTATAAAAAATCATGCATCTAAGAATAAATTAACAATCCGTATACATCGGATGATCCAACATCCAACGGATTAAGTGTAAAGACGTCATAAACAGTTAGAGAAAAAACATGACCTTGTGCAATGCCAATATACAGGTATGGACATATTGTAGATCCATGAATATGTATATACCATACTAGTAATATTTAGTTTGCTTTTAATTTAATGAAAACAAAATCAATACTTATACCAATAAAAACAAGTTTCTTGAATCTTGTGTTAGATGGGTGACCATGCACTTTTGTGAAATTCAACCTGAGGTGTTTCGGTAGTGTTTAACTTCTGAGTATTTTGTTTGTGAGGTGTTTCAGGGTTCTGACCATTTCGAATTTAGATGTTTCTCTGTTCTGATTATTCTGGAATTACAGCTAGGTTCCTTGAATATCGCATGTGTTTCGATGACCAGGAACATCTTGCTGCAATACCCCAATTTGCTCGACGACTGCTTCAGTATATATCCTAATCACCAGGAAGCTTAAGTTCAAATGTAACTGATTTTTCCCGTCACTGCCGGATGCCCTCTCGACCAATCATATTAACAAATACCCTAATATGCATGTTATATCAGAATTATATCTATATAAGATATTTTGCCCGAGTGTTATCTGTTTAGCAGTATCTTAAATGTATTGTTTTCTTTTATTAATACCACTGCTATCTTAAGCTAGTAGTAGTCAACAATATATATAGGGAGTGCATACATATCTCTATCCGTATATCCACTAGTTCGTCCACAAGTCTCCCTCTTGTACCCACAACTGTACGCTACATAATCGCTTGAAACCATTTTTAGAAACATTCTTAAAATCTTGTTGACTTTATGTACAATTGTACATCCTATCTCTATTTTCATCTTATTTAAGGGGCTTATGCTTTATATCGGGCCACTTTAATATATACGTTTACACCCCCTTCTCCATGACACACCCTTATCATAGTTTAATGAACCTTTTCGGATCAGTAAATTTACTATAAAAAGCCACTGTGCATCGACATTTTTTTTTGCTCCGAGCCTTTTTTTTTTTTTTTTTTTTTAAATTAAAGAACGGACTTTTGTCATAACTTTTATTTTTTTCCAGGGATAAACAGAGGAGGGGGAGCGAGTGTTTTTACACAACTAATGTAACAATGCTGATAATTGTTAATGTAAATTTTCTTGACCATAAATTATGATTAATGTACTATTGTACATGAACGGCCGTAAATCTGTCTTGCAAAGGACATTGCGTTATCTACATCTATTGAACTATTTCATATTGATCATTCTAATAATGTGCACACGGACAACCCTATAAAGTAACGAAAAGACGCATTCAATACTTATAATTGCATCTCTTTGATAGGAGTAATATGATAAAATCATTTCTTTCAAAACTTTCTATAATTTACCTTTGTACTTTATTGACTGTGGAAGCTCGTGCCAACATGCATGTAACATTTCATTTTGAAATGATTACATAACACGTATGTTTTTTTATAATACGTTATTTTGATTGGCTAACAGCAAGCTCGCGTCATTCGTAAACCAACCTTCATTTCCTTAATGTTTGTTTTGTTCACGCATCGTTGTCAACAGAATGGAATTTGATGCGACAGTCATACAAGTTAGAGGTTTAGCTAGATAAAAAACAGGTTCAATCAATAATTTTCCACATAATTAAGAAAATGCCTTTTCCAAGTCAGGAATTGATTCTTTATAATAGATAATTCAGCTGATTCCAATTTCATCTAGATCAAATTTGACGAGGAAAATAAAAAAACCTGGCCACCGAAAACTTTATTTTTGTAAAGCCTAGGTGGTCGAGTAATCTAGCGCGCTAGGTATTAAATTGCAAGGCGATTTGGTATCACGATATCTCAGCAGCATGAGTTCGAGTCACAGCTAGGGAACAAAAACAATTTGCGAAAGCAAATGTGCAAATCTAACATTGTTGGGCTGGTGAATATATATAATAAATTCATGTAGTTTTTAAAGACTACAGTAATGTACTTGATTCCTCTAACGACATTAAAGAAAGGACGAATCACAATAAGCAAAGTTTTATGTAAGACATGTAAACATTCGAATACAAAGTATCAGCATAGATTATTATCAAATATATATTATCACCCTCACTTCAGCGCGTGATTTTGATCAGTATTCTGTATAAGTAGATTCTGCATAGTTTGTACGCATTACTAATATCTTTGTTTTTATTTTTACCCATTTTACCGAAGTCCGATATCATATCCAGAAATGCTTGTATATGCAGTGGGAACTTTCCTGATTCTCCATATTTCACTTTCAAAATTTCCTTGCAAATTTGACGATGAATTTTTTCAACTGTATCAATGTTTTCAAAGAAATATTTATCTGATACATTAAGATATACAACATGATCAATCAATTTAAACTGTAAATACAAATTTCTTATATCTGTATACACTGCAAAACATTTTTTCTGAAATTGTGACCAATGATTATTTAACCGTGTTAACAGAGGGTCTGTAAAGTTACCTACAATATGAAGAGTAAAATAAATAGGTTAAATTCAAACTCTATTTTTAACATTTCTCTCTCTAAAAATTACCACTTTATTTTTACCAACTTAAATATTCGCTTTATATTTCCACATGGTACAATAAATACCGCATGCAACAAACCATAAATCTGTACAAAGATATAGATATAAGAAGATGTGGTATACGTGTCAATGAGACAACTCTCCATCCAGGTACCAATTTATAAAAGTTAACCATTTTAGGTCAAGGTACGGCCTTTAACACGGAACCTTGGCTCACACAGAACAGCAAGCCATAAAGCCCCCCCCCCCCCCCCCCCCCCCCCAAAAAAAAAAATGCTAGTGTAAAACAATTCAAATAATAATTGATATGTATTTTATATTCTTTTCATTTTGTGTTTAGATGGTCGTTGTTTCATTGCCAATTATACCATATTCTTTAAGTTTTAGTAAATAGTCAATATATCAAAAGAATAAGAATTTCATTAGTTTGGTCATCTTACTCGAAGCTACAAGGGATGAACCGACAAATTGCATTAAAAATGTATGACCAACATGACCGTATAAACCGCCATCACCGTTACATGTGAAAATGATAGTCATTTTAAAACAATCTCATAACATGATAAGCGGGGCCTTTTTTGAATATTGTGATGACCTTCAATGACTGTTAGCTTGTTCAAAGCAATTATAACAACTTATTTTAAAAATATGTATCTAAAACTAACATATTTTAAATCAGTACAAATCCAACATCCTATGGATTTAGTGTACTATGTCTTTAATAGTCAGAGAAAAGCATGACCTTGATTACAAAATTGATATCAAGAAAAGATAATTACCAACGACCGAATTACAATGTTAAATTTGTAACCTTCCAGAAAAATATTATGTAAAGGATCGATAAGTTGTACCTTCCTTTTTTTCTACTGCCGTTTTATTAAAAAGGATGACTTTAGTATTATATGAAAATAAGAAGATGTGGCACATGTTTATTCGATGATTGCCAAATCTGAGACAACTCTCCACAAGATACCAAATGACTCAGAAACAAATACAGTTTACCGTACGGCCTTCAACAGTGAGCAAAGCCCTTAAAGCATAGTCAGCCATAAAAAGCCCTGAAAAGATGGTCCACTACCTTTCAGGTAACAAATGTATTACTAAGAGAATTATACAAAACATAGCAAATACCATATCGAGTCAACTTTTTCAGCAAATGAACAGGGATAAAACAAGTACTGACGCCACCTTGTCATGTAAATAAAAACATGAATTTTATAAAATCGGCATATTCCTTTTAGTTTCTTTGTTTTTGTAGTGATTAAAATAATAACACAATTTTGACTGCTGTACCCCTATTTTTGTCATTTTTACCTATTATGTCTGTTCATTTTGTTCACACATCGTTGTCAATATAATGGAATATGATGCAACTGTCATACAAGTGAGATGTTTAGCTAGCTATAAAACCTTGTTTAATCCATTATTTTACTACATAAGAAAATGCCTGTACCAAGTCAGGAATATGACAGTTGTTATTCATTTGTTTGATGTGTTTGAGCTTTTTATTTTGACGTTTGATTAGGTACTTTCTGTTTTGAATTTTCGCCGGAGTTCAGAATGTTTGTGATTTTTATTTTTGCAACGTCAAATGGTTTGTAGAAATAACTTGTTGACTGCTTCAAAAATATATGGATACATGTATACATATTCCGTACTCTCTGGACTTATGGACGATTGCAAATATGTTTAATGTAAGATCCCATAGTTCAAAGTTGTACATAAGTAATTTCATAAGGTTCATACCTGTTCGAAAGTAATTGAGAACCATTAGTCCCAAGTACACATCCGACTGGGAAAATAACATACTTAAACAAATGTACAGCCTGTAACGAAACATAAAATGTGATCCAGTGCATTTAAGGCAGAGTTCAATAGTGTAAAATATTATAAAAAAAGAAGTTTTCTTTGTATAAAGTTTATATATTTGAGTGGAGTGACCAAGCCAACAATTTTTCAACATTAATGGACCACCCTACCTGCAGGCTAAATTACGACTTTTTGGAAAGAGAAATGTTTATTCTTTAATTTTTGCCTGGTCGTGGAATTGAAATATGATGCAATATTTTTTAAAATAAGGTCAAAGGTTAGTAATTGAGTTTTTCACTATTGTCAATTTATTTCACAAGAGGTAATAAAAGTCTCCAAAAATATCAGAATTGTTACTAAACAAGAAATTCATAATGAAATAAACTTTTGCCTTACAAAAGCTCACATGTACCCCTTAGAAAGAGTGGTTGAATGAGGTATTTGAACAAACGAAGGGCATGACAACTTTCGAAAACCTGAAATCAGTCATCGTTTTCATCGTCGTCTTCTTCGGATATTGCTCGTTGAGTTAAAAAAATTCTACTACCTTCCACATGAACAAATATTAGTATACGCGGAATGCTGTTGGTTACATAAACAGTTATTATTGCAAGCTGTTTTCCCTTGTCCATATACCTACAAACAAGGTCTTGAAGGAAATCTACTGACATAGGTCCCTCAAAGAAAACCGGTAGCAAACCGTTTTTACACTCTTACCAACCAGAGTCTTTGGAAAGTATGATCACTGGTTTAGCAATATGAGAGTTTATCCAAACTTGCGTTTGAAGCATTGCAAGTGGGATGTGTTGTACACACGTGTTTTTACATGGAGGAATTTTCAAAAGACTGGCATCCTTTGTGGCGGCAAACGCAACCCTTAGCTTGTTTAGATCATCATGAAGATACATGAACTGTCCCTTCGGATCATACAATGAGGCGATAAATGCACTTCCAATGTTAACGGCGATTTCTAATCTCCCGTTTGAAAACTTATCGGATTTGGCAGAACTTTTTGCAATTTTTGTCCTTAAAATTCTTCAACTTTATACTTGTTTGACTTTCTAACTATTTTGATCTGAGCGTCACTGATGAGTCTTATATAGACGAAGCTCGCGTTTGGCGTATCAAGTTATAAGCCTGTTACCTTTGATAAATATTATCATAACTTGGAAGATTGAAAGAAGAGCAAATTCCCTCTTCAAGGAGATGAATTATATCACATTTACAACATTTCCACATAGTACCATCATCATGGAACAGAGCTAAAGGTATGGGACCAATAGGATATGCCACTATCCTGACCACAGTCTCATTCTCACGAACATTAACAAGAACTAAAGCACGAAGAACTATTTTTACTGGATTTATATGTGCCTTTAAAAAGTCACCTGATTTACACTTAATTAATTTTGAGGTCTTGGTTGTATCATCGAAAGAACTGAGAGGAGATCTCGACATACGACTGTAGAAGACATGGGTTTAAAACTCATTAGAGCAGCCTTCCACAAAAGATTAAAGCATCTGGTTACAACGTTCAAGAGATTGAAAAAGAGAATCATAAACATTTATTGAGGCTTTGATTTCTGTAGAAATACAAGTATTTATGAATGGCTAAGGATGATCGGCAACGTTAAATGGATCAGTCATATTTGAATGCATATACCCTATATTGTTTCCTTCGTGTTCAATTGCTGCATCTGTGGCTTATCCCGATCTTGATCTCATTTCAGAACTAAAAAGCGCAAGGATGTGTCTTGTAAGCATCCATCGAAGTACAGCGTTTTTTCCCTTATCAGTCCTATATATATATAGATGCCTGTACAACCTTTATAATCTTTAATAATAGTGTTCTCTGTACCCATATCACTCCAGATACTGTTTAAGGCTCCATGTTTATGTCTGATGGAAATCTCACCTGACATAAAGACAGATTTTACCGTTTCAGACAGATTCAACATATCCAATATGTAGGCTAGTGTCCATCTAGCATAGTTCGTCCGATTGGTAATGATAAAGCATCGCAACATTGCAGCTACCATTTTCAAATGTAAAAGCCACTACTCATTCCGTTCAGCCCTTATGTTCTGTAACAATATCTCAACTGCACGAACAAAACATGTCCCAAAATGCGAAGGTTGGTGATAGTTTACAAGAGTGTATCCTGAATTCTTCAAACAATAGCAACTTATGTTCTTTAAAATTAGAAAAAAAAACCTGTGCAATACCTTCAGTGCTTTTGGGTGTTTTAGGAAATGAACTGTGACATACATTTGGTTCAATATCAACTAACGATTTTAGTCTTAACACCAATTGAAGAATGCTTTTAAATTAAAGAAAAGAGCCATTAGACCTAGTCTCATATACCAAAGTTCATTCTCGAAAACGTCTGGAATAGAACATTTTACATTTGGGCAACAGCATACAATTAATTGTCAAATGTTTGCACAGCATATTGTTGACCAGCACGTTTTGACATACATGTATCTAAACATTGTTAGTTGTAAATACTATTGCCATGTCGAGGCTTGGCATCTATAACCGGAGCCAAGGCTACAGACGAAATATCAGATTTAGCCTTTGGTAAGATCTGGTCCAAAATGGAGCAATTTGTTCAGTGCTTTCTGCAGAAAAAGGAAGGGATTCTAAGTTTTCTCTGGAAAATAAGTCGCAGAAATACCAAAGACAGGACAGATACATCTCGGTTTTCGATGAAACAAGACATACTCTTCCCATAAACCTTAGAATAACGAGGAGGTCTATACCGTTCTGTTAGCTTGTCGAAAGGTAAACATGCCATAAGATTGGTATTCGAATCATTCAACGTCAAAGATCTTTATAGTTCTGGTTAAATCTTTATGGAACTCATGTGGGCGTTTGATGATTCGTTTGGATACTGAAATACAACTCTAGCCATGGAGTAAAATGAATTTTTACCATCGATTGTTTCAGCATTTAAGTCAATATTTTCTGCTCCCTCCTGTATAATACGAACACCTTTTCTGAATACAGTAATACCATTAGGTACATAGGACATGTTTTGGATTCTGTCTATTTCCACATTTGCTAAACTAGTCCGATATCTACGTACTTCAGAATAGGATGCACAAAAATCATGAGAGTTTGGATTTTCAATAAAAAAAATTGAGAGCCAAACTCATGGTGAAATTGAAATGCCAAAACAAGATGGAACGGGGTTAACAGGTTTATGTTTAAAGCAAGTATGCATTCTGTTATTGCCAGGACTTTTCGGAGTTTGTAGACAGGAAGATTAGAAACATTACTACAATCTTTCAATGAACATCAGGAAAACGAGGAGGTCCATATCATATTCATTGAACTATAATGCAAAGTTGAAAATTCTCATTAAAATTAATTTATAAGAAATAATGACTTGAAATGGCTTCCAAACTTTACAATAGGAAGTTTAAAACATTTTAATTCGGAAAATCGTGAAATTATCAATGTAATCTAAATTTACAAATGTTGTAACAACTTCTTTAAAATAAAACAGACTGTGTTTTCGCTAAACTGAGTGAAAATGGAAAAAATTAGAAAAAAAAGGAATTTTAATTTTACATTATGAATAAACGATTAAACTCTGTATAAAATGCAAAATAATGTGTCAAAAGAAAGAAAAAAAGTAACAAAATTCATTTTTTTTTCCATCTCGAAATTTGAAAAAAAATCGGAATGTCTTTTTTCTTTCCATTTTATAAAAAACTGCACCGCATGAAATGTTTACGACCGGGCAAAAAAGTTAGCTTAATGTATTGGCTTTGCAAAAAAAAAATGTTTGTAGCCTGCAGGTATGCCGGTCCATTACAGTCTTAAAATAAGCTTCTTTTTGTTGATCTGTCACTCCATTATTAGTGTTGCTCATAAGATAATAGACGGAACAATTCAAAGTTGATTAAAACAATGTCATATGCTAAAATACTAATCCCAATAAGGAGTCAATTGATGGATCATTTTTGTAGATCTTGTTGTGCTGTTTGGTTTTGCATTTTTAATGTATAGTATATTTATTATATATTATAGAGTTTTTTAAAAGATAATAGACAAACTTGGAAAAATTAAAAATAATTTATAAGTTATCAAATTTCTCTGTACTTCACTATTCATTATTCAACGTTTAGTAATGAGTAATGAAATAGTATACATTTCAGTATTCAGGTTGAAAGTGGATAATGAGCTTTATATGATTATTTAAATCTGTCATGTACTTCTTAATTAGCCTTCCTGATTGATCAAATTTCCTCGACCAAGCGTAACCGAAGTCTTGATCGAGTCCTTTAACGACTTCTATCCGACCACTTCTAGACAGTCAACGACTCCAACCAGACCATTTTCGACTACTTAACATCGTCCTCACGATTTCAATCCGACATCTAAAGATAGGTTCACACTACCGATCAGATCAACTCAATAATCCTGATTGATCAAATTTCCACGACCAAGCGTAACCAATTCTCTTAAACGGGTCTGTTAATGATTTCTACACGACCGCTATTAGACCGTGCACGTCTCAAACTCGACAATTTATGACTCCTAATGTGGCGTTCACACAGTGTTGATTATGGCTCCCGTTTGAGATCAGACAGCACTAGGACACGTTAAGTGAAAAAGTCGGATATCCTGAATGATCTGGAATGTCTTATCATTGTCTGAACACAACGAATACATTCGTAACAGATTCCTTCGGATCTTGAGTGGTCTGTAGCGGACGGCAAAACACACCTAAAAATTCGGGAAAACTCAGCCGATTTTGTCTAGTCGGATCGAAATCGTGCCAGTGCTGTATTTTAAAGCCGATTGAGTCCAGATTGCATCAAGATCTTACCGAATGCGAACCGTCTTTGCCGAAACCGCTCCGGAACAGTTTCGCTATTAATACGAATTAGGCAATGATACCAATTCATTCTCAACAATTACCATACACAATACGATTGAGTGCAGACCAAGCCATTTGCAATGCGGTACAACATACTTTAATGGGATTGCATTACGATAGAACCTGATATCCAGAAATTGGCGACAGTTTTCAAACTGATATATTCCGTCTGCATCAGTTCATTGTCTGGTCACTGTGTGATCTCTGTCGGATCACATTCGGTTGATTCGGGAATCATGCAAAGGATACAATGCAAAGCATCAATAATCAGCTGTTTCCATCCTAATTTGTTCCGACAATACCGCTTTCAATCCGATTATTATCCTATTTGTATCTTTCACATTTATAAAAAACGATCAAATTTGTCTGGTCAGCGTCCCAATTCTACCGAATGCGATTCGATAGAGTTCAGACAGTGACAAAAGACAAATGAACCCCCCCCCCCCCCCCAAAAAAAAAAAAAAAAAAAAAACAGAATGAAAAATTATAGGAAATAGAAGATTTAATTTATTGTTTTAATGAGCTATTAATGGTACTTCATGTAATCTGTTCACACAAGCATCATACAATACCTGGTCTGATATTTTCCAACCATATCGGCACCAGTTGGCAAAATGTTCACAATTATTCCACAATATATTGTATCCGACAGGACCTATCTGGCTGCGTGCTCTTTGTACGATTTTATAGCCAGGAAACCTGTTAAACCATCTAAAATAAATTTATTCGTATTCTTAACATATCGTTTTCCTATATTAAATATCAATACTATAGTGTTATTAACTGGCTGTTTCTGTAGTTGCACTGGAATAGATTCAAGGATTGCTGTATTAGCCTCGAGACCCTTAGGAGACCAGTGCCAATACAGAAATAGCCAGTTCATAATACTTTTATTAAAAAATCCAACTTTTTCAATACAGAATGTTATGAATGCTGTATTACATACATCAAATGTGACTATAGGGCCAATATTTCCAATACGGACTGGCAATGATGTGAATATAGGGTATATCATATATTTCCAATACGGACTGGCAATGAATCCTGAATTACATGCACAATGTATGTTGACATGTGATTCGGGATTCATTGCCAGTCTGTATTAGAAATATTAGACTGGACCGAAAAGCAATATAGATCACATGATTTATATAACCAGGACGACGTCACCAGTATAACACATGCCGGAATGTAAGGGCCATTATGTCCCTTTTGTGAATTTCTCCTCAAGTCAGATTCCTTTTTTTTTTATTAATAATTATTCTACCCTACTGGAGGCTTGAACATTTATGACCTTACAAAATATAAGTTGTTATGGTGTCAGACCACCAATTACTCCCCCCAGTTTAGAACGTATGTTAAAGTAGCCCTACTCTGACACAAGATAGTGCTTTTGATGTCATTGTTTACTTAAACTAACCAACAAATGTGCAGAAATGAAACTTTTCGTGAAAGAAAAATATATTTAAACCAGTTTGAGCAAAAAATGACTTGTCTCTAAGTTCGTATTAAAAATTGACGAACAATGCGCTCTATAGTATACTAGTTTAATATTTCCAGAAAAATCCTGAGTTAGCGTTGGAGTACCTCTTTTTGAAGGTCATTTGTTTCTTGGAAGGCTTTAAAGGCATGTTAAAACTTGGTATGCAGAAAGCTGATACATGTAAAATTCGTGATATACCTGGTTTCTATGAAGTTAAACTTAATGCGGGGTTCACACATTGCCAATTATAGCTCCTATTTGAGATCAGACAGCGATAAGACACGAAAAGAGAAAAAGTCGGATTACTGTCCTAAAATTATCTGGAATGTCCTATCATTGTCTGAACACAGTCGTTTAAGTTCGTAACAGATTCCTACGGATCGGGAATGGTCCTAATAGTTCGGCGAAGTGCCCCGACATTTTGGTGCGTCCCGTAACATTCGGGAAAACTCAGCCGAATTTGTCTAGTCGGAATACAAGCGTGACTATATTGTGACAGATTTAGCTGCATCGGATCAAAATCCTTACATTGTTCTGTGTTTTTCTGGGCGGTGTCCTGTGGAACGGGATTGATCTGGAGAAATTTTTATTTGCTGTTTTTCTGTTGATTGAGTCCAGATTGCATCCAGATCTTGTCGATTGCGAACCGTCTTTCCCGAAACTGTTTCGGACCAGTTCCGTTATCAATACGAAATTCGTCAATGATACCCACATCAGAGTCCCGACAATTACAGAATACAATACGACTGCGACCAGACAAAGACGTTTGCAATGCGATAGAGCGGACTGTGAAAGGATTACGTTCCGACAGTACCTGATCATCCCGAGTATGCCGACAGTTTTCGAACGGATAACTTCCGTCAGCGTCGGTTCACTGTCTTGTCACTGTCTGGTCTCTGTGACATACTCGGACGATTTTTACCATGCGAAAGAAGCGGATTGAGAACGGTTTTATCGGGACAAATTTGCTTGGAAACGGTTGAATATCGTCTCTTCCTGAACAATATCTGATTGTTGTCGTGATTAAAAATTGTTTTTTTTTTTAAATTTTAATTAAAGTTTGAATTTCCATAGACGATTCACAGGATCTTAATCAGACTTTTGACAAATTTTAATCGGGAATGGTCCTGTCAAGGACGGCAGTCAAAATTTTGAATGTAAAAGCTTAAGGTAAAATATTTTGAAAGCTGTGAAAATTGCAAAAACAGATACGGATATTTAATTGGTGGTCTAACACCTAGTCTACGGAAGTTGTTTACATGTGTATTGTATGCAGTTCAAAGTTAAAACAAGGAACTAATGATTGTTATTCAGAAATAACGATTATTGAGTCAGTGTTCTGGTTAACGATATATTTACGTAAAATAAGATGTAACATTTAGGACACAAAAAAATGAGCTGCGAAGTTGGAAGTTAATATTTGTATAAAGATAATAATAAAAAAAAAAACAAAAAAACAACGTAAACCAATACCTCAAAAACAAGTCCTTTCCATTGTTTTTCTTAGCCATAATGTAATCTTCAATACTAGAAAGCGGTTCTTCAATAACGACTGCCTTTTCGAAAGGAGCGCCGCATACATAAAACAAGTGACTTGCATTTGAATCAGAATTAGATGGCCCCGCAATCCCAGTTAAATGAATCACATTTCCATTTCCTGTAGAAAAGAGATACATTTGTTTTGTAAAGATAGTAGTCGTGGTTAAATAGTTTTTACTTACAAATTTATGTATATAGGATCATGTTTTAAAAATACCTTTTGATCTGATGACTATGTCTTTTCTTTAGAGGTATGTGCTTACTAAATGAGTATTTGGGTTGTTCTTGCTAAAATGGTGTGTTGCTGTTCATTGAACATAAATCTGGACTGTAATTACATGATAATTTCAGTATCCCTAAATTTAAATTCTGTATAAAGGAATTATTAAACTCCAAAATCGAAAATGAACTGACAATGCAACGACAATAAATACAAATATCTATGAAACAAATATTAAAGTATAAAAATACGCAAAATGAACAGTATCTGTTGTATCCTAATTCAAGTTCGATGGGAATGTTGTCATCAATATTGTTATCAAATTTAGATCATATAATGAGACGACAATATCTGATGGCGGACATATATGAGTTACCCCGGCCCTCACACAATAACCAAACACGTCGATAAGACGAGAAGCACAGTTGCTTCCAATTGAATGTCGATTGATATATAGAAATAAAGATTTGGTGTGATTGCCAAAAAGAAACACTTCACTAAAAACGAAATGAAACAGACATTAATTCTTTAGTTCATTTGCAAACATGTCTTTTAAACAAAACACATAATGCAGTCAATAAAAAAAATCAAGCATTATAATTTGATATATCCCCTAACGTTTAGCAAACTGTCTCGAAAGCTTTGGTTTGAGAAGTCTTGATTGAGGTAAATGTAGCAAGGTGTTACGAACGTTTTTATTTCATTAACAAGCAATATGTCGATACGGCTTATGGTGGAATGTAGCCCCTTCGCTTGGTTAACATAAGCCAACTTAAGTTCTTTGACACTGACATGATTTGTAACAATCACTTTTTGAAAATTGAGATAATATCAAGAAACTAATGTTTTACCTTCGTTAACCGAGGTTGAGAGTATTGACAGGTGTCTATTCTGTTTAGGTCCTTTTTGTTATATAACGGGCAACATTATATCTTGATAACCAGAAAATCAATAATTTTATTTATTAGTTTAGATTTAGAGAAATATTTCTCTAAATCTAAACTAATAAATAAAATTGAGAATGGAAATGGGGAATGTGCCAAAGAGACAACAACCCGACCATAGAGCAGACAACAGCAGAAGGTCACTTAAACGTGGCTTTCGACTTATAAGTCACGATTCCCATTAAAAACAAATGGACATTGAATTCTATCATGACAGTCCTTTTGACTCCTTAAAAAGAATAACTCCGCTTATTCTATTACGATACGGCCCAACTGATACATGTATGTATGCATATTTTGTGTTATGTGTATTAGGTGAAAAAAAAGTATACGCTTAATTGATGAAGAATTGAAATACAATCGTTTCACATCGTCCGTTTAAAGGGTCACTAGCTACGAGATGTATAAAAGTATCAAAAGTATGATTTTTTTTGGTTCAATCATTAATGAAAGTGAAATAATGAAATACTAATTTGCTTTAATCAGCTAAATTGGTACAATTTTGTCAAATTAAGCTAATAAACATTGATAATGACTTATTCATTTGCAAGTGAATAATTCGACCTCATTAAATCCGAATTCATGTGAACTAAATTTTTCTCCGTAGAAAGAGATAGAATAACGCATGCATTGTCCGTGTACGGGTATTTAAAGGAAAAGAATCTAAACATTGAAAGTGAAGCTAGGTAAATAATTAGATTAACTGATTTGATCCACACAAAATCATTCTTATAACGGTAAAAACGACGATAAACATACATTTTTAATCTACAATACAACATTTAACGTACCTATAAAAAATACACTTGCAAGAGTTGCTTAATCTATTTATATCTATATATGTTTATGTTTACATCGCTTATATGGTCATAGAAGGTCAATTCGATAGTAAATCAGATGGCGTCTTGGCTAAAATTCACACGAAACGAAGCTACATCTTATTGAAACCATGTCCTGTGAATTGTTTATTTTATACGTTTGATAGTTTTGAATTTTTTTTTTACATTGTTATGAATTAAATATAAGAATTAGAGTCTAATCGGTGAACATGAATTTGGCAGCTATTGCCCTTTAAAGGTATTTCCATAATTGTACTAAACATGTAGTACAGACGTGAGGATTAGCAACGTGACTGTCATTTTCCCCTTTTAAAGATGACTCTCCTTTGGTTAAGTTGAAAGTTCAATCTTGTTCATATTTGTTCTCTTCTATGGCGTCTTACTGACGATAACCTATTAATTTCAAGACCTTATACATTTTATAATTATTGCGAAAACTCGTACAACGTTTTTCGAACGGATAAAAAAATAGAATAACAAATATTATTGGTGCAAAAGTCTGACAGAAATCATTAATTATGAGGTTTCTAATATACTGTTAATATTTTTCAGTGCGCTGAAGTACGTCCATTATTCATAGTTCATTATTCATTATTCAATAATGAATAATGAAATAGTTCACTATTCACTATTCAATATTAAAAAATGAATAATGAATAATGAAATAGTTTATGTTTCATTATTCAAATTGAAGCGGTGAATAGTGAAATAAATATAAAAAAAAATTGACTGTTGACACTAAAGCTATATTTTGATTCGCAATGACCATAAGAGGGTTTACGGAGGACCTAAATGCCACAACATGCGTAAAACTGAGGAAATATAAAAAAGAAGATGTGGTATGATTGTCAATGAAACAACTATCCACAAAAGACCAAAATGACACAGACCAACTATATGTCACCGTACGGCCTTCAACAATGAGCAAAGCCCATACCACATAGTCAGCTATAAAAGGCCCCAATAAGACAATGTAAAACAATTCAAACAAGAAACCTAACGGCCTTATTTATGTAAAAAAAATGAACGAAAAACAAATATGTAACACATAAACAAAATAAACAAACTACAACCACTAAGTTACAGGCTCCTGACTTGGGACAGACACATACATAAATAATGTGGCGGGGTTAAACATGTTAGCCAATTTTGAATAATGAAATGGATATTTTGAATAATGGCATGGACTGGCAGGACCCTTCAGCCTCTAATTACAGATATATATTATACATCGATCGAAAGCTTATTTAGGGAAGAACAAAAGGTATATAGTCAATATGTTCCGCGACGCATATTAGAGGAATAACGAAGGACTTAGATATCGAAATACGCCTGAACATTGAGAAATAGCCAATTTTGAATAATGAAATGGATATTTTGAATAATGGAATAGACTGTCAGGACCTTTCAGCCCCTAATTTCAGATATATATTTTACCTCGATCGAAAGTTTATTAAGAGAGGAACAAAAGGTATACAGTCAATATGTTCCGTAACGGATATTACAGGAGAAACGAAGGACTTAAATATCGAATTAATATTACGCGTGAACATTGAGAAATAGCCAATTTTGAATAATGAAATGGATATTTTGATTAATGGAATGGACTGCTGCGACCCTTTAATCCCTCATTATAGATAAACCTTATACCTCATTCGAAAGCTGATTACAAGAGGAACAAAATTTATATAGTCAACATGTTCTGCAACGAATATTAGAAGACCTAAAGGCCAAAATACGCGTGAAAATTAAGAAATAGCCAATTTTGAATAATGAAATGGATATTTTGAATAATGGAATGGACTGCTGCGACCCTTTAGCCCTAATTATAGATAAACCTTATACCTCTTCGAAAGCTGACTACAAGAGGAACAAAATGGATATAGTCAACATGTTCTGCAACGAATATTAGAAGACTTAAATGCCAAAATACGCGTGAAAATAAAGAAATAGTCAATTTTGAATAATGAAATGGATGTTTTGAATAATGGAATGGACTGCGGCGACCATTTAGCCCCTAATTATAGATAAACCTTTAACCTCATTCGAAAGCTGGTTACAAGAGGAACAAAATGTATATAGTCAATATGTTCCGCAACGAATATTAGAAGACCTAAATGCCAAAATACGCGTGAAAATAAAAAAATAACCAATTTTGAATAATGAAATGGATATTTTGAATAATGAAATGGACTGCGACGACCCTTTAGCCCCTAATTATAGATAAACCTAATACCTCATTCGAAAGCCGATTACAAGACGAACAAAATGTATATAGTCAATATGTTCCGAAACGAATATTAGAAGACCTAAAGGCCAAAATACGCGTGAAAATTAAGAAATAGCCAATTTTGAATAATGAAATAGATATTTTGAATAATGGAATGGACTGCGGCGACCCTTTAGCCCCTAATAATAGATAAACTTTATACCTCATTCGAAAGCTGATTACAAGAGGAACAAAATGTATATAGTCAATATGTTCCGCAACGAGTATTAGAAGACTTAAATGCCAAAAGACGCGTGAAAATTAAGAAATAGCCAATTTTGAATAATGAAATGGATATTTTGAATAATGGAATGGACTGCTGCGACACTTTAGCCCCTAATTATAGATAAACCTAATACCTCATTCGAAAGCCGATTACAAGACGAACAAAATGTATATAGTCAATATGTTCCGAAACGAATATTAGAAGACCTAAAGGCCAAAATACGCGTGAAAATTAAGAAATAGCCAATTTTGAATAATGAAATAGATATTTTGAATAATGGAATTGACTGCGGCGACCCTTTAGCCCCTAATAATAGATAAACTTTATACCTCATTCGAAAGCTGATTACAAGAGGAACAAAATGTATATTGTCAATATGTTCTGCAACGAATATTAGAAGACCTAAATGCCAAAATACGCGTGAAAATTAAGAAATAGCCAATTTTGAATAATGAAATGGATATTTCGAATAATGGAATGGACTGCTGCGACCCTTTAGCCCCCTAATAATAGATAAACCGTATACATCATTCGAAAGCTGATTACAAGAGGAACAAAATGTATATTGTCAATATGTTCCGCAACGAATATTAGAAGACCTAAAGGCCAAAATACGCGTGAAAATTAAGAAATAGCCAATTTTGAATAATGAAATAGATATTTTGAATAATGGAATGGACTGCGGCGACCGCTTAGCCCCTAATAATAGATAAACCTTATACCTCATTCGAAAGCTGATTACAAGAGGAACAAAATAAATATTGTCAATATGTTCCGCAATGAATATTAGAAGACCTAAATGCCAAAATACGCGTGAAAATTAAGAAATAGCCAATTTTGAATAATATAATGGATATTTTGAATAATGGAATGGACTGCTGCGAACCTTTAGCCCCTAATTGTAGATAAACCTTCTACCTCATTCAAAAGCTGATTACAAGAGGAACAAAATGTATATAGTCAATATGTTCCGCAACGAATATTAGTAGACCTAAATGCCAAAATACGCGTGAAAATAAAGAAATAGCCAATTTTGAATAATGAAATGGATATTTTGAATAATGGAATGGACTGCTGCGACCCTTTAGCCCCTAATTATAGATAAACCTTTAACCTCATTCGAAAGCTGATTACAAGAGGAACAAAATGTATATTGAAAATATGTTCCGCAACGAATATTAGAAGACCTAAATGCCAAAATACGCGTGAAAATTAGGAAATAGCCATACCTGTTGGTGACCCTCTGCTGTTGTTTTTTATTTGGGCGGGTTGTTGTCTCTTTGACACATTCCCCATTTCCATTCTCAATTTTATTGAATAATGAGTGAATAATGGAATGGACTGCGGCGACCCTTTAGCCCCTAATTATAGATAAACCTTATACCTCATTCGAAAGCTGATTACAAGAGAAACAAAATGTATATAGTCAATATGTTCTGAAACGAATATTAGAAGACCTAAATGCCAAAATATGCGTGAAAATTAAGAAATAGACAATTTTGAATAATGAAATGGATATTTTGAATAATGGAATGGACTGCGGTGACCCTTTAGCCCCTAATTATAGATAAACTTTATACCTCATTCGAAGGCTGATTACAAGAGTGACAAAATGTATATAGTCAATATGTTCCTCAACGAATATTAGAAGACCTAAATGCCAAAATACTCGTGAAAATTAAGAAATAGCCAATTTTAAATAATGAAATGGATATTTTGAATAATGGAATGAACTGCGGCGACCGTTAAGCCCATAATTATAGATAAACCTTATACCTCATTCGAAAGCTGATTACAAGAGGAACAAAATGTATATTGTCAATATGTTCCGCAACGATTATTAGTAGACCTAAATGCCAAAATACGGGAGAAAATTAAGAAATAGCCAATTTTGAATAATGAAATGGATATTTTGAATAATGGAATGGACTGCGGCGACCCTTTAGCCCGTAGTTATAGATAAATCTTATACCTCATTCGAAAGCTGATTACAAGAGGAACACACAGTATATTGTCAATGTGTTCCGCAACGAATATTAGAAGACGTAAATGCCAAAATACGCGTGAAAATTAAGAAATAGCCAATTTTGAATAATATAATGGATATTTTGAATAATGGAATGGACTGCTGCGACCCTTTAGCCCCTAATTATAGATAAACCTTATGCCTCATTCGAAAGCCTATTACGAGAGGAACAAAATGTATATAGTCAACAAGTTTTGCAACGCATATTAGAGAAGTAACGAACGAC
Source organism: Mytilus edulis (assembly GCF_963676685.1). Taxonomy (NCBI): domain Eukaryota; kingdom Metazoa; phylum Mollusca; class Bivalvia; order Mytilida; family Mytilidae; genus Mytilus; species Mytilus edulis. Next base: position 56,321,955 of record NC_092351.1, on the reverse strand, counting down.
CTAAATATCGAAATACGCTTGAACATTAAGAAATAGCATATTTTGAATAATGGAATGGACTACTACAGCCCTTCAGTCCCTAATAAAGGCAAATTTTATACACCAAATTAAAGCTTATATTGATAGAGGAATAAACTGAGTATAAACGATATGTGCTGCAATGACCATTAGAGGGGTTACGGAGGACCTAAATGCCAAAATATGCATGAAAATCAAGAAATAGCCAATTTTGAATACTAGTAATGCAATGGATATTTAGAATAATCGAATGGACTGCTGCGACCCTTTAGCCCCTTATTATAGATAAACCTTATACCTCATTCGAAAGCTTATTTCGAGAGGAACAAAATGTTTATAGTTAACAAGTTTCGGAACGCATATTAGAGAAGTAACGAACGACCTAAATATCGACACCTTACTACCACCACGACACCGGAGTATCGACACTTTTTTCTTCGAGCAAGGAAGCGATGTACTAGACCCCCAAGAACTTGACCCCAGCCGCAAGAACCTCATGGTGAACCTCATGATGTTCGACGATGTTGAAAACAGAACACGTGTGAAGACAACGACGATTGTTTCTACCTGTGCCAGAACTACTTAACACTGCCCAGCCAGTCGATCCGGGAGAATACCTACTTCTCCTGCCTCATCCAGCAGAACGCTAAGAATATCGACCACATCCGACGCAATCACTGCAACGATCTCACCAAGAAACAGTTTGAAGCTCTGTGTAAGCATTGCTGGTCCAAGGCAAATGGGAAATATCGATGCAAATTAAATGAGTTCTTTGCGGTATAAGATAAAGAATGGATCAGCTCGAATATTTCTATAAGTATGATGAATATCTGGACACAGAGGAACCCAGCCCTGCAAGTTCGAATGGCCCTGCAAATGCAATTGTGAGTGGATTCCAGTCGATATGAGGAGCATATGTTGAAAATGCAGTTGCGTGATCCCTCACCCGATCTAAAGCGGTCGAGGTGATTTCAACGCATGGACCTCCACCATTATGGTAAGGAGGAGCAATTTTCTCAATCTCAATGCCCTGCCAAGACGATTTGAGGCCACCAGTACACAAACCCATGACACGTGAATCTATCGAAGAAAGGGGATCCGTATCAGCTGTGTAATACCTTCATGTGCAACTCATAAATTAGGGCGTTCACACAAACGCTTAGGGGCGTGCAACAGCATTCGATCTATCAGATAAATGACGTAAGTTGCAAGACACCAAACGGAAGATTCAAGCCAGTTATATGCAGCATCGTCTCGACAAGACTGAACTAAGCCGGGACCTTTAAAAGGTGTTCAAGCCTGTGGTTGAGGCTCAGCGAGAGGCAGCTTCACAGATCACCGAAAATATGGCAGACCTTCCTGCAACAGTGCTAGCCAGCCATCCCTTCACCACCGCCAGAGTTTGCCGACCCACTACTCATTGCACCACCTACAGACACCGTCCTCGGAGCTCGAGCACAGCAGCGTTTGCAGCTCAGTATCACTTTTTCCGCCGACCACGCCTTTGGATTGCGATCTGCAAACGTTGGTATCTTCATCGGAAGCTCACTAGTTGACTTTTGACGGCGATAATGTTTTTATGGATAGAGTGAAGTACAAAGGAACCCTTGGCTTCTGGGAAGTCATGGTGAAAAGAAACCATAATCGTTCGAGGTCGACGACCCTTACGACTATGCAGAGATTCTTAAAAGTTCCGGTACTATGTATAAAGGCAATTCCATCCTTTCAAGAACCCCGAAGGCGAATAAGAATTACAAGTGGAAGGGAATCGTGTCCCACATCTACCAAAAGTATAAGTTTGGCATTGAGCTCCAAACGCTGCTTTTTTTCAACTTCAAGCAGCTTCTCGATCGCTTGGAACTATGTGCTGCAGCTTACCGAGCAGGAAATAATGGTGTGAGCAACGAAATTGTATCGATTTTCCATGCTATGAAAAAGGGTAGACATATCAGCATCGAAGAATATATGGCGCTTCATCATAGCATCCTATAAGTAAATGTTGCAAATCAAGAAAGGTTACGCCTGAAAGTACGCATACGGTGGTAGAGGACTGTTTGAAACAATCGCCAGTTTGGCTGGATACATGTTTACTTCATCTGCCACCAAAACCACAGGAAATAAGGCCGTGAGTGCAAACACCAATGCAGCCATGAAAGGTGTTGCAAAAGGGGCACCAAAGCCGTCGACTATGTGGTTGATAAAGTTACCCGCCCCCTAAACCGCAGAATGTTCACTCAACAGTCCAGTGTTCAACGCAGAAAACAGCAGCAAACCAAGTTGAACAACCTGATCTCCGGTTCTGGCATTGGTACCATCCACTTCGTGCAGCGCTTTAAATAAATACATAATGTCCAACATCCTTATAACCACCGAAGGGTTGGCCCTCGACGAAAGTCTCCAAGAATATCAGGTTCACGAATACAAACCTCAAGCTGGTGCCAACCTGAATAATCCAGGTGAGATCCGAATCAACATCGAAACCCAAGACTTGTTCCTCCATCCGGCTTAAAATTATCTCTTGGTAGAGGGGTGACTGTACAATAACGACGGTAGTGCATCTGCTTATGCAGATCTAGTGTCTCTCATTCTTAATGGGATCATGTATCTCTTCAAGACCATCAGTTACAATTAATGCAAGCTCTCAAGCTAGCTGATCGAACATCCCAGTCGTTGCCGTCATCGTAATGGGAATGTTGATTTATCCCAACAATTTCTCCAAATTCCAAGGATTCAACTAGCTGTGGTACAAAGAACCAACTACCGAAGCCGAGGCCGAAAACAGAGGGTTTTCAGCAGGTCATGGGTATATTAATTATTATCACCAAGCCCGCCAACAAAGGATCGTTTTCATTCACCATACCTCCGAGACACATTTTCGGCTTTGCAGACGATTACAACAAGATTGTGTATGGATCAAGCACGAATTGTCACTCGTACGCGACTCGGACGACAATGCCATGCTGCTACAGCCGTCAACGACGTGGCAAAAATCAACCTGTGGACGTGGCGAATATCAACCTGAGTAAGATCTCTTGGTTTGTTCCTCACGTCCTTCCTTCCGTCCGATGAAAAAAAACTGCGGTTGCACAAGACCATCCAGAGCAAGAGTAATATCGATTGTGGTTTCCGAATACGACAGTGTGATTCTACAAGTGTTACCCCAAACTTACAGTTCCACTGGCGTTTGTCTGCCAAGAGCGGTCGGGAGAAACCGAGATACATCATCGTAGTACGATCAGACTCAAAATGCAATCGTGTTCGACCACTGCCAGTTGCGAACTATCTACGTCACTCTCATGGCAGAACGCTACCCGGCGGAAGACTTCAATGCGAGTTTCACACAAACAAAAATAGCCAGAGTGTACAAGAAAGTCGCACAAAAAACTACTTCAACATTAACCTCTTCGATTCGTCGAACTGTACCCACTTCTTGTCATTGATGTGAGTCACCAGTACGAGCGGTTGAAAGAGTCAAGCGTTGACATTCAGATCCTGATCGAGTTCGATAGCCAAATCCTTACCCGATTCAACCCCACTGCAACTCAAGGAATCCAAGACCTACGAGATGGCATTGGTGAACCTGGAAACCAATAACTCCATCCCTAACATTCATATGCATACAGGTAACAATTCCTTCTGCTACTCTCCCGGCGATGGTACCAACTGGTTTTCCATCGCACTGAGCACATGTTACTATGACATTAAAGACATCAACAATGAAATCCAGCGGAAGCTACGGCTCAACAAACACAAAATGAAGATCATCATCGATGCCAACTGGGCGACGCTAAGAGCAACGCTGACTCTCGCCAGACTCTATCAACGTTGTCAATAGCATCAACACCGTCTTGGAATTCAAGTGGCAGATTTACACGTTCGGTTTGATCACAAACGGCTATACAAGAAGGGGAGCACATCAGAATCAACAGCATTTATGTGAATAGTGATATTAGTGCGGCGGCTACACGTATATTTCAGACGATTTGTACACATCCTGCTACAAGCATGACATGTGGCATAGACCTTCCACAACTATTACTCTTTCATTTCAGAAACGGACACATCTGCAAAAAATGTCTCACTTCCGGTAAAATCCAAATGGCGGTTATCATACTTAAATCAGCCCTATATCGAAGGCTAATATGTGAAAAGGTGTTATTATCATGCTACTAGCATAATATTAAGTACCAACCTTTGTTATCTATTACCTTTAGCTATATGATAGAGATTAATTGTCTTCAAAAACCCTACTTCCGGTATAGTCCAACATGGCGCACAAACTACTAGAATAAGCTTATTTTTGGGGAGGGTAAATGGAATGTGTTTTAATGTATTGCTACTATCATTACATTGTGCAGCAAACCTTTCTTTTGTGCTTCTCGTGGATACAATGTATAAGAAATATCTCTTTAAAAACATTACTTCCGGTAATATCCAAAATGGCGGACATAGAAATATCTATTTTCTATTTTAATATTCACTTTTTTCAAAATAAAAAGAAAATGCTTTTGTTGTGGGTTTTGTTGCTTGTCATTAAACTTTGTTTTCTAGTTGTCCTCAAAACCACTTAATTATTCTGATCTAAATTTTAAAATAACACTTGCGGTAAAAAAAACATATGATGTAGATTTAGGAAATGAGTCCTCAATCCACATCTTTGATTTAGAGTTTTAGATAGATTGATTAAAACAAAATAAAATTACTAAAACACTTAAAAAAAAATCAAATTACTACTATTTTGGCTAAAAAAAACATAGTCATTCATTGTCACCACCACATGAAAACAAAGCAGTGCAGGGGAGACCCGATTTTCCACATTAACAACGACCGCGACATCCTCTGTATCTGTATAAAATTAAAGAAAGGAAATGGGGAATGTGTCAAAGAGACAACAACCCGACCGAAAAAAAACAACAACAGAAGGTCACCAACAAGTCTCCAATGTAGCGAGAAATTCCCGCACCCGGAGGCGTCCTTCAGCTGGCCCCTAAACAAATATATACTAGTACTAGTTCAGTGATAATGAACGCCATACTAATTTCCAAATTGTACACAAGAAACTAAAATTAAAATAATACAAGCCTAACAAAGGCCAGAGGCTCCTGCCTTGGGACAGGCGCAAAAATGCGGCGGGGTTAAACATGTTTGTGAGATCCCAACCCTCCACCTATACCTCGAGCCAATGTAGAAAAGTAAACGCATAACAATACGCACATTTAAATTCAGTTCAAGAGAAATTCGAGTCTGATATCAGAAGATGTAACCAAAGAACAAAATGACAATAATACATAAATAACAACAGACTACTAGCAGTTAACTGACATGCCAGCTCCAATCTTCAATTAAACTGACTGAAAGATTATGATTTCATAATATGAACATCAGGCAAAATCCTTCCCGTTAGGGGTTTAGTATCATACCATCATAACATATATGAGAAGAACATAACCCGTGTCATGCCAACAACTGTTTTTTGATAAATGTGTTTAGTTCCGATGCAAAGACCCTATAAGTGAATCAATATCAACGCCAAAATATGCATCTTTAATGACCTGACAACAGTATCGTAACTATTTCCCTTCTTAATAAGTCTATTGAAGGGTTTTGTTAGTTTCTGAGGTGAAAACTGACACCTTTGTGCTTTATAAAGAATATTTCGAAAAAAATGAATACATTGTCGATACCAATTCTGGATTTAATATAACGGTTTGAGAGAGCGCGCAGATATATTGACGAGCATTAAGAGCAGATCTGACGCTCTCTACGCTTGATGCGCGCACTTAGTCTACAGTGTTGTGTAGCTGATTCGACGCGATCACTGTCTTTTCAAAGAGTGAGTTTGAGTATTGTGGTGTTTTGCTTAGTGGAATGTCAAAACACTTAGAGTGATTCTAACTTGTTTTCCACCATATTTGTTGCGTGGTTTTCTTCGAACTTCTTGGCAGTTATGTTTCTCTTAGGACGTGCTTTTGTTTTTAGAAATTCGTCTGGTTCAATAACGGGAATCAGCCCCTGAACCACTTTGTACATAAACTTCAACTTCTAGCTTGTTCGTCTTGCAATTTTAAAGAGGTCTTGTAGTTCCAGTTTGGCAATCATATTGGAGACACAACCGTCCTCTCTTGACTTATAATAGATGGTGATGAATCTTGGCGCTTGATGTTGTATTCTTTCTAGCTTATTTGTGTTTGTTACCGTGTATGGGTGTCATACTATGTTCCATATTCCATCGTTGATCTGACGAGCGAAATGTTAGCTGTTTTTCTTTTTGTTTTTTGCAATCTTGTTGGCAGTATTACAAGTTTCTTCTTTGAAAGCCTAACGTTGAATTGAATTTCCTTTCTTTGCCACGTTTAATATGTGGGTGGTCCATTTGAGGTCTTCCGAATTATTTAGGCCTAGGTACGGGTCATGCTTGACTTGTTGAGGTATGTGTCCACTTAAACTGTAGATTGTATGGCTTTTGTTTCTGATGCGTAGGATGTAGAATCTTTTGCATTGAACCGCATTCCCCAGTACATCCACAATGTACAAGCTTCTGCCAAAATGATGAGGCCTTAGAAAGAGTTATTAATAAGTGATCCTCTTTGTCCCTTCGCCATCCATTAGCGCCTGAACTGGGTAGCATAAGAGCCAATTCCAAGCTCGTCCCCCTAAATACCTGCCTTAGTATATTGTACGTTTTACATGCTGGAAAAGTCTAGACCAAGTTGAGGGAATACCCTCAATTAGTCTTCCCTTTTGCGCAAATAGTTAGTTTCTTGAATCGTTAACCATGTTAATCTCATCTGATATGTTTGTGTGATCTTACAGTTAAACATCGGTGATTTATGCTGATCAATCATCATTCTTTATGTTAAATTCACATCTTCAAATTGCCATCAATGTCGCCCACATTTTGTTCCTTTTCAAGCAATCAGAAAACTATATCACAACCGGTAAAGACATGGATCACAATAAGTGTTTGTAATCACTCATTGCCAGGTGCATTTGAAAGGTCATTGATATATATTTATCAAAAGCTTTTTGCCCTCCAAACCACAACCCATAGTTCGTCTATCCCTGTCACGGAATATCGAAACAGTAATGACAGCATCATCAGCAACGACTATTCGAATCATGACTCGTGCAAGTTCGTGTTTCATCACATCAGACACATGCAACATGATTCAATCGCAGCCTCTTAATGTGAACATGGTGATAAACTTGAAATACATCACGAGGTAGATAAAATATTATATCAGGAGCATTTTTTTATAAGAAGCAAGAGCTACATTTAGGGGAAGGGGAATACACAGACGAACCAAGAGTCCTAACAAAATCCTCAAAATTGGCAAAGTGTTCTGATAAATGTCGACAATAAGAAAGAACTTTTAAGTTTTTATTCGCAACAGATTGCTCAAACGATTTTGAGGAAAAGGTAGTTGTAGCAACACTTACTCAGGATGTTTTGTGTTATCTACCACATTATGATGTTTCAAGCTTAGCACCATGTTCACACGAAGAGGCTGACACTTGAATCAAGATGCATGTGTCTGATGCAGTGAAACACAGACTTTAACTGAGTCATGGCTCCAACAGTCAATACTGATGTTGCTGTCATTGCTGTTTCGCTATTCAGTGAAGTATGGGGCAGACGAACTTTGGCTTGAATTTGGAAGTGAGAAAAGCTTCAGATAAATATCTATCCATGACCTTTCAAATACACTAGGCATTGAGAGATTACAGTTTGCTGGAGAAGGAACTGCGTTTGGGACATGGATGATTTTTGAAGATGTGACTCTCTCATTTAAAATGATGACTTATACCCAACATCTCCAGATATGGATTTAACAATGTCGTTGATAGAACGATCCGTGGTTTTGTTGTAAGATCGAACAAACTTATTAGATGGTGTTAACGAAGCAAGAAAACATTTGTTTTTGGAATAGGAAATACTTATGGAGGCTATTCCCACGACTTGGTCTAGTCTTTTTCACCAAGTATAAAACGTACATTATACCATGGCGGGTGCGAATGAGTAACAAACTTTGTATTTGTTTCTATGCTAACTAGTCAAGACGCTTATGAATGGCGAAAGGGAAAATATGATCCATGGGAACCCTTTTGGACAACTCTTTGTGAGGTCTCTTCATCTGATCAGGAGCTTGTACATTATAGATGTAAAAAAAAATACCACGATCTTTGTAAATTTGGAAAATAAGTTCTCCGATTGTGAATAAATATGTATTTGCGGCCATAAAATAGTCATTTTTAAGATGTTTAAGAACTTTAGTGATTTTATTCTGTTTTAATCAATCTATCCAAAACTCTTCATCGAAGATATGGATAGAGTACTCATCTTTGTCATTTACGCCATATTGGGGTTTTTTCCCGGAAGTGTTAACGTTTTATTTAAACATATAATGCTGAATAAAATTAGTGGTTTTGAGGATGACTTAAAGCCAAAAATTTAGTGACCAGCTAAAAAAACATTTTCTTTACATTTGGAAAAAAAGTTAAATATTAAAATGAAATACTATCAATATTTCTATGTCCGCCATATTGGATATATCCGGAAGTAGGGTTTTAAAGAAATATGTCCTATACATTGTATCCATGACAAGCAGCAAAGAAAAGTTCCTGCACAATATATTGATAGTAGCAATAGTTTAAAATACATTTAAATTACCATCCCTAAAAGTAAGCTTATTTTAGTACAATGTCCACCATGTTGGATTTTACGGGAAGTAGGGTTTTGAAGACGTCTAATCTATATCATATATCCAAAGGAGTACACAACAAAGGTTTGTACCACATTTCATGATAGTAGCATGTTCATAACGTCTTTTCACATACTAGCCTTCGGTATTGGGCTAATTAAAGTATGATGTCCGCCATTTTGGATTTTACCGGAAGTGAGACATTTTTTTCAAATACCTCACTATCTGAAAGAAAAGAAAAATAGTTTAGGAAGGTCTGTGCCAAATTTCATGCTTGTAGCAGGATGTGCCCAATTTTTAACAAAGCCGCCGTACTATATCAACCATGGAAGTTATGTGAATGGTATTACAGCAGTCTTCCATCTACAGCTTTTTTTTCCCGCAGGCGGTCCTGGTATGAAAATCATTCAAACCCCCAAGAACCTAGTATACTTGTCAGTGATCTTGCGAACCAGCAATCGCATGCAAACATACCTCAACGACTAAGACGGTAGGCAAATCGATCGAGAGGTATGAATAAATGACTTATCACGAACATGGTTTGAACTTGACAAAAGGTCAACATAATAAACTACAACGGGCTGCCAAGTCTTCATTCGTTTGTCCCACGCAAAGCTGGCTCACCTCTCTAAAGGTTCAAAAGACTACCAAGCCTCTCCCAAAAAGGTACTGGTGGAATTAATCGGAAGCTGAGTACCACCCAAATGAAGGTAAAAGCAACAAGTAGGTGGATATCTACCCATGTTGGCAGGGCTGGCAATGAGGGCACTCCCCATGATAGCAAAAGACCATTCTACCAGCCTTAGGTGTTGGAGCCTTGAGCGGTTTGGATGGTGAAGCCGTCAACAAGGCCTTAAGGTCTGGATTGTACCTGGAGCGTGGTGGCTGCGTTTTCGCAGTGAATCCCAGTGTCAACGGTCTCTACCTCAAATCCTCTAACCCCCGGATAACCTATGGGTATGGACTCTACTTGAAGCGTGGTCAGCAATTCCACGACGGAGCTGGTCTGATCTTATATTTGGATGCTAATAGCCTCTTCAAAAACATTCCCCTCCTCGGTATGCTCCTATAAAATAAATGAACGATTTAGATTCTGGGTACCGGCGACTATAGTCGAATGTGTGTAGAATCAACTCGATACAGAAATTGAAGGTATCAAACTACCTTTAACGCCTATGTACGTCTGGACAAAGCTGTATCTGTAACACTGGGCGCTTGTTCTGTGGGTAGTTTGGTGTTAACCAGCAGTACCCTGGATTCAGCTTTGACCGGCACAGGTGTTATAGCCACCCTTCCTCTGGGATTTCTATCTTGCTTGAATGCTACCACCGTAATGGATCTCACACTAATTTCTAGGCATGTAACCAAAAAGAAAAAGAAGCACCACGATACTTTGCGATTGGCCCAGTCCAAAAATTCCTTGGTTGAACAATGTGTCAGCTTTGCTTTAGTTGATGATGAACAGATCGATGATGCCAAGTTTGCCTCAAAAACTACTACGACCATAAAGATCAAATGCAGCAGCCCATGTCCAGTTTCAGCGAGGATCTGTCAAAATGTTCCATTTAGGTTTTTCCCACCATCCCCAATTCAATGGTTTAAATAAACTCATCATAGATACCAGGACTTAATTTAGTATATACGCCAGACGCGCGTTTCGTCTACAAAAGACTCATCAGTGACGCTCGAATCCAAAAAGTTAAAAAAAGGCCAAATAAGTACGAAGTTGAAGAGCATTTAGGACAAAAATTCCTAAAAGTTTTGCCAAATACCCGATTTTCAGGCCTAAACAACATATTCTCACACTTTTAATCATACCATTTTTATCAAAAATATAAAAGTCGTGGTAATCATAGTTTTTACCCTGTGCGCCTGTTTTTTTTTTCATCTCATAGCTCACGATTTGCACAGCTCCATCGGTCTCTCTCTTTGTCCAGACGGTGGTCAGCTGCTTGATTAGTCTTTCACATCCCGAGTGCGGATATTTTTCTCTTTACAGCACAAGGTTAACACTTTTGAGAACCAACACTTCATGTCAACATTTTAAATGTCTTTGACAGTCCAGGGTGAGTCCTGACCTACTTCTCGCCATTTGAGGGTTTCCTCGTCAGTATTTTCCGAAATGTCTACCTCTTGCGCCATTAACTCTCTGATCAGACATATTTGTAATATTACAATCCATTGTGTTTATTCTATCTGTGGATTTGTATTGGTGTATTTTCTTTTTTCCACAAAATTACATTTTCCCACGACCCCAACCCCGACTTTTTCCCTTCAAACCCAACCAACAACGTTTTGCCCTCTTAACCTCGTCAACGAGCGTGCAGGATTTTCGGATTTTTAGGTGCGGTCCCAGCAGAAATTACCCTCAAAATGTTCACTCGTATTTCGATTTTTAGTCCCTTGTTACTGCGCGGAATAAAATGACTATATACCATTTGTTCCTCTTTTTATAAGCTTCCGAATGAGGTAAAAGGTAGGTCTGTAATTAAGGGCTGAAGGGTCCCAGCAGTCCATTCAATTATTCAAAATATCCATTTCATTATTCAAAATTGACTGTTTCTTATTTTTCACGCGGATTTTGACATTTACGTCCCCCGTAACCCCTCTAATGGTCATTGTGGCACATATTGTTTATACTCAGTTTATTCCTCTATCAATAAGCTTAAATTTGGCTATTTCTTAATTTTCACGCGTATTTTGGCAATTAGGTCTTCTAATATTCGTTGCGGAACATATTGACGATATACATTTTGTTCCTCTTGTAATCAGCTTTCAAATGAGGTATAAGGTTTATCTATAATTAGGGTCTTATGGGTCGCCGCAGTCCATTCCATTATTCAAAATATCCATTTCATTATTCAAAATTGGCTATTTCTTATTTTTCACGCGAATTTTGAAATTTACGTCCCCCGTAACCCCTCTAATGGTCATTGCGGCACATATTGTTTATACTCAGTTTATTCCTCTATCAATAAGCTTAAATTTGGAATATATAATTTGCCTTTATTAGGAACTGAAGGGTTGTAGTATTCCATTCCATTATTCAAAATAAGCTATTTCTTAATGTTCAAGCGTATTTCGATATTAAGGTCGTTCGTTACTTCTCTAATATGCGTTGCGGAACATATTGACTTTATACATTTCGTTCCTTTTGTAATAAGATTTCGAATGAGGTATAATGCTTATCTATAATTAAGGGCTAAAGGGTCGCAGCAGTCCATTCCATTATTCAAAATATCCATTTCATTATGCAAAATTGGCTATTTCTTAATTTTCATGCGTATTTTGGCATTTAGGTACTCCGTAACCCCTCTAATGGTCATTTCGGCACATATTGTTTATACTCAGTTTATTCCTCTTTTAATAAGCGTTAATTTGAAATACAAAATTTGCCTTTATTAGGGACTAAATGGTTGAAGTAGTCCATTCCATTATTCAAAATACGTAAGCTATTTCTTAATGTTCAAGCGTATTTCGATATTCAGGTCGTTCGTTACTTCTCTAATTTGCGTTGCTGAACTTGTTGACTATAAACATTTTGTTCCTCTCGAAATAAGCTTTCGAATGAGGTACAAGGTTTACCTGTAATTAGGGGCTAAAGGGTCGCAGCAGTTCATTCCATTATTCAAAATAACCATTTCATTATTCTAATTTGGCTATTTCATAATTTTCACGCGTATTTTGGCAATTTGGTCTCTAATATTCGTTGCGGAACATATTGACGATATACATTTTGTTCCTCTTGTAATCAGCTTTCGAATGAGGTATAAAGTTTATCTATTATTAGGGGCTAAAGGGTCGCCGCAGTCCATTCCATTATTCAAAATATCTATTTCATTATTCAAAATTGGCTATTTCTTAATTTTCACGCGTATTTTGGCCTTTAGGTCTTCTAATATTCATTGCGGAACATATTGACAATATACATTTTGTTCGTCTTGTAATCGGCTTTCGAATGAGGTATAAGGTTTATCTATAATTAGGGACTAAAGGGTCGCCGCAGTCCATTCCATTATTCAAAATATCTATTTCATTATTCAAAATTGGCTGTTTCTTAATTTTCACGCGTATTTTGGCAATTAGGTCTTCTAATATTCGTTGCGGAACATATTGTCAATATACATTTTGTTCCTCTTGTAATCAGCTTTCGAATGAGGTTAAAGGTTTATCTATAATTAGGGGCTAAAGGGTCGCAGCAGTCCATTCTATTATTCAAAATATCCATTTCATTATTCAAAATTGGCTATTTTTTTATTTTCACGCGTATTTTGGCATTTAGGTCTACTAATATTCGTTGCGGAACATATTGACTATATACATTTTGTTCCTCTTGTAATCAGCTTTCGAATGAGGTATAAGGTTTATCTATAATTAGCGGCTAAAGGGTAGCAGCAGTCCATTCCATTATTCAAAATATCTATTTCATTATTCAAAATTGGCTATTTCTTAATTTTCACGCGTATTTTGGCATTTAGATCTTCTAATATTCGTTGCGGAACATATTGACAATATACATTTTGTTCCTCTTGTAATCAGCTTTCGAATGAGGTTGAAGGTTTATCTATTATTAGGGGCTAAGCGGTCGCCGCAGTCCATTCCATTATTCAAAATATCCATTTCATTATTCAAAATTGGCTATTTCTTAATTTTCACGCGTATTTTGGCATTTAGGTCTTGTAATATTCGTTGCGGACCATATTGACAATATACATTTTGTTCCTCTTGTAATCAGCTTTCGAATGAGGTATAAAGTTTATCTATTTTTAGGGGCTAAAGGGTCGCCGCAGTCCATTTCATTATTCAAAATATCTATTTCATTATTCAAAATTGGCTATTTCTTAATTTTCACGCGTATTTTGGCCTTTAGGTCTTCTAATATTCGTTTCGGAGCATATTGACAATATACATTTTGTTCGTCTTGTAATCGGCTTTCGAATGAGGTATAAGGTTTATCTATAATTAGGGGCTAAAGGGTCGCAGCATTCCATTCCATTATTCAAAATATCCATTTCATTATTCAAAATTGGTTATTTTTTTATTTTCACGCGTATTTTGGCATTTAGGTCTTCTAATACATATTGACTATATACATTTTGTTCCTCTTGTAATCAGCTTTCGAATGAGGTTAAAGGTTTATCTATAATTAGGGGCTAAAGGGTCGCCGCAGTCCATTCCATTATTCAAAATATCCATTTCATTATTCAAAATTGACTATTTCTTTATTTTCACGCGTATTTTGGCATTTAAGTCTTCTAATATTCGTTGCAGAACATGTTGACTATATACATTTTGTTCCTCTTGTAATCAGATTTCGAATGAGGTATAAGGTTTATCTATAATTAGCGGCTAAAGGGTCGCAGCAGTCCATTCCATTATTCAAAATATCCATTTCATTATTCAAAATTGGCTATTTCTTAATTTTCACGCGTATTTTGGCCTTTAGGACTTCTAATATTCGTTGCAGAACATGTTGACTATATACATTTTGTTCCTCTTGTAATCAGCTTTCGAATGAGGTATAAGGTTTATCTATAATTAGGGATTAAAGGGTCGCAGCAGTCCATTCCATTATTCAAAATATCCATTTCATTATTCAAAATTGGCTATTTCTCAATGTTCACGCGTAATATTAATTCGATATTTAAGTCCTTCGTTTCTCCTGTAATATCCGTTGCGGAACATATTGACTGTATACCTTTTGTTCCTCTCTTAATAAGCTTTCGATCGAGGTAAAATATATATCTGAAATTAGGGGCTGAAAGGTCCTGACAGTCTATTCCATTATTCAAAATATCCATTTCATTATTCAAAATTGGCTATTTCTCAATGTTCAGGCGTATTTCGATATTTAAGTCCTTTGTTATTCCTCTAATATGCGTTGCGGAACATATTGACTATATACCTTTTGTTCTTCTCTTAATAAGCTTTCGATCGATGTATAATATATATCTGTAATTAGAGGCTGAAGGGTCCTGCCAGTCCATGCCATTATTCAAAATATCCATTTCATTATTCATAATTGGCTAACATGTTTAACCCCGCCACATTATTTATGTATGTGTCTGTCCCAAGTCAAGAGCTTGTAACTTAGTGGTTGTAGTTTGTTTATGTTGTTTATGTGTTACATATTTGTTTTTCGTTCATTTTTTTTTTACATAAATAAGGCCGTTAGGTTTCTTGTTTGAATTGTTTTACATTGTCCTATTGGGGCCTTTTATAGCTGACTATGTGGTATGGGCTTTGCTCATTGTTGAAGGCCGTACGGTGACCTATAGTTGGTCTGTGTCATTTTGGTCTTTTGTGGATAGTTGTTTCATTGGCAATCATACCACATCTTTTTTTATATTTCCTCATTTTTACGCATGTTGTGGCATTTAGGTCCTCCGTAAAACCTCTTATGGTCATTGCGAATCAAAATATAGCTTTAGTGTCAACAGTCAATTTTTTTTATATTTATTTCACTATTCACCGCTTCAATTTGAATAATGAAACATAAACTATTTCATTATTCATTATTCATTTTTTAATATTGAATAGTGAATAGTGAACTATTTCATTATTCGTTATTGAATAATGAATAATGAACTATGAATAATGGACGTACTTCAGCGCGGTATATTTTTCTTCGTTATGTAGACGAAACGCGCGTCTGGCGTATATACAAAATTTTGTCCTGGTATCTATGATGAGTTTATTTACAACCACTTGGTCGATGCCACTGCTGGTGGAGATTAATTTCCTCGAGGGTATCACAAGCCTAGTAGTTAGCACTGTTTGTGCTGACATGAATTTTTTCCCTGCCTAAGAAGAGACTTAGACTAACTGAAGGGGTACTGATAATTATAAATAATTGAACAAATTGATAAATAAATAAGTATTATGACCTGTATTTTCCCTAAAATATTATTGATTGAATTCTTTCAAAATGTACCTTAGGAGACTTAGACTAACGGAAGGGGTACTGATACTTGTAAATAATTGAACAAATTAATAAATAATAAAGTATTATGACCTGTATACCTGAGTTCACCTGTCAAAAAAATGCGCGCAAATG
This sequence comes from Mytilus edulis, assembly GCF_963676685.1. Lineage (NCBI taxonomy): Eukaryota > Metazoa > Mollusca > Bivalvia > Mytilida > Mytilidae > Mytilus > Mytilus edulis. Next base: position 56,306,178 of record NC_092351.1, on the reverse strand, counting down.
TAAGCAAAAGCTGCGCGCAAACGTAATGATTTTTGCGCGCAAATGTAATGGTAATGCGCGCAAACGTAATGCACCTAATTTATCAATGAAATGGTTATATTTATAAATTAACTGTTTACCAAATGTTGAATTTTTTGAAATGCTAAGGCTTTTCTACCTCAGGCATAGATTACCTTAGCTATATTTGGCAAAATTTTTAGGAATTTTTGTCCTCAATGCTCTTCAACTTCGTACTTTATTTGGCCGTTTTAATTTTTTTTGATTTGAGCGTCACTGAGTCTTTTGTTGACGAAACGCGCGTCTGGTGTATATACAAAATTTAGTCCTGGTACCTCTGATGAGGTTATTTACTGATCTTTTACTAATATTGTACCTATTCAATGGTGAAAAAAAGAAAAATCTAATAGAGAACTTTGAAACAGGCATCTATAAATAATACACGTGGTGTAATTGTTGGTTCACAATCTAATATGAACTTTGTACCAGTAATAGACATTTGAAAAAAAACTCCATCTCCAAAGAAAATTCAAATCGAAAAGACCTGTACCAAAAGGCAAACACTTATCAAACGAATGAAAAACATCTACTAGTATCATATTCCTGTTGTGAAAGAGGCATTTCTTTAGATGGAAAATGGTGGATTGAGCTTGGTTTTAAATTTATACTGTGCTAAACCTCTTCCTTGTATTGCATTCGCATATAATTTCATTATATTAACATCAATGCTTGAGTAAAACAAACAAGCATAATATATAATTGTAAAATAAGGGGTTCATTAGTCAATATAGTTTTAATCTTTTAAAATCACCCCCCTTGTTTTAACTATTTCAACAAAGAAAAACGAAAATGCATTTTGGCACTCGATAGATAAAGTATATATTAAGCAAAATTAAAACAATAATACATAGATTGACCATAGCATCATTATACTATGGCGGGATGTATGAATACCGAATATATCAAATGCATTCAGCCTTTTTTACAAGTGTTTCATTAGCCGTGTACAAAAAAATATATATTTTACTTGAATTTATTCTTGATGTTTCCTATAAAGGCTTAAGTAAGTTTACTCAGAAAAAAAGAATACTATATATCGTTTTATTATACATGTATTTTAAAAGGACTGAAAATTACAATTTAAAATCATCGTTACTTACCCGAGTAAACTGCCCAGTGAGAATAGAATCCTCTACTAATCTCTATCAAATCCCCTTCCTCAAAACTGATTTGATTTATCATGACAAGTTACACTCAGGTCAAGTTCATTATTCACGCTTTAAGCTTTTCTCTTTGTTCAGTTGAAGCTCTTTCTCTAGAATTAAATTTTTGATGAAATACTTATTCATTAGAAGACTTCTGTTCAAACGGAAATAACTCATTTTTTTCAAGACAAAATGACATTTTGAATGTTTTTTCTTTTCTTTGGTATTTAGTGATTCAATTTTGTTCCAGTCTGATAACTGTGTGCAGAGTTGTTGTCTTTGGACATAGAAAATTCACTGAGATAGTCAGAATTCAACAAGTTTTTACGTTTTGCTGGAATATTTTGTCTCGATATTTTTATGTAGTTTACATTATGACAAATTATAGGTCAAATTTTTGTTCCATTACAATGAATTTGTAACGGGTTGGGAACTATGTATTGCCATGTATTACTCGCATAATGCTTGTTTTTATCAAAAAATATTCAACTCTGATGCTGCAAAATTGTTTAATATTTAGTTAAAATAGATATTGATGACTTTATTATGTGAAACTTTTTTTTAGATTTATCATACTTTTACTCTTTTTTGCTAATCATTCATGACTAAAAACTTGTATTTAGACCATTTTGCACGTTTTTCTTTACGGTAGACCACAATAATATTACATGTATATGAACAGTAAAATCTTACCATTTTAATGACAATATAAAAAAGATGATGTGGTATGATTGCCAATGAGACAACTGTCTACAATTAAGAGACCAAAATGACAAAGACATTAACAACTATAGGTTACTGTACGGCCTTCAACAATGAGAAAAGCCCATACCGCATAGTCAGCTATAAAAGGCCCCGATAAGACAATGTAAAACAATTCAAATGAGAAAACTAACGGCCTTAAGTATATAAAAAATGAACGAAAAACAAATATGTTACACATAAACAAACGACTTCCACTGAATTACAGGCTCCTGACTTGGGACAGGCACGTACATAAATAATGTGGCGGGGTTAAACATGTAAGCGGGATCCAAACCCTCCCCCTAACCAGGGACAGTGGAATAACAGTAAATCACAAGAACAAACTATAAAAATCAGTTGAAAATGGCTTAACTCCGATGGACAAAAATACAAGTGGACGTGGTAGGGTGATTGTATGTCTGCTCAACAGTATAACCATTTATCTGTGTATAGTTGTAATTATATAACCGCAAAAATTGAAAAAAAATGGTCCTATATTGGTATGACGTTGTCGTTGTCATAGTCGTCGTCATCCAAAGACATTTAATTTCGCACTATAACTTTAGTATAAGTAAATAGAAATCTATGAAATTTAAATACAAGGTTTATGACCATAAAAGAAAAGTTGGGATTGATTTTGGGAGTTTTGGTCCCAGCAGTTTAGGAATTAGGGCCAAAAAGGGTCCAAAATTAAACTGTTTGCTTTCATAAAAAAATGAATTATTGGGGTTCTTTGATATGCCAAATCTAACAGTGACTTTAGATTCTTAATTTTTGGTCCTGTTTTCAAATTGGTTTACATCAAGGTCCAAAGGGTCCAAAATTAAACTTAGTTTGATTTTAACAAAAATTTAATTCTTGGGGTTCTTTGATATGCTGAATCTAAAAATGTACTAAGATTTTTTATTATGGGCCCAGTTTTCAAGTTGGTCCAAATCGGGGTCCAAAATTAAATTTTGTTTGATTTCAACAAAATTGAATATATGGGGTTCTTCAATATGCTGAATCTAACCATGTATTTAGTTTTTTAATATTTGGGAACGGTTATCAAATTGGTCCAAATTGAGGTCTTAAGGGTCTGAAATTGAAAATTATTTGATTTCAGCAAAAAATTGAATTCTTGGGGTTCTATGATATGCTGAATATAACCATGCATTTAGATTTTGGATATTGGACCATAATAGGTAAATGTTAAATTAAATTTTTTTAAGTTTAAGTTCTTAGACCACACTCATTGTGTTATGTCAACTATTTAATCCCAAACCAAATGCAGAGCTTTATCAAGCTTAAATGTTCTGTCCATACTTGCCCCAAATGTTCAGGGTTCAATCTCTGCGGTCGTATAAAGCTGCGCCCTGCGGAGTATCTGGTTATTACATGTGGTTATGAAATAAATTTTATTGCAATTTGAATTATTTGTGTTTGTCTCAGCTGGTAGTAATAGGCCAACTATAATTTACATGTCTTATTCCAAAGCCTCAAATTGCTAGAGATTACATTCTAGGAGGAAACTTAACATTACTGTTATGTCCACTGTTCTCCCAAAATTGACATAGGGATAACTAACTGGTTCATGTCAGCGTCACAAAATTTCAGTTGCAGTTTTATCAGGAACTTCTAGGAGTAGTCTCTTTATATTTGGCATAAAGCTGTATCATACTATAGAAAATATAGCGCGTTTCTAGGTAAGAGGCACAATTCTATGAAATTCACAAAACTATTAAATCTTCCTCTTTTCTGGAAATAAATTACATGAATGTACAAGGCTTTCAAATTTATGATTCATTATCAAATACAACATGTTTTAAAAATTTAAGACTGAACTCAATTGTGGCCACTTTGAAAAAGCGTCTAAAAACTAGACTATTATAAAATGCTAAATTTGTGAAGAACTCATTGTGATATTACCTGATGAGTGTGCATAGTATTGTAAATAAAACAGCCCATTTTTAAGTTACTAAAGTTATTTTCTTTTGAATAGGTTAATATTTTAAACATATTGTAAAAATACTCAGTTTAGGGGCAAAAAATGCAAAAAAGCGGTCTCCCCAGGTTTACTCCTTTAGTATATTTTCTAATTTAAACTTAGTTGAACTTGGTTTATTCGATTAATATAACCCGTTAACATTAGTTCAGTCATTTTTTTTCTTATATTTTGACTATCACATACTTTTGAAAAGTTTCTATTGAAACAGATAAAAAAATTAAAAAATCGGCAAAATGGCCATCACGCCTATCTTTAATTATTATTTTATCGTAATAAAGTATCATTTGCCGAGCACCATTTTCTAGAATTTTGTAGATGAATATATAAGCTTCATGAAAAATAACATTTTATTGAAAATAAAACATGATCTTACAAGATTCAAGCCTTTAAAAATATACAAATTTTGCTGAATCGGCACTTTTTCAAAACCATGCAATTTCAATCTGTCAGTAGAGGTATTGAGAAATCTCACAACTTTTTGAATTGTCACAATTTCCTTTCATTTCAAGTTGTTTGTTAAGATATATGTTATCATTAAGCTAATTTTTTTCTATAAAACAAAAAAAAATCAGGTCAAAATACCCTAAAATAGGCTTAAAATGGCCATTTGTCAGTACAGAAATGGATAATTTTCGAATGTTCGGCATACACAAATAATGGCTGAATATTTTTTCAAAATATTTTGCACAAATAGTTATTACACATAAGGTATCTAAAATACAAAATATCAGCCTGATTGGAATATTTTGGATTTGGACCATTTTGCATGGTTTTATCACAGACTGGCTCATATATAGTATTATATTTGTTTGGGGTTTTTGATTACTGTACGTCATGCTGCTGATCAGTTAATTATTGAAGAAAGGTGTGGCAAGTTTTTTTTTAGTTAATTCAATTTAATGAAGTGAGAACAAGAACTATCGATTACCAAGAAGAACAATGTTCATGTACTTGTCTGAGGATAGCATAATTGTCTACATTGATATACTCCTTACCTTCTAGGCTACTGACCACATGACAACTCATTTAGTATATTTGTTCCCTCATAAGAGTGTTTCTGAAATGGTTGCTGGGCGAACGAAAGAAAGGGAAAAAAATAATGAGCTGAAAAACGGAGCAGGTGATGCAATATAGCACCTGGTTCTAGAGGAGGCATAACAATAATACATACATGCTGTTTGAAAAATGAAAGACAAGCTAAAATTAAGAATAATACCTCAGTCTGTTGTTCTCTCTTAACGAAAGCGAAAGTAAAATAGTTAAAATTTCCGAATTTGATAACGTTTCTTTCTTTATAGGTTATCTTATCGATCTCATGTCAAGTCAATCATAAAACAAGTTTTTAATCATGCTACGGTTATTGATAAAACGTTTATAATTATTTAATTGTTGAAAAAACAGTCATGATGAGGAATTATTCTACATTTTGTTTATTTAACCTTGTTTTACATGTTAAAAACATAAATTAAAATAATCAATAAAGTTTCATATTTATTTCAAAACATAAAAAGAAAGACATGCATCAACCGTTTTTCAAAATAACAACAGCCGTTGGGATATTCTTAGGACATATATGCGCTTGCTCTTTAGTCTACAGTCAGGATTAATTTAATAATGTTAATAGAACATATTTCACAACTGATTAGCTGCTGATCAAATATGAAAGTTTCAAAAAGGAGTAGGTTCAGTAAGACCCCTTTTTGGCCCCAAAATAAAGCAGTTTTACAAAATTGTGAAAATGTAATCTTTTGGCTAATTACGGGAAAGTAGAATGCTTCTGCTACATAAATATGGGCTCTTTTTGACAATACAATGCACATATATTCGGTACTAGCATCATTAAGTCATGCTTAATTACTGAAATCTTCACAATTTTAGCATTTTACTTACATTTTAGACGGTTTCCGTTTTAAATGAAAGTAGCCGCATTCGTGTTCATTCATAATATTATAATGTAAGTTGTATTGACGATAAAACATAACATATATAAAGTTTTAGGATGAACACGGATGCGGCCACTTTCATTTTTGACAAAAAAAATAATCTGAAAAGTGACGTTTTTGGCATATTTGATAGATTTTTCATATTAAAGCTTGAATCGGAGCGCTTTTAATGACTTAATCAGTTAAAATCTTTCACAAGAACTAATTGAATCAATTGAAATAGACACTTAAGTGTTTAAAAAGTGTCCGAAATCTTTCGTTAGATAAACCTGAAATTTGAGGCCAAAATCGGCCCTTACCGGACCTACTCCTTTGTATTAAAGATAAGTGTGCCGGAACTATAATGGTTTTCTTTTAAGTATTGAGAAACTAAAAACACCGTTAAGAAAGAAGACCAATGTTTTTTTACTTGCCTTAGAATCGTAAAAAGTCTCACCATTGTAAAATTCAATACCACAAGGCAATATAAAATTGAGAATGAAAATTGGGAATGTGTCAAAGAGACAACAACCCGACCATAGAAAAAACAACAGCAGAAGGTCACCAACAGGTCTTCAATGTAGCGAGAAATTCCCGCACCCGGAGGCGTCCTTCAGCTGGCCCCTAAACAAATATATACTAGTTCAGTGATAATGAACGCCATATTAAACTCCAAATTGTACACAAGAAACTAAAATTAAAAATAATACAAGACTAACAAAGGCCAGAGGCTCCTGACTTGGGACAGGTGCAAAAATGCAATCATACCACATAAACTACATACGACGTCATTCAGTTCAGCAATTCAATAAGAAAAGTTTACTTTAGATAGTATTGGACGAACAGAGGAATAGACAAACGAAATAATGGATGGATAAATGAGAAAGTGAATGCGATATAGCACCCTGGTTTTTGAATGGGTACAGAAATGAATAAAAAGATACTTAAACAAATATAACAAGACATAATTATGGCAAGTAACCTCAGTCTCTTGGTCTTTCTTAACGATTGCGAAAGCAGCTTGTTCATATTAAGACGTGCTTCTATTGGCGATCTCACAGACGTATGGCACATTATGTTTGTATTCATTATTTTGAAGAAGTTATTGTTTATGAATGCGTATATTTGAGTTAAGTCAACCATAAACTTTGAATTATAAATGTCTTATTTGTATTGTTTGCATACTTTATTTTGATTAAGTACTGAGGTATTTTTTTTACCGTGTTTACATTTTGTGTTTTACTACTTTGGGAAAGTTTTAATTGTGAATAAAAAAAGTAAATATATCCCAACATGTACATGCACCCAGCTCATGCCTACATGCACCCAGTTCATGCCAACCGAAATGAAACAACCGTCGTCTGATTTTTCTATCTCTTAAAATTGATGTTTATTTTCAGATATTTTGGAACTTTGAATTACAAAATCTACAATGATAATAGATAACGTTGACAAATTCAATATTCAATAGGCAGACATCAAATAAGGTTTAAGGTTAATGTAATATTAAAGTTAACGTATTTATTGTAGAGATAAAATGCAATCGATTTTTAGAAAATGTAGCTATCAAGATTACTTGGCAACACGTGTATTTGTTTTTTACAAATCACCAGTGTTAAGCTGTTGACCATATATAAATTAAACTTAGTCAAAATAAACAAATGATAAAGAGCTCCTCAGAGAAGTGTTTACGCAGTCGATCCAAAATGACATTTATATAAATGTTGGAAGATTACCCAATATCTGTTCTTATTAAATTGTTGAAAGAGATATCCAAAAAGTGTAAAAATTGTTCGAAATAGTTAAGATGTTTTCACCCAAGTAATAGTTAATATAAGTTGTAGTTATTAAATCTTTCGGCATGTTGGATATGCAAAACTTTTTCAATTTCGTTATGTATTTGACCTTTTAACTCTTTTAATTACAAAAATAAGCGAAAGATCCGTCTGGTTTAAAAAAGTATATAAACCTGGAAGCTTTTTTTCATAACCATCTACAGCAGCTGCTGATCTAATATACATACAATGTATTGAGAAACTCGAAATTTCACTAATTAAGAAAAATTTAATATAAAAAAAGATGTGTTATGATTGCCATAGAGACAACTCTCCACAAGAGACCAACATGACACAGAAATTAACAACTATAGATTTATACGGCCTTCAACGATGAGCAACGCCCATACCGCATTGTCAGCTTTAAAAGGCCCAGACATTACAATGTAAAACGATTTAAACGAGAAAACTAACAGCCTCATGAATATAAAAAAAAAATGAACGGGAAACAAATATGTAAAACATAAACAAAGACAACCACTGTTTGCTATTGTCTGAGGCTAACAAAAGTATCCACATAATATATCGCAATACCTCAGGCAGATGACAACATACGATATTATTCAGTTTCAGAAGATCCCTTATAAAAGTGTGAAAGAAATTGTAATGGAACAGACAAAATAATGACTGGACAAATAAAGGAAAATATGAATGCAATAAAGCACCCGATTTTGAACTGTGGCATACAAATAAATAAATAGATAGTTGAAAAAATTAAATAAGGCACTTTACCTCAGTTTCTTCTTCTTTCTACACGAAAGTGAAAGCAGAAAAGTTTAAATTTCCGAATTTGATAACGTCTTTTTCCTTATAGATTACTTATTGATATCATATCTACTCAATAATAAAGCAAGGTTTTATCTTAAAATAACCTACGATTAGTTTTCAAACGTTCAAAACCTTTTAATTATTGATACCAGGGGCAAAAATGAGAACAACCATCGTCAGATTTTTGTATCTCCAGAAATAGATATTTGAGGATATCTGTAATCCTTAAGTTGTTACTCACAAGGATGCTATTAAACCAAGGGTTCCAATTTGTGGAGTTGAAATCATCCCTTCGTTAATTGTACGGACGCCATCACGAGTTGGTTGATCGTAATGGAATAACCGTTTCACAAATGATATCGGATATGTTCCTTACGTCGTAACTTCAATTCCCTTTTTTCCTTTCATGAATGTGACCTACCAAATTAGACTATTTTCAGGATTTGATATAAGTAACACGACGGATAACACATGTGGAGCAGGATCTGCTTACCCTTCCGGAGCACCTGAGATCACCCCTTGTTTTTTTATGGGGTTCGTGTTGCGTATTCTGTAGTTGTCTATGTTGTATGTGGTATTGTTGTCTGTTTGTGTTTTTCTTTTATTGCCCTGGCTTTGTCAGTTTAGGTCCAGAAATTTTCAGACCATTCAGGAAACCCGTTTTTGTGTTGCTACCCCTGAATTGAAAATTTTAAGAAAACTTTGCAGCTTTTGATAAAGGGTAAACAGCAATAATGTACAGCAAAGTAAGACCTAAAAATAAGTCAACATGAACAACATGGTCAATTAATTGACCCCTTAAGGAGTTATTGTCCTTATAGTAAATTCTTTTACAATTTTCATCAATTTTGTATATTTTTACAAAATATTTCCCACTGAAACCACTGAGTCAAGTTCATTATAGATAAAGATAATTGTAAGTAGCAAGAATTTTCAGTACGTAAGATCTACAAACACATCACCATAACACAATGTTTTCATGAATCCATCTGTGTCCTTTGTTTAATGTGCACATAGACCAAGGTGGGCAACACAGACTCTTTAGAGCCTGTAGTTATTATCCTTTACAAATGATTTGTATATCTTTAAAAATCTGTCATCATTTGTGGATGTTTTGTAACCTTAAACCGCAAAATTAACATTGATATTAGATAACATTAGTTAAGCATATATAATTGTTTTATTATTTAGTGAACAAGTATTGAATAATGTTAGCAAGTGAATATCATTTTTACATAGTCTATATAGGAATTTAAAAAAAAAAAAAAACAATTGAGTTGTAACTTTAAATGACGTACGGAGCAATTAGCCTCTCTCGATGATTTGCTTTTAATTTATCAGAAACCTGCGACAAATGTTTTATAATCTTTAGGAACATTTAACTCATACATGCTGAAATTGAATTTATGATTCATTATCATACCAAATTTAGGAAATAAATCTATTTTTTTTGCAATTAGGATATATACTCCGTATACAGACGCTGCTGGAATGTTCCTAAAAATAAATGGAAATTTCATAATTTGGAATCATCTCTTTTCACCGACCCTTATTGTTAATTGATAGATGGAAGTCGTGAAAAAAACACAATTACTGTATCTGTTGTATTCTTTATCTCTAGTTCGATGGGATAGTGCGTTCAACATAGTCACCAAATTATGAATTATTCAATGAGAGAACATCATCTTTATTACGGGAAAAAATGATTGATATAAAAATGACGATAGATTGTTTAAAACAATTACACCAAACGTAACAAATACGTTGACAATCAAGTGACTGATGAAAAATAATGTTTATCCAATTCTTGAACCAATAAATTTATATTTCAAAAACTAAGTCTTCTGTTGCACGATTTTATAATTTTTCACGCAAATATAGCGTATAATCGTCATTTTTTTTCTCTCTGTCTGTTAAGTTTTAACCAATATGGCAGCTTATTAAATGCCGTGTTTTGAAGCCGAATTTTACCGATTCTCACCTTAAAGTAAACAATCAATAAAAAGCATGGGTATTGAGCACGTGTTCAACATGTACCATTAGATAATTGTTTATTTTAAAGACAGATTAAATGCGTACTGCAATCACCGGAATTTTACGAGGAGGGTCAGGCTAAGGTCACTATGCATACGGAAAAAATGTCGACGAACTGCTTCCTGGAAGCAAGCAATTAAAAAGAGTAAACTCCTTCTAAATGTGGACAAATAAAAGAATTTTCTTCAGAAAAAAAAGTATATGTAGATAAGTTAAATAATGAAAACTATCCATTTAGTTATATAAAGCATATGTATATTTTTTTTAGTTTGAGGTTTCATATGACTTTAATCAAATTCGTACAAACTACTGAAAATATATTCGATTCAGTTGAGTCTTTTGTAGACAAAATGCTCGTCTGACGTACAAAGTTCCAATTCTTGTATCTATGATGAGTTTTTCAATAGACCAGATTTTGGCAAGGTACATTCGCGTTATCCAGCCTTTATTATACTCTCTCATTTTTATTCTCATTTGAATTGTAACCTCTCTTAAAAAGTCAACTGCTTCTGGTTCTCAAGCTAACCCTCATGTTTAGGTTTGACTGGAAAAGGGAAAGCAGCGCACAGACGAGATCCAAACTATTTGTTTCCTTTTATGTTGATACATTCAAGGAGACAGATTTTATGAATATTGAACTTTCATTGTATTAGAATATTAATAACTCAGGTCTCAGTTTACAAATTTAAGACATTCTATCTTCCAGCTAGCTACTTTTAATTAAAAAAAAAACAATTTAATTGAGTTGAACGGACTTTTAATTGGGTCATGTTTTTCTATAGCAATATCAATATTTTTTTTTACATTTTGCTAGTTGTAAATCAATATCCGTCACATTTATTTTCAGAATGAGCGTCTGTGTTTGTTGACATCATAAAAGTGCGTTCAACGATTAAAAAGGCTGTTTTTGCAGTTTGAATATTTAACAAATAGCTTCTTTTTTTTTATGAAAATATGAAAGATCTTACTTGTTACTTCAGTTCAGGGGGCTCCCGGGTCTAAATCAACTTGTTTTTCTTATATAGGATTTTGCTATTTTTTTCTATGATTAAACTTCATCTTATACCTAATAGAAATATAAAATAAAAATATGGGGTCACCGTTCATTTAAGCTCACAATCTGCCTCCGAAAGAAGCATACAGTTTTAGTAATGTCCTTTTTTTCTGTTGAACTAATCAGGAGAATAGGAGCGATATTGGTAATATCGAAATAAAAAAAAACACTTAATTACAGAAATCGCCTAAACTTTACAATTATTTAGTTTATTTTAAGCTTGTTTGAAAACAATAATAATAAATATAGGTCACCAATGAGTTAAAAAATTACATTTTTGCACCAAAGGGAGATAATTTGGAGCTTTTGCACTGATATAAACATTCTTAAAGTCACCTGTGGCCAAACCAAATCGATTTGTCTGGGTGATTTTTGTACCATATTATAAAGTAATAACTAATAGACAAAAATATAAGTGTAATAAATAAAATTTGTAATGAAAAAAAACAAATGTTTAAGTTTTTGCTGAATTTTTGTACTCGCGAGCCTCCTTAAATATAGACACTGGCTTATCTGTTATTTGTATCTTCATAAATGTCGAAAAAACAAGCATTTGCTAAATTTCCTTCGATTTTTTTTATTTCTCAGTTAATTAACAGGACTAATTATAGATGGATGCAGTTCTTACTAATATTAATCAAAAACATACCATGACATGTTAACAAGTGATATGCATAAAGAGAAATTGGTTATGTATAAAATAAAAGTAAAACACAAGTGAACACGTATTAGAGATCATAGGTAAATTAAATAGAAAACAGTATTATATGTCCAATAACAATAAAAGACATGATCATATGTCATAAATAACTACAAAAAAAAGTAAAATCACAAAAATACTGAACTTAGAGGAAGATCAATAGGGAAAGTCCATAATCACATGGCAAAATCAAATAACAAAACGCATCAAAAAGTATATCTACATATTGCATTAAATAACATTCTCTGTGCACCGACATTCTGATAACGTCCACTTCAAAAATATGCTTTTGTCTAGACAGGGGTATGCACACCTGGAAAACAATACAGGGTACGTGTAGAAATCGGTTGATATTTAATAGAACACACTATCATAATTAACTTTTGGTATTATAAAGTGACAAAAGGATACCATTACACAGGATATAGTTAGTCTATATTCATATAGACCCTTTGATAAATAAGAATGGATAACTAAACATTCTTTAAGTTATTAAATGTAGCTTTCCTCTGTTTCACGCGTAATTTTGTTCACAGTAATGGAACATGTTATGAACGCTATCGTCTGTTCATCGATGCAGGAATACCAATTATGATAATCACAACTTGCATAACATTAAATTAGTTATCAAAGGTACCAGGCCTTATATTTGATACGCAAGACTTACATTTCGTCTACATAATACTTATTAGGAACGTTTAGAATAAAAAGTTAAAAAGCCAAATAATTAAAAAGTTACCGAGCATTGAGCAAAAATTCCAGCTAAGGTAATATAACTTGAGCGACTGTACAACCAAACTATAAGAACTCACGTAAAAAATGAACAAAGTGTAAAGGATATCTCTCTCTTTTTAAAACTTTACTCATACAAACGAGACGTTCATATAAGAACAATACGTACCTAAATGTTTCACAGCCTGAAATACAAGAAAGGGGTTTTAATGGTTTTCAAGAAATATATTCATTTCTAAATGGCTGCCACATATTATAATGCATTTCACGTATTTTCCAGTTTTGGTAGAAAAAAGGTTGACCAGTTCTATGTTTTCTGTTTTGTGTTTCGTATACCATGTATACTGCTTTTCAATTTATTGCCATTTTTGTTTGCCTAACCATTTTAAGTTTGTTCTCGAGTGAGATTCAGTATCCATTACGTATTCTTTGTCTTACTGTATTTTTTTTTCCAAAAACTGAATTCAATAATAGTTATCAAATGTACTAAGAATATAATTTGATACACCAGACGCGTGTTTCGTCCACAGAAGACTCACCAGTGACGCTCAGATCAAACATCCCAAATACTATTTCTTCAAGAGATTTTTCTAACGACTAAACGAATGTTACATCTTAAAATAAGTACATGTATATATTATAACAAAAAAGGACAGGAAACGTAAGATTAAATTCTATCCTGTTCCAACAATCGCTTACGTTAATACCACTAACTTATTCACCCTTACATTTGTTTTCTGACTAATCGATTAGGAGCGTGATGCTCACGGAAATAGGTTTGCATAAATTTAAGTTGTACATTTATTCAACTGTTCATTATTAAATGGTTCTGTAACACACGTAACAGTAATTGTTGTGTTTTGTATTCGTTTCTTTCCTAAATTGAAACATTTTTTTAGAATAAATTCGTTACCATGTTTATGATAAATACATCAAGAAAATTTTACTCAAATGTTTTGAATTGAGTGTTTTTCAAAGACTATATCTACATGCAAACACATTATCACAACAAGTCCAAAATTAATTTTACCTTGACATATTCCGATGGGAATAATCCTTTCTTGCCATTTATCTCTCCGAGGAGCCACCCACTTGACTTTTCTCCAACCACGATAAACTTATCTTCCTTTTGAAAACTTATTTGTAAGGAACTTTTTGCTTTATATGATTTTGTCGCTATGACACAATATGTTGACTGCTTTGTACTAGCTGTTTAAAAAGAAACAATATTGTAGGTTAATACCTTATATAAAGTCTTTGAAGCAACATCTGACATAATTATCATGTATGCATTTATGCAAAACAAGAATGTGTCCCTAGTACACGACTGACCCATCCACATTATCATATTCTATGTTCAGTGGACCGTGAAAATGGGGTAAAAACTCTTAATTTTGCATTACAATTAATAAGATCATATTATAAGGAACATACATACTAAGTTTCAAATTGATTGGACTTCAACTCCATCAAAAACTACCTCGACCAAAAACTTTAACCTGAAGCGGGACAGACCGACGAACGAACGAAGGAACGACCAGACGCATGGACGCACAAACCAGAACACATATATAATCATTAATGGGGTATGAAAATAATCTAGTTTATTTTAAAGAAAACGAATGGTTTTGGGTCGATAATGGTCGTATCAAGAAGGCACTAATAAACCTTCAACAACATGGGCGTGGGAACAACACTTTCAAGTGTTTAGTTTCTTCTTATTGTACCTGATAACTAGAAAGACTGATGAAACATGTGAAAAAAAACAAACAATATTTCTACCAGTTGGTATGCGCATACCCTTCATAGCTTTCTAATGAACATTAAAATACATTCTGCGTAAATATTGTATGAATAAAAATCACTATTGTATGCTACATAGCGAAAAAATCTTTAATGCATGTGATACAATTGAGAAAGGAAATGGGAAATGTGTCAAAGCGACAACAACCCGACCATAGAGTAGACAACCGAAGGCCACCAATGGGTCTTCAGTGTAGCGAGAAATTCCCGCATCCGGAGGCGTCCTTCAGTGATAATGTACGTCATACTAAACTCCGAATTATACACTTGAAATTAAAAATTAAAAATCATACAAGACTAACAAAGGCCAGAGGCTCCTGACTTGGGACAGGCGCAAAATTGCGGCGGGGTTAAACATGTTTATGAGATCTCAACCTTCCCCCTTTACCTCTAGCCAATGTAGAAAAGTAAACGTGAATTATTGTAATATTTTCAACAGAAAATAAATTGCTTATGTTGCCATCAACTAACTACAAATGTTTTTTTAGTAACTAATTCCTATGAATACTTACCCTTTGTGTCCCGTTTTTTGGTCTTGCGTATTGGTTTTGATGAAACTATCTGACATTTCTAAAAGGATAATCAATTCAAAATTATTACCAAAATTTTTTAATGTAATTGTGTGCTGTACAATATCATCCATAACACGATAGAAATGCGTTAACTTATAAATATATAATGACACTCAAAACTAATTAAAGGACAGAATAATAATTAAACGTTATAAGAAAATGAATAAAATGTGGTTCATAAGACACAAGTTTAGACTATCATGTTAATAGTTGATTTTAAAAACAACTTGTAGTAGCTTATAATAAGAATAATTAAGAATCTAATTTGTTCATACCTGATGTATATAGCAATGTAACAGGATCTAGGTCACTCGTTACCTGAGCAAAACTTTTTTAAAAAGAAGCAATAATTTGTTTGATGATACTGTTTCAATGTGTGTTTCTTTACATGAAATTTTTAAACAGGTTTTCAAGATATGTCAATAACATATTTATTTTGTCATTTTCTAGATACATGTGTCAAAACATGTCACGTACGAAACACTTATTTAAAAAGCTCTGATGCAAGCAGTACCCATCGATTCATCCAGGCTTGCCCCATGAGATGATCATGCAATTACCTCATTTGTTGTTTTTTATGCCCCACCTACGATAGTAGAGGGGCATTATGTTTTCTGGTCTGTGCCTCCGTCCGTCTGTGCGTCCGTGCGTCCGTGCGTCCGTTCGTCCGTTCGCTTCAGGTTAAAGTTTTTGGTCAAGGTAGTTTTTGAAGAAGTTGAAGTCCAATCAACTTGAAACTTAGTACACATGTTCCCCATGATATGATCTTTCTAATTTTAATTTGATCCCAATTTCATGGTCCACTGAACATAGAAAATGATAGTGCGAAGTTCAGGTTAAAGTTTTTGGTCAAGGTAGTTTTTGATGAAGTTAAAGTTACATCAACTTGAAACTTAGTACACATGTTCCCTATGATATGATCTTTCGAATTATGATTCCAAATTATAATTTTTACCCCAGTTTCACGGTCCACTGAACATAGAAAATGATAGTGCGAGTGGGGCATCCGTGTACTATGGACACATTCTTGTTTACCTTGATTTGTTTATGTTGGCAATGGATTTATAGGATTAAAACACGAAAGACTCCATACGACATAATTTCGCGGTCTTAAATCATTTCTAGAACAGTTTTCTCAATAGTAACACTATCCTTTCATTTGTATAAGTTTGCAGATTTAGCATTCCTATTAAAACAAGATATACATGTATCAGGTTTGTGTTACCTTGACAAATTCAGCTGGAAAAAGTCCGGTATTACCATTTACTTCTCCAACAAGCCAACGTTCAGATTCCTGACCAACGACGTTGAATTTATCTTCTTTTCGGAAACTTATTTCGTCGTTGGATTGTCCTTTATATGGTCGCAGAGCGATAACACTGTACGTCAAATCCTTTTTAACAAATTCATTATCTGTAATAATTATATACATAAGATACAGATATAACTTTATTTCGTTAGAGTAGCTTGGTTTATAATCGAAGTTAAAGTTGCGCATTTTAAAGGTATTATATTTTTTTTAACGTTATGTTAATGTTGATTTGGGAGTTTTCACAGGAAGCAAACTAGTCCTCATTCCCGTTGAGATCAACCACACAGACTGAATTTATACTTCCAATACTTACAATGCGTAGGAACCTCCTTATAGAATAAGCTCGGTTCACTTTGTCAATTTGCATGCATTTGATTAGGTTTTTTGGCGCAATTCCTTGGTAATCTACATAAAGGATGCACGTGTTTTCCATCGATATTCGGTTAAGTGTTCGACTAATGATTGATACTACTTTGGTTATTTACTTTTTCATGTATATATGCTTATATTTATATGCCAAAAGCGCACTTCCTGGTTGAGAATTTTGAAAATTCTACGTTTCATTTAATATACTTAATTGAATGTGAATTAAGTATTCCGTTTCTTGCAACGCTACGTTTATATAATGTAATTCATAGCATGAATAACCTGGACATGTATATTGTTAATTGACAAATCGCTCTTGCCAAATACTGACACCTTTCCCAGTAATGTTTTTTTTTATTCCTTAACCTTTACTACGGATATGTATTTTGTGTGTATGTTTTATGTTTTTTAATCTGCAGTTCGTTCTAATTTCGGAATTCCATGAATATGCTTCATATTTTGTGATAAGTAAGAAACTTACCAGGTAACTGTATTTTCTAAAAACAAGAAGAAACAATATTATTGTAAGACCACTAAATAGAAAGACACATTATGTAATACAATTTGGCGAAATAACAATTCATTTTTGGAATCTACATGTAGATATTATATATAATTATCGTCATGGAAATATGATAAAAAACCAACATATTGAATACAAAATTACGACATTCGATTTGTTTATGTCTTAGAATATCAACTGTACATAAACATTTTAGAAATCAAGTCTTTCAAAATAATCAACATTGAGGTGTTTTTTTTTATAGAACATATTTAATTTTGAACAGACAAAAAAAGTTTTGAACAAAACCTATTTATTATCAGAAATATACATTATACAGTTTTATGCATCATACAAAACAATTATATTTTATCGACAGTGCTATAGTTTGAAGTGTACTCAAATCAACCTATCATAGTCAAAACGTTACACATAAGTATTGTATATATTTCTACTTAGTGTTCAATGAGTATGTAATTGCTGACGTTTTCGGGTTCTCAATGCTGTACTTTATTTGGTCTTTTTAACATTTTTTTATTCGAGCGTCACTGATAAGTCGCTGTAGACGAAACGCGAGTCTGGCGTACAAACGAAATTTCAATCCTGGTATTTATGATGAGTTTATCTAAAATGTATATTATTATAAGTTGCAGATGATAATGTTCAGTAATTTTGACTTTATTCCGTTTGTTATTGTTTATTTAGAAACCAAATTATTCTAAAAGATCATATTTTGAAACTTTGAGCTGAATAATTATTTTGTATTTTGAAAAAAAAGCCAGATAAATGACATTGAGTTGTGTAGCGTTGTAGCTAAGACGAATGATTTTAGGTATCTTTGATTCTAAATTAATTTTTGAGTTTACTATTTCTTGTCTAACTTATTCAATTTTTTTTCAAGGTTTATGATTTCTAGTGAGAGTTGATAATGCCGTTTTGTGCCAACCTGTTACATGTACCTGTTACCTGAATTAAACAAACTGTACCTTAACATACTCTACAGGAAAAAATCCTTTCTTTCCATCAATTTCCCCAATCAGCCACCGCTTAGTTTCCTGGCCGACGACATCAAATTTCATTTCTTTTGGGAAATTTAATTCGTCGCTGGTTTTGGCTCTGTACGGCCTCTGGGAGATAACGCTGTAACGTGATCCTTGAGATAGACCAATCTTTCCTATATGATGAAAAGTTAGATTTGATACTCGAAACGATTATCAAAGCACAATGTAAAAACATTGAATGTTTGTTAGAATTGTCTAACATTGATGCGTGTCTCTTTTGAAGGAACAAAAAGTCAGATCTAGCCGAACAAGTACGTTATTCTTTTACTTCTCTTGTTAACTCATAATTCAAAACATTATGTTTTTCATGCATTTTAGCGAAGATTTACGACAAAAGAAGTATACGTTTCTGTTCATGACTTATTTCATTGATACACATAAACGTGTCGCATTCGCATGTAGCAGCCCGTTTAAACGTTCTTGAATAATTATTCCAATAAAAAACGTTTGATTTTCTCTGTTTTGTGGGTTATTCAAACATTAAAAAAAAACGTGTCGAAGGGTCATTTTGCAGTAATATCTGACTTGAACAAATGTATATTCGGATGTTGTTACAAAATAAACACGCCACTGAAAGATGCGAGGGAACGTTTTGTATTGTTAGACTTTGAGACGGTATGATACATACCGAGGGTCCTTCTTTTTGTTTTTCTTTGCACATTTCTTTTAGAAACTGGTTCATCATCACTCGAACTCCCTGAAATAGAAGATAACGCGTGTAACTTTTTTCACAGTGTTACACAATTGTAACCCATATGTTTGATCAAAGTGAATTAAAATGCTAAAAGTGTAGCGAATCGATGAAGTGTTTATGAAACAACATGTCACAAATGACACATTTGCAATTTTGCTTTAACAATACAAATAAACTCATGATAGATAACAAGATTGAAATTTGATATATGCCCCAGACGCACCATTCGTCCACCAAAGACTTACTAGTGACGCTGTAATCACAAAATGTTAAAAAGGCCAAATAAACTACGAAGTTGAAAAGCATAGTGGACTAACACTTGTTAAAAGTTTTGCCAAAATACAATTAAGGTTATCTATTCCTGAGGAAGACAAGCCATTGTATTTTTAAATTGCAAACAATAATGTTGAAATGGCGTTGGTGTCATAAACTATGTATTATTTGTCTAAATATTTAGTTTTAGTTTTAGTCGGGTTCATGTTACTGAGTCTTTAGAGTTATATGTTCGTTTCATCAAGTCTTGTTTGTATTTTCGTTGTTTTAGTATTTAATCATGACTTGCTAGATTTCTTTTACTTTCTTTGGCATATGTTGCTTTTTTAAAACAAATTTCCAACTTATTTTCATCACACTCACTCACTATCTCACATTTTAAGAAGCGGTCACTACCACCGTTTCAAATGCCAAGCCTTACAACTGCATAGAGCATTCTAATAGAGAATGAAATAGGTCGTAGATATAAAATTGAGAATGGAAATGGGGAGTGTGTCAAAGAGACAACAACCCGAGCATAGAAAAAAACAACAACAGAAGGTCACCAACAGGTCTTCAATTAAGCGAGAAAATCCCGCACCCGGAGGCGTCATGCAGCTGGCCCCTAAACAAATATATACTAGTTCAGTGATAATTAACGCCATACTAATTTCCAAATTGTATGAATTCAGACATGATTATCAAAAGTTCAATTTAACATGATTAACATATATAACCCTTCATGACATTTTTTTTGTTTTGGAACAGGTGGAAACTATTGAAATACATCTTACCTACGTTACATTCTTCATAATGGTCACTTGTTTCACCTGGTTCATTGTAGTATGTTACATCACCCATGTTTTCGTAGAAACAATAACCTACAGATGAATCATCATTGTCGTCATCGTCATCATCATTATCATCATCTTCACTTCTTGATTCTGTTGGAGAAAAAAATATAATATCTCAACTACATGTCAAAATTAAAGATATGTTGTTCTACCCTTTTCAACTGTCTCTATACAATTTTGAAAATGTTCAGAGTTTTCTTCTACCTTTTATATGTGTGATCCTCGTAACTATAAATCACAAAATACTTTATTATGATAAATGAAAAAGTGTTGTAGCATACCAGGTAGATGTTACATTATTCTTACGTTTGCATATGAAATAATAAAAAAAAAATACAGTTACTTAAATGCAAACTAGCTGGAATGTCTTTCACATTAATTTTGATAAATGTGACTGTTTTAAAAGAAACATTAACAGTCATATTACAAAAAAAAAAAATCAAAGTAGATTTGTATGAATATATAGTACTAATGGAATAATGTTATACATCATTTTCCCCTTCCTTTTTGAAAGTGATTATATATCTTGCTAGCCAAGGTTACGATCCATTCACCTTCTCTCAAACCTCGGCAGATTAAGCCGACAGTTGTGATAACAATATTGCATCATCTATCGTTTGATCAATGTCACACTAATTACTAATACATTTTTTCTTGACTACTGGAAGCACTCGAACTCTCTCCAGTAGGGAGGTAAAACGAAGGTAGCGTCTAGAGTCTATAAACTTGTCAAGGCAGGAAAGAAATGAAAATATACGTTGACTTTTCAGTATTTGTACAAGAAACAAACACAGGAACCTCTATTAGTTTATTAAGAACATTTTTAAAATGTTCCTTACTATCTTTACTATTCCGGTATGTTTTTGGGGTAAAGACTTGTCAGTTTATTTTCACTCTATGAGTTTGAGGTGTAATACCACCAAATCATGGTACGTCACATCCGGTTGTATACGAAAATAGGTCGAGATAAATATTCCCTTTAATTTGAAGTTGTAGGTAATTAATCCTACATTACTGTTTCATAAACATATGTCTTTGGTATTTCAAAGGACTATTATTTTTTTTATTTGGGGTTTCTATAGACTATTTTGTAAACTTGAGGATACATGATTCCTAAACCTTGTACACAGGTTAGACATGGAGAGAAATCTGATTGGTTAACTTCAAGTGATGGTTATTTTATTGTATGCAATGACATGTTATGTTAAATTTTTTTTTATAGTAGTGGACATGATAAATTTTTACTCATGCCAAGTTTTGTTTTTGAAACAAAGATAACTTCTGCACATTTTTGTTTAAAAGAGCAAAGTTAACAAAGACTAATAGGTGAAAATAAATGATGATATTACACCTTGACTGTCTTTCGTCCCTATTTCTAGTTGTACAGCCAGCACGTGGATATTGTTTACATACATTTTCTACGTTTACACGTGATCATGTTATATGCGCTTTTTGACTGGATGCAGAAAGTTACGACTGCAACCAATGAAAATCATTACCTCTTTGATTCTAAATTCTCACTGTATCCGCTAAGGATGGATACATGTATAAGGGGAGTCTGTTGTAACCCTTAGGTAGCAAAAGTGTTGATAATCTTGCCATGGTTTTAACTAGACCAACTTACCAGATTCAATCGGATGATTTTCGAAATCTAAAAATATATAAAATATTATTCAGACGTTTTGAATGCCTTACATCTTAGTAGAACATTGGATAATAATAATTTAGTTCAGTGAGATAGATAACTTTATCCGATCACTTTGATTATATACAACTTTCACTTAATTTGACAGCTAAAGAGACACGTTTGCAAATTTGTGATTTGTATAGACGGGTATACAAGTCAAACTAAGTGACCAAACAGGATACAAATATATACATGACCAGCTTAATGCATCCAAAATTACTTGTCTAATATAGAACGTTCGAATTTTAAAAGATCCTATATATTATCAGTGACGCTCGTATAAAAAGGGTGATGATGTGTATGTTTTTGGTGAACCGTCATTAGCACTAAAACAATAGTTATAACTGTTTATAAACGTGTCTCTAAAACAATAATGTGTAACAGGTGTTATACTTTTAGTTTAATACATATGCTAATCAGTTTTAATCATTCGTTTTGTCTTAAACACACTTCATTATTAAGATTTACTTTTGTTTTCATACAAACATATTATCGTGTATATAATACTTAATAAGTTAATCAGACTTTGTGCGTATTAATGTCTTACAAGTTATACATGTCAATGTTTAGTTACCTAAGTAGTTATTCTGTGCTCTGTGCTCCTTCTCAGGTCGCGGAGGTAACATAGGTGGTCGTTCGAAGGGGGCAGCACTTTTCTTCATCACATCTGTAATTAAAGAAAACTTAATTAACTTCGAATTAATAGATAGTCTTGAAATTTCTTTCACAATAAAGGAAATTTCAATTGTTGAAGACTGCAGCTACCGGTATTTATGTTCCAATCTGCAATGTCTTTTATTCTGGTAAACTATAGAATATTGCAGGAAAATCTCTCTCTCTCTCTCTCTCTCTCTCTCTCTCTCTCTCTCTCTCTCTCTCTCTCTCTCTCTCTCTCTCTCTTTCTTTTTTTATACCTTCATAGATAGTACCATTGCTTGATCGATTTATCATCTGTACATTTGACTGTTGTAATGATTGTCCGTTTTGTGTTGATAGATCGTCGTGACTTTTGCTTGGATGAATATTCATCTGTGAATATGCCTGCTGTAAAGGCGGTGTTGAAAGGTCGTCGTACCGTAAAAGACCTTAAATGTAAAAAGAAACGTGGAGCAAATCTTTCAATCTCTTTATTGAATTGATACATTAACGAACAAGTAGAGGAAATTATTTATTTTCTAAAAATATAACCTTACAGCATGTACAATGTTAGTTTTTAATGTCTTTTACAGTCTAAAATAACGCTTTTGTTGTTATTGGTGTTTTTGCACTGCCCTTGTAAATTCTGATACTGATAAACGCAATCCAATTGAAATTTGCAATACTTATAATGAATTGATAAAAAAGTGAATCGGAATGAAGAACACAGGAAATAAAACATTCTTTGGATAAACATTTATAAAGGACTGCTTTTGGTCTAGACAAAGGATACAGCAATGATAAAAACATAGGGTCACATCTTTTCAGAATTTTGCAGAAATTATAACACAATCAACGTACAGTATGATGATAAGTACAGATAGTTACTAATAATAAGTGGAATCAAATAATTGCAACAAAAACTGACAAAAAGGATCCATGTAATCAGACCGAAAAAGTAAATGTAAAATTAGAGGAAGATGTATATATATTTACATTTGACAAAATAACCCTCAATTTGATAATAGCTTTGGACAACACATTCATATTTAAAGTAATTCCATCCATTGTAACATAATAGCTTGTGTCTGTATGTGTTAAACTTTAATATTGTGTTTCTGTTGTGTTATAGTTCTCTTATATTTGGTGCGTTTCCCTCATTTTCAGTTTGCAACCCGGGTTTGTTTTATCTATATCGATTCATGAATTTCAAACAGCGGTATACTACTGTTGCCTTTATTATTCAACATAGTTATGTAATGTTATTTCCCAGACCCAGCCTTTAGTATTGATCTTTATGTGTCAGACCAGCAATTACTCTCTCAAATTTAGATCGTATGTGAAAAAGGCTTACCCGGACCACAAATAGTGCATTTGATGTCATGGTTTACTTTAACTAACCAACAAAATGGTAGAAATGAAACTTTTGGTGAAAGAGAAATACCCCTTATTCGGAAGATCTATTCATTCTTATATGATTTTAAATGTATGTGGAAAATTGGCATGTAGAAAGCTGATTCATGTACAATTCAGAATATACCTGGTTTCTGTTAAGTTAGAATTAAGGTAAAATATTCAGAAGACTGTGAAAATTGCCAAATTTGGTTGAACAGATAGGGACTTTTAATTACAGTCGGAAACCAGGTTGAAATAGAACAAAAGAATCGAAGCTCTCTATTAGAGAAGGCGATAAATGTTTTCTGTATTGTTTACTATAGTGACAAATTTTTAAAAAGTTAAAAGAAACAAACAAAACGGCAGTTTTCTTCTCAATTACGAGGTGTTTTATTTCAAAAACACCATTTGCATAAGTTTTCAATTTATCTAGTACATAGTTAAGCAGAACAATTAGATATCAAGTCGACGACATGGGTATCTTTCAAGTTGGATGACAAAAATGCATAACCTCCGATTTTTTTGAAAAAATTACCACCGACGGAAAAGATATCAATCTATTAGTTCAGTAATTTTCGTGTCTGCCCTTCCATTATGTGACTGAAGAAAAAATTCCAAAAAATAGGTAACAATTGTATCGAAAAGAGAAAATCGAGTGCACCTTTTTATGTTAGGGCGTGTTTGAGTTGAGTATTTTGTCTTCATATCGTTCAAAGTAAGAATATTTCATACATCGTCTCGCTTCAGATTCTATCATTTTTATATATTAAAGCTACAGGTTGACTTTATAACACAAAAAAATAACAGTTCTAAAAGATGAAATATATGGGTCAAGTGAAATACCTATCTAATGAGTCACAAAAACAGGGAAGGTGTGTTCGAATAGCTATTTTTTTACTGAAAGTACTTGACGACAGTCTTACAAGTTGGATGATGAAAATGCATATCTTCGAAAAATTCTAATTTTTTGTGTGTGATAACTAGGGTTTATAGTCTTCAACCACTAAAAAAATCTAGTCTGCCCTTCCACGAAATATTTAATTAGATTTTTTTTAATGTTTATGATTTTTCGAAAATTCCACCTAACAACCGATCAGACAATAGTTTTAAGTTGAATCAATGCAGACAATATCATTAACTGATGCTCATTAGCTAGTTGATACATTTGTCTTTTAAAATATAACTGACATATAAGGATCGTATTGGTGCAATGTGGATAAATTTATCGGTTTCCAAGAGCAAAATTGGTAGCGCGTCATCGCTACAATGGCTTCCATTTTTACGATTGTGAAAATGAACTGGCGTAATGGGGAGATAATTTTGACGAAGTAGGATCCTGACTGATTAGTGGTCGGCCACCTTTAAATTTTGGAAATAATTCGTTAATATTAAGTACAATGTAAGTAAGTCTATATACCAGACAAAAAATGCTTATCTTTGTTCAATGGACGCAAATTCATTTTCTCGGCGATGCTTTTTCAGTATGTTGTTTTAACTAGACAATTGAAACACATACATTGTGATGAATTAGTTACAAGTTTATTTGCAGGTTCATGTCATGTTAAATACATTCTTAAAATGATTGTTTGCTTAACATTTTTTATTGTTTCAAGTAAGGGAAACTTTGAACAATACCTCCTTGGTAACGCCTTGACGCCTCATAAATGTCGGGCTCACTTGTCTTTCCTTGTGGCCAAACCGCATAGGATTGTCTGATTCTGGAAGGTAAACACACACATTGAATTTTTCTAATTAAAAAGATATTTAGAAGCGTCTTCAACTACATGTGTTATTTGTACTGGGAATCTCAATCATGGAGAGAAGTAATGGATCAGACGAACAACTGTTCTTCAGTTCAAGGAGAACAAGAGCAATATTGACACATTGTGATGTACATATATAAGTAGATAATTGCATTGAAGACCTGTTGGTGTCCTTTTGCTGTTGTCTGCTCTGTGGTCGGGTTGCTGTCTCTTTGACATATTCTCCATATCCATTCTCAATTTTTATTTATGAAATAATATCTTTTCTTCTTATGTTTTGAAAAATAGGTCTTTTACTTGACAGTCAATGTGCCCGCTATTAGGAAGGAAACTAAAAATCTGAACGAAACATACTTTGTGGTTTTACATAACTTGATTTAAGTAAGTTAGAAGTGGGTTATATTTAGATCGTCGTTTATGTTCCCGTACCAGGTAAATCAATAATTACTTAAAGTTTGAAAGGTTAATATTTAGTTTCAGTTAAGTTCAATTTATTCAAGCTTTATAAGTTATCGCAAAATCTTGTCAACTCTGAAAATTGTTGATGTTGAAAGCTTTATAAATAAAGATCGGTGTACTTACTGCACATTGTTAGCAAATATAATCCCTTCGTCAAGTTTGATTGCCCAATCCTAATGAAGGAAATACGATGAATCTTTATTTTTCGTGAAAATTTATCATTCGGAAATTCTCAGATGATGATACAGATTATATAATTTTTTTGAAATATATGATGTACAGTTTATTATGATGGATGTTTGATGCATGAAAGTAAATTCATCAAAATAGGATGAATCATCATGTTTGTTTCTTGGGCTTCTCTTAAGGAACCGTTTGTATATTTTGATAAAACATTTCGCGATAGTGTTTTGCTTTTAATGAGCTTTATGGAACATGTTTGTTGAGTTCTAGAGTTTTCATTACGTTATAGCTGAATTATTCATTCTCATTGTAGAGATCACAATTAAGAGTCTTTTGATCTGAGAGAAAACCAACATATTGGCCGAGCAAATAGCTACAAGGAACTGTTTAAGTGATTAATTATTGTGATATATATTTTCGTTTGTTGTCAGCTGTAAGGTTATTTGATTATAGGTCTTGATACAGTATATATTACACTTCTCATTAGTTAAATTTGTATGTAAACCTCAATTGTACGTATTGTGTTTTGAGTTTTTGATTTTTTAAAATGATGCCAAATAGATTTCTTTGATCTATGACAGACATTTTAAAAAGCAGACTTTGACATTTTCATGCCTGCCTATAGAAACTGTCAAAATATGTATCATTTTCCATTTTTACTTGAATAGCGATCAGTTCTCATTATAGTGCCGCTTTTGTTTGATTAAATGTCAAAACTCAAGTAAAAGTAAACGAAGATTATATTCTAACAAAATTGCAGCATGTGTATAATTTTTAACTATAAATCTAGAAAATTAATGTAAAAAAGAGTATATTTGAAAGAGAGTATCCTTTTGTTTAAGACCATGTTTATGTTTTGTGTATTTGCGGATTCGCAGAACTTCGAAACTGAATCTGTGAATAATAGATACAAGAATTAAGATGAATGCAAATAAAGGTTGTGTTAAAAATGTTTTATATAATGTTTGATTTTTAGCCAGCAACACACTGTGTCTTCGATGTGTTTTCTATTGTAAAGCACGTTTTCAAAACACTACAGTTGATAAATAACTATCATCATTACTATAATGTTTTTCATTTCTTCTATGCTTTTGTATATGAAAAAAAGAAGATGTGGTATGATTGGCAATGAGACAACTATCCAAAAAGAGATCACATTACACAACTATAAATCCCTTAATTTCTTTTCAAGGGATTAATGGTTTGATGATCGTAAAACTACTTTAATTTTAAGTTTGATCATTACTAGAAATGTGTCTACTCATCCAAACTACTAAACATAACTGCATTTACAATAATAATATCCGATTGAATACTAAGAAACCTTAAACTTTGAAAGTGCAGAACTCGCAAAAAAATATGAGTATAACAATGACTCTTTTAATGTATCAACCAGTGCTTACTGAGATTAAAATAGTTGCTATCGTGTAATTTTGTTTTTGTCAAATCGAATAAACAACATTAAACAAAATTCTGTTTATAAAATGTTGCGTCTGTTTTTAATGGTTTCTCTTATTAGCACATGTATACGTACGTGTAACTCCTTCTCCGAAGATGTTGCAAAACATTTCGACTTAACATCATCTGCATGAACTAGTTTCATGACCCATATTACTTCACTATCTTTAAGTAGTGGTATTTCAACACTAAAAATAAGAGATATAATGACGGAAAAAAACTTCATTTTGTTTTACGGACGTGCAAATTACCAAGTCAACCAATCATAACAATACACATTAGTAGTAAATCATTATTATTAAATTGATGCATTCTTTTCGTTGCTATAGGACAAACGTGATAACAATTCACTTGTACAAGAAAAGTATAACGATTCTTCAGTACTTTCAATTTTATGTTTCTTTTGAAAAATTATGTGGTAAAAAATTCTTCTATTATGTCAATGTTGAGTTGTAAATATTATTTTTTATCTTTTTAGTTTTATATCTTAGCAAAAAGTAACTTTGTTTTTAGTGCCACTTTAATAAAGTAGTCTTCTGGAAGAACTTTCGTTACTTATATTCCTAAAATGTAATCCTTGATTTGTTCTTAAACATGTTTAAAGATAATATGAACTGGTTTACGGTGCATTATAGTTTTCAAAGGTACCAGGTTTATGATTTGATACGTCAGACGCGCGTTTCGTCTACATCAGTGACGCTCAGATAAAAATATTGATTAAGCCAAACAAGTACAAAGTAATTACTTTAGTTTTAGCCAATTTCCTGTCACAGTCCTATCACTACAAAAAAATAGTTTGACAACTGTTTGTTTTAACTTTGAGGTTATAGCATTACATTTTTGAGGAAACAAATATTTGAACATAATCAAGAAGACTTTTTTGACATGCACAAACCGTCGTATTTGTTAAGTAAGATTATGCTTTGTCCTTCCAAGATAGATTGTTAGATTTTATTAAGGATTGCTATAAGTCCAAAAACTCCAAACAAAATCGTAAAAAAACCCAATGTAAAACACTAATAGATTGTTCCAATATGAATAAATGTTAAATTGCAATGAGATTTCATAAGTGTATTTAATACACTTTTTACTGTTGCAAGTCCTAACAAGGTTCGATTCGTCATTATAAGATTGACTTACGTAATGAAACCAACATGAAAAATTATCGATATACAATGTCCACCTTTTATATCCATACAAGGAAAAAGAAATTTCTCTATCATGATTCGGTGCGTTCTCATTCTTGAATATATACACATGACCTTTGTATACCACCACAAACTTCTTTGCCCCTTAATGAAAACAAATCGTTTACAATTTATGTATAAATTTATTATTAAATGCACATAAAATATGTCAAGATATACATGTATGCTGTATTAATACAATCATTTTAGTAATTCAAGAATGCAGGATAACCATGTGTTCTGGTACTGAAATTAGACTAACAAACACATTGTATTAAGTGAGGTCATATCTTTTCAGTTTTAAAATCACAACAAGCCTTTGCATCGGAATTAAATACATTTATTTTGAAACCAGTTGTTGGCATGACACGGGATATGTTCTTCTCATATATTTTAGAATGGTAAAATACTTATCCCCTAACTGGGGGATTGTGCCTGATATTCATATAATAAAGATATAAGATTCCAATTAGTTAAATTGAGGTCTGGAGCTGGCATCTGAGGAACTGCTAGTAGTCTGTTGTTAATTTGTGTAATGTTGTTATTTTGCTTAGTTTTTTTTTGTTACCTCTTCTGAGATGAGACTCGGATTTCTCTTAAACTGAGTTTTACTGTGCGTATTGTCGTGCGTTTGTTTTTGCTACATTGGCTAGATGTATAGGGGAGGAATGAGATCTAAAAAAGATATGACGGGTTAAAACCCGTCTGATTTTTGTTCCTATCCAAAATCAGGAGCCTCTGGCCTTTGTAAGTCTTGTATCATTTTTCATTTAAGTGTCTTGTGTAAAAATTTTACAGTTTAGTATGACGTCCATTATCACTGAACTAGTATACATATTTATTTAGGGGGGTAGTCGGGTTGTTGTCTCTTTTGCACGTCTTCCAATTCCATTCTCGATTTTATTTAATATTTTTTACATATTTTGGATTACCGTTTAATAATTAAATCAAATAAATGTTAAATCTTTTTTTAGGGGAGAATGTTAAATGACTTGCTGTGAAATTTAAATTTTCATTTACCAACTTTTTAATCATGTGATAAATTTTAGGAGTCAATTTATGTTTTAAAATCTTCATTTCAAATTGACTTACATTTATTCATAATGTTCGGTCTTCTTATCGGTCTTCTTAACCATCCGAAAAAATTCTCGCCTAGACCAATCAAGCTTTGACAATCTAACAAAAGAGTCATTTACATACTAGTATTACAAGGAAACATTGGGGGGAAATATACATTCAATGAAATAACCTCAATCATTTAACTAGAAACATAATGTGTTATATGAACAAGCAATTGTGTCTGTTTAATTTGTTTTTATTCCGTCCTCGTTTTCCAGATTCTGAAGTTAATGAGTTGGGCATACCAGACTTCGCTTATGAATTTGTAATAAATACTTTGAACCAAATCGTCTTTTTTAGATAGATTTATTCAGGCTTATCAGATTCCTTTTATTAGTTCATTTATCTAAACTATCAAGTTTTGCTGAATATAGTTTATCTGATAAAAAATAAAAAATGTACCAATTTTGCTGCAACAGACCAATATCTATTCATATTGTCTTCTACTCTCTATATTGCGAATATATTGTGATGCTAGTATCATCAGTCAGGGGCATTACTTAAACATGTAACTTTTAAAATTATCTATGTAAGTAATGATTGAAAACGAGGCTATTTTAAAAATTACTGATATAAGTAACTTTTCTAAATATTATTTTTATAGATGACCAATTATACAACTTTTACTAGTTTTATCAAATTTTTACAGTCATCTGATTATTGTACCCATGAAATATGAAATATAATCATTCTGAAACACTAATTGCTTTTCTGACGCACTTATCTTTGATATCGACGCTTCTTGGTCAAAGGTTGATCTCTGGGGACTATTAAAATATCGTTTTCCTTCAAAATCTTGAAGGTAGACAGATATAAATAGATAGAAACTTATGAACTAACTAAGACTTGAAGTTATTTATAATTTGTAACCCAAAACATGTTCCTTAAATAAGTGCTATTACCAATTCTTTCAAAGATGTACAAAATAACTTATTCAAGTAACATTTTTGTCATTATTTTTAAAGGTACCCTTTATGTGTATTCTCCTCTCAAATCTTACAAATTCTTAAATCTATGATATAAAATGATATATAAATTCATGAAAACTACATTTATCCTTGCTTCTATTGAAATTAAAAATAACTCTATTGAGTAATTTTGTATTTTTTTAAAACAAATTTTACCTATATAAGTAACTAAAAAAATTTACTTTTTTAAGTAACGCCCCTGACTGATCATTTTTATCTGTTTACTTTATAATACAATTAGATGTACTTTACATAAGTTTTTTAATCAAATAGAATACATATCTCAACACCTGTTTTTCGTATTTAAGAATTAATTCTTACCTATATTACTTAAAGGTCTATGACGTCTTGTTTGATTCATTGTGCATTCAGATGTTGAAATATTATTTGAAGGTAAATGCAGTAAATAATAGATTAAGGCTGAAATAAGGTGATTTTTTTTCCTGATGAAATAACTGTGAGTTATTTAATAACTGAAATGTAATAAAAGACCAAATCATCATAAAAGAGTAAAATTCTTAACAATGGTAAAAGTAGTACTATCATTTTATATTATGATAAAACAAGAATATGTCCATAGTTCACGAATGCCTCATCCGCACTATCATTATCTATGTTTAGTGGACCGTGAAATTGGGATGAAAACTTTAATTTGGCATTAAAAATAAGAAAGATCAAATCATAGGGAACAAGTGTACTGATTATCGAGTTGATTGGACTTCCACTTTATAAAAAATTACCTCGATCAAAAACTTTCACTAAAACTTTAACTTGAAGCGGGACAGACGGCCGGCCAAACGGACGAACGAACGGACGAAAGGACATACTAGAAAATATAAAAAGCACAAACTGATGATTAATAAATAAACTTAACATGAGGTAGTCTGGCGTATTAAAATCTAAACCTCGTATATTTTGATTAGCTATTATTCGGGTGTTTCTCTATCCTATATGTTCTCCCATTTACTTGTATTGTAGTCCTGTCATGTAATGTTGTCATTTAAATGTTATATTGACATTACAATAAAGCGGGAGGTTAGGCATGCAACAAAACCATGTTCAACCCAAAAATGTTTTTCTTAAAATGTCCTGTACCAAGTTAGATAATTAGCCTTTGTTATATTATAGTTCGTTCCTGTGTGTGTTAGATTTTTAGTTTGTGTTTCTGTTGAGTCGTAGTTCTCCTCTTGTATTTGACGGGTTTCCCTCAGCTTTAGTTTGTAACCCGGATTTGTTTTTTTCTCAATCGAATTATGTATTTTCAACAGCGGTACACCACTGTTGCCTTTATTTATAAATCATCAATGTATTTAAGTTATACTATTATATCGCAAAATATTTTTAAATAACAAATCCTTTTTTCTTAAATATTTATGACAAACTTTTCTCGTTATGAATTTTAACCGATTAAATCGTGAAATGTTCCTCAATAAAAATAAGTTCCCCTCATGTTTCCCATATACAATGACTGTGATTTATTTTTAACTATATGTTTACTTTCTTTTTACATTGCAATTAAAATTGACTTACCCTTAAATATTTTACAGAAGTATAAGAAGAAAGTTTCGTCGAACAAATAGACACCAATTACTACCTTAGAACAAAAACATATAATTATGAAAATATGAATTAAATATAAAAAGTCGACATCTGATAATTACCAACAGATTTCACTTCTGAAAATGTATCATGATTTTTTTAATTTAAACACATTAAGAAAGGAAATAGGGAATGTGTCAAACAGACAACAACCCGACCATAGAGCAGACAACAGCCGAAGGCCACCAATGGGTCTTCAATGCAGCAACTCCGGCACCCAGGGAAGTATTTCAGCTGACCCCTAAACAAATGTGTATACTAGTTTAGTGATAATTGACGTCATACTAAAATCCGAATTATACACAAAAAACTAAAATTAAAAATTAATTTATGCTTTAACAATTATCCGTGAATTATTTTTGTTTAAATTATTTAAATGTACTCACTTGTAGATATAAGTATGACCAGGTACTCTTTTCTATCTAACAAGCTTATTTGTTACTCGATAAGAGACACACTTTTTGAAGTAGGTATCCTGTTCACCGCCTAAAAGAAATACCCCCAAATATCTACTAGTTACATTTCTGTTGTGTTTTTGGCAATAGTTAAAATCTGTTCATCTGCGACTTTTATATGAATTTCAATGTCACATGGTTTTCAACTATTTCGAAAAAAATAATAAACTTTCGTTTTGTGTCATCCAATATATAGTGTTTGTTATACTTTATCAAATAAAGATCTATCTGATTACACAAGTGATAAAGTGCATTGCAGTAGTTTACCTATGTTTTCAACTGTTACACACGTACAAAGAAATAAAATGCTATTAAATACATAATACTGATAATGTGAAGAAAAAAAATATTTAAAATATTCGCTTTGAATTATGTACACATTTTTAAACAGGAATCGGAACCGAAATTTGCAGAAATCTTTTAGCCTCAATGAATCGGTTACCTGATGAGAACCGATCATAAGACTAGGTACTACTGAAGAAGTAGAATATATTAATTGCAATCACGGATATTCCGAAAACTGTTTCAATATAAAAAGATTAAAAAAAAAAAACTGCTACATGTAAACATATAAAGTGTTTAAAAAAAGCAAGAAAACAAAGAGTCCACGTGCTTGTTTTCAAGATAAAAGCCGTTAAAAAATTGGCGTTAAATGATTCTCTCTATTTTTTCGAACATTTGGCGGTATTGTTTTTTTTTCTTTCAAAAACTATTAAAAAATAACAGGATTAAAAAAAGATTTTCAATAATGGTCTTTTAAACTATATATAATTAAATCATGAGAAAAACTAGGTTTTCCTAGGCCAAAACTAGCACTACATGGACAAACAAGAGGATTCCGAATATCTTGAAAAAAGTCAAAAATACGAGGAGAAAATCAAGTTGCACTTAATAGAAATAAACCAAAAGAGAATTATATGTTTTAAATGTCAGATATACTATATTGTAGTGACGTTCATGTTTGTCTTTTATAAAATTTAAAAAATGATTAAAACATTCGTTAAACAAGTCATCGTTTTCAATTTTGAATTGAATGTTACTAATCAGGTATACTGCATTATGCTGTTCTGTTATTAAGTAAGGTGAATATAGGAATTTAATATTCTATACCTTTTGAAAAACACAGAATTTTGTTTTTGCTGTGTTTTTATTTGATATAATAACATATTTTATAGCACGTGTTTGTGGGACGTCTTATTTGTCGAGAGTGAAGAAGACTTGATCAGTACTGTATATTTTGGTTAACATACTTGTTTTTTGTGCAAGTGACATAAGGGGGATTGCGAACTCAAACAAACAAAAAAGTTTTTTAAAACATGTACCTTAGTTTGCTTGATATTATTCATTTTTCATAATAAAACTATTAATAATCATCGTTTTTTTTGAAGATTATACGTATTGTCCGAATCATAATAGCACACGTACTAAGTTGTTCTGTTTCTATTACCTTGGCACATTTTCGTGTGATCACATTAAAAAAAAACCATTTCATCACTAGTGCATAACAGATCTTTAAGAAATGAGTCAGATCATTATCAAGGGATTTTCATTTAAAAATAAAGATAAAATTCCTGTGAAGATGTTTACCTCTCAATCATATATATAAGTAAGTGTTCACGGTAATAAAGATATTTTACAATGATTTGATCTAGATTTTGACAAAAAGTAAATATTGATATGTAGTTTATAAACATGCACCAACTTCACATTTCCAAATGTTTCTTTTAAATAAAAGGACACTTATCACACGAAAACAACAATAGGTTTTCTCATTTTAGCCAAGTGTTTTTTTATTTTATCTTATTGTTTGTATTGTAAACCCAAACATAAATGCTAAATGCAATTCAATTATTGTAAAATGAAAAAGTGCACACGCTGAAATGTCTTGCCTTCTTTACAAATCATTGATATTATGTTGATAGTCCTAAATATAAAGCTTTATTACAACTGTCACATTAACTTAACATTAACCAAGAAAACTGAACATTGAACAATGAACCATGAAAATGACGTCAAGGGCAGATGAACCATGCCAGCTAGACATGTACAACTTACAATTCTTCCATATTACATTTGTTGACCTATTGCTTATAGTTCAAGAAAAACAGACTAAACACAAAAATTTAACACTGAGCAATGAACCGTGAAAATGAGGGCAAGGTCAGAGGACACCTGCCAGTTAAACATGTACACCTTACGGTTCTTCCATACACCAAATACACTAGACATATTGCTTATAGTATCTGAAATATGGACTTGACCACCAAAACCTAAACTTGTTCTCTGTTCCATGACATGAGGTCAAGTGAAATCTGTTTGACGGGCATAAGGACCTTGTAAGGTACGCACATACCAAACACAGTTATATTATTATTTATAATTTATAATAGGAGAGAATTTACATTATCAAAAATATTAACTTTTTTTCAAGTAGTCACTGAACCATGAAAATGAGGTCAAGGACATTAGACATGTGAATGACGGAAATTTCGTATCATCAGCCATCTAAATACAAGGTACGAAGCATCCAGATCTTCAACTTTCTAAACTATAAAGCTGTCAAGAAGTAATTTCTCGCTACATTGAAGACCTGTTGGTGACCTTCTGCTGTTGTGTTTTTTCTGTGGTCGGGTTGTTGTCTCTTTGACACAATCCCCATTTCCATTTTCAATTGTATCTTACGCCGCCGCCGCCGGATCCATATCTCTATGTCGAGCCTTCGTCGACAAAAGTTGCAGGCTCCACAAAAACTACGTGTTCATAGCCATGATCGCTGTAAAAGAGGGACGAAAGATACCAAAGGGACAGTCAAACTCATAAATCTAAAACAAACTGACAACGCCATGGCTAAAAATGAAGAAGACAAACAGAAAAACAATAGTACACATGACACAACATAGAAAACTAAAGAATAAACAACACGAACCCCACCAAAAACTAGGGGTGATCTCAGGTGCTCCGGAAGGGTAAGCAGATCCTGCTCCACATGTGGCACCCGTTGTGTTGCTTATGTGATTACAAATCCGGTAATTAGTCTAATTCGGTAGGTCACATTCATGAAAGGGAAGGGGATTGTAGTTACGACGTAATGAACATATCCGATATCATTTGTGAAACGGTTATTCCATAACGGTCAACCAACTCGTGATGGAGTCCGAATCCGTAAAGATGCCGTAGAAATTATATCTAGCACTTCAAATGCAAATATTTTTTATTTGCCTTGATGGTGCAATACACAGTCAATTGTAAAAGAAAAATATGGAGGTTCATTACCTTAACGTTTCACCCCCTCGAAATGTGTTAAATACTGACGATCCCATATCTCGTTCTTGTATGCAACATTTTCTAGCAGCTATCTCTGTCCTAATTTCAAATGCTTTATGAATACTAGTAACTGTTATGAATTAAGAATTAGTAATGCTAGAAAACCAAATAATAGTTATCCCTCAAACTTTAGCAAACATAGAAGAGTATACAGGCTTATATATAATGCACATCCAAATTAATATACAATTTAAATGCTAAGGGGCAATTGTTTTCATGACATTATAAATTGTCCACAAACTTTGAATGCAAGTCTTGAGAAACTTTGCAAAATCAACCAATACAGCATGATTATAACTTGATAGGTAAAACGAAGTATTTGCATGGGTTCTTGTTTTCTCTTTTCATAACGTGAATCAGTTTTCTGTTTTCGTAGATATTAGTATTGACCCCATATCTGCTACAAATTATAAAAAGAGAAACGAAAACACCTTTTGAAGGATTCAGAAACAAACATGTACTTCAATAAAAGAAACTGTAATTGGAACAATCATGGAAATCACAAAAATTCTGATTTCCGAGGAAAACTCAAAACGGAAAGTCCTTAATCAGAGGGCAAAATCATATAATAAAACACATCAAACGAATGGAACACAAATAGCTTATCCTTGTCTTGGTACGGACATTTTAAAATATAGAAAATGGTGGATTGAACCTAGTTTTAAAGCGCAAAACCTCTTACTTGTACGACAGTCGCATCGAATGTCATTATATAAACATCGATGCGTGAACAAAGTGTCACAAATAGGGGTACAATATTAAAACAAACCCAACTGAAAACTTCGTGTGATTTCAGGTGCTCCGTAAGGGTAAGTTTATCCTGTTCTGCTTGTGGCACATGTGTTGCTCATGTTATTACAAAGCCGGCAAACAGTCCAATACAGCACATGTAGGTCACATTCGTAGCTGCGATGTATCAAAGGAACATATCCGATATCACCTGTATAAGGGATATTCAATAACTCTCAACCAAGTCGTAATGGCGTCCGTAAAATTTACGAAGTGATGATTTCAACTTCACCCTTTGGAGCTATTAGTTTCAAAATGAATTGGGAATCTGAAATTATCTTCTTTGTCGTAAAGATTTGTTTTCAGCCGACCCACATTGTCAATTTCTAGATAAAAGTTCAAATCAAATGGCTTGATCAAAAGCTCAAACACATCAAACGAATGGATAACAACTGTCATATTCCTGATTTGATACAGGCATTTTCTTACATAGAAAATGGTGGAAAGAACCTGGTTTTATAGCTCTAAGCCTCTCTCTTGTATGACAGTCGTATCAAAATCAATTATATTTACAACGATGCATGAACAAAAAAGACATAATAGTTAACATTGTCAAAATATGGGTACAGCAGTCATCATTGTGTCAAAATCTTCCAAGTTGTGTCCTTATTTGTTAAATGCTGAGTATCTTGAAAATAAGACGTCATCCATGACAACCTTCTACAGAGAAAAGTTAGTGATTGCATAGAATAGAAATAAATTCATACTGATTGTTTGGAAATTAATAGATTTTAAGAAAACAACATTTGTTTTAATGGCACAAATTGCATACCACCGTGTAGCAGATTTGTTCTGGTATGGTTATGAATCAGAGTTTATTGCCAAACTGAGTAAAGGTTTGACTTCATTCAAATTACTTGATCAATTCAACTAAACAACACTCATTGTATCCTTGCTACTTGGAGGTGAATAGTTATAATTAATCAAAATTTACACAGAGAAAAGTACTTTAAAACTATAACCAACGTTCTTCTCCCAGATGTAAGAACTTCAGTAGATCGAGGAAAATTTATGAAAAAAATAGATGATTGTTTATGAGCCCATATTATCTTGATTATGTCGTTTGTTAAACTGTTACACAACTTTCCTAACTTAGACACATCGCTCGCATACATGAGTATAAACATTCATACGATTTTGTTTACAATTTGTACTTTAAGTACTCAAGTAACATGTTTTTGAAATTCTGTTTTTTTTTTATTATAAAGGTTTCCAATAAGTTGCCTTAATAGTTATGAAAGGTACCATGATTATAATTTAATACGCCAGATGCGCGTTTCGTCTACATAAGACTCATCAGTGACGCTCAGATAAAAAAAATTGTAAAGCCAAACAAGTGCAAAATAATTTGGTCACGTATTTCATATGAAAATTCCACTTATTGTATATTGTTTGCAGCTTGAATTCCAAATCAAAAGGCAAAATCAAAAGCTCAAACACATCAAACGAATGGATAACAACTGTCATATTCCTGACTTGATACAGATATTTTCTTATATAGAAAATGGTGGATAGAACCTGGTTTTATAGCTCTAAGCCTCTCACTTGTATGACAGTCGCATCACACTAAATCATATTTACAACGATGCATGAACAAAACCGACATAAAAGTTAACATTGTCAAAATATGGGTACAGCAGTCATCACTGTGTCAAAATCTTCAAAGTTTTGTCTTCATTTGTTAGAAATGCTGAGTATCTTGAGACTAAGACGTCATTCAAGGCAACCTCCTACATAGATAAGTTGGTGATTACATAGAATAGAAATTAATTTATACTGATTGTACGGAAATTAAAAGATTTTAAGAAAACAACATTTGTTTTAATGGCACAAATTGCATGCCACCGTGTAGCAGATTTGTTCTGGTATGGTTATGAATCAGAGTCTTTTGCCAGACTGAGTAAAGGTTTGACTTCATTCAAATTAGTTGATCAATTCAACTTAACAACACTCATTGTATCCTTGCTACTTGGAGACGAATAATCATAATAATTCAAAATTTACACAGAGAAAAGTACTTTAAAACTATAACCAACGTTCTTCTCCAAGATGTTATTATAATAAGTAAATCGAGGGAAAATTATGAAAATATAGATGAGTGTTTATGAGCCCATATTATCTTGATTATGTCGTTTGTTAAACTGTTACACAACTTTCCCAACTTAGACAGATCGCTTGCATACATGAGTATGAACATTCATAAGATTTTTATTAAAATTTGTACTTTTTAAAAGTACTCAAGTAACATGTTTTTGAAATTCTGTTTTTCTTTTATTATTAAGGTTTCCAATAAGTTGCCTTAATAGTTATCAAAGGTACCATAATTATGATTTAATACGCCAGACGCGCGTTTCGTCTACCTTCGACTCATCAGTGACGCTCAGATCAAAACAGTTGTAGAGCCAAACAAGTACAAAGTAATTTGGTCACGTATTTCATATGAAAATTTCACTTGCTGCATATTGTTAGCAGCTTGAAATCCATTTAAGATATTACAGAGAAACTGAATTACTTGGATTTTTACTATAGCAAGAGGTTAGGAGTCTTGATTCGAGACATATTTTCGGCGAGGCGTGTACTAAATATAATGGTATTTATTCAATAAATTATAGTGCTTGATTCAACAGATATTGATGTTGAATTTTCCACCATAACCAACAAATTCTTAAATCAACACATACATGTATATTGGAAAATGCCGATGACTGCAACAGACGCCGATCTGATCCTGGGCTAAAATGTTTTCACGCTAGACGATCTATAGCTCGACATATGGTATCTTACGGGAGATGTATTGGTAGTAGGCTTAAGTGACTTATATTCTTTTACATTTAGGATTAAATATTAAAAAGAAGATGTGGTATGATTGCCAGTTAGACACCTCTCCACAAGAACCCAAATAACACAAAGAAAACCAAGCATAGGTCACCGCACGGCCCTCAACAACGAGAAAATCCTATACCGCATAGTCAGCAATAACAGGCCAACTTTAATATTATAGTTTAAGATGTCCTGTTGATTATGTTTGCACATTGACTACGATTTAACTGTTATCAGTTACATATTTTATCGTGTTTGAATTATTAGTTTTAAAATGTGAAATGTTTTTTAAATTTGAGATAAACGTAATAAAGTAATAACAGTTTTAAGTGAAATTGCACCTTGTTTTTGACGCGTAAAATGAGATCATAGGTAGTCTTTTTTTTATTATTACACTATAAAAATAGGTGTTTATTTTAATATATGTTGAAACCTAATTTCAAAAATCGTAAAAATAGATTACGTTAGTCATTTCAATATTAATAATTTATAAGACAGGTGTAAAATTATTGTTTTATGTCAATAATATATAAAAGTAAACGTTGTTATCGTTAAAAAAAGTAAGATTCACATGAACAGAAAACATAATTTATAGTTTACGATGAAACAACGAGCAATATGGTGGTAGAAATATACATACTTCATATACCAAAAGCTGTCTTTTTTTCATGTTTTTGTAAATTTTTGTTTGTCTGTTGAATATTTTGTGTTTGACAGTATGCTATCTCCTTCTGCCTTTGAAGAATCATATGGTATTTTTCACTTCTACTTCATGTGCTATAACCTTATGCACAAGAGGTGCAAACAGTAAAATCATATTATTTTTGAGTTTTCATTGACTAGACAGAAGATACATTGTAGAATGCTTCTGTTACCCCTGAGATA
Source organism: Mytilus edulis (assembly GCF_963676685.1). Classification (NCBI taxonomy): domain Eukaryota; kingdom Metazoa; phylum Mollusca; class Bivalvia; order Mytilida; family Mytilidae; genus Mytilus; species Mytilus edulis. The sequence continues at coordinate 56,265,057 of NC_092351.1, read as the reverse complement.
TATCTACATGGTATCAAAAACGATAAAATCATGTATATGCGTATGTACAAGGTAAAGTCTATGTATGCAAACCTTACGTTGCTACCACCTTATCAAACAGCCATAATGCATATAATTCTTAATTCACTCGTAATATCTTATTTATTCAAATAATTTTTTATCAAAACAATTCTTTTAAAAATTGAATCGAGAACTCTTCAAATGTTTTTGTATTTTTTTTTTTTAAAGAAGTCCAAAGATAAATTATAATACATGTATTAATAATATATTTTTGCAATTCTTTTAATCTATTTAAAACACAATATTGGTATGATTTTTAGATGAGTGTGCAAACGATGAACTTATCAGCTATGGAAATCTTACTGAATCATTTCTTCTTTAATCAGTTTTAGAAATTGTTTCATTTTCGTTGTGCACAACAGTGTAGTTTTGTTTTGTTGTTATTTGCAAGTTCGAGTAATCATGATAAGCTTTATTTTGTGTGTGATATTAAAAGAGGGACGAAAGATACCAAAGGGACAGTCAAACTCATAAATCTAAAACAAACTGACAACGCCATGGCTAAAAATAAAAAAGACAAACAGAAAAACAATAGTACACACGACACAACATAGAAAACTAAAGAATAAACAACACGAACCCCACCAAAAACTAGGGGTGATCTCAGGTGCTCCGGAAGGGTAAGCAGATCCTGCTCCACATGTGGCACCCGTCGTGTTGCTTAAGTGATTACAAATCCGGTAAATAGTCTAATTCGGTAGGTCATATTCATGAAAGGGAAGGGGATTGTAGTTACGACGTAAGGAACATATCCGATATCATTTGTGAAACGGTTATTCCATAACGGTCAACCAACTCGTGATGGCGTCCGTAAAATTTACGAAGGGATGATTTCAACTTCACCATTTGGAACTCTTGGTTTAATAGCTTCCTTGTGAGCAGCAACCCTCTATCAAGAAAATCATGATAGGAAATGCAAGCACGGGAATATCTTATCAATTGGGAGATATATACCCCGTATGCAGGTGCTGCTGGAATGTTGCTACTTAGAAATGGAAAGTTCACAATTGGAAAGCTGAAATCATCTCTTTTGTCGTAAAGTTTTGTTTTCAACCACCTTTATAGTAGAGTTTAACATATTTCGACAAGAAGCAATTGATCAAATCTGATCGACACTCATCATTACGTTTATATTTCGTTATATCTTATTCTTTTGCCAGTTTTTAATGTCATGTAATCACTGAGTTATATTAAACATTATGTATAAAGATTAATGATTACTTTTGATAATATTGTATTTAGACCACGGTAGCTTGAATTGCATTTTTTTTATATGACGCATCAAATTAAAAATAAAACCTCTGTCATCGAATGTTCATGTTTAAAAAAAATGATTGTCTCCTGATATTTTAAAACATTAAAACGCAAGAAGAACATAATAAGTACATAACAGTAGTATATTTGATATTAAATATTATTCATGTTATTATAAATCAGAAATTAAACGATGGATACAAATAAAACCCACATAAAAGTTCACTTTGTTTCAACGCAGTAATGCTAATATAGGGAATGTGTAAATAGGAGACATATGATGTCCCTGTTTTTTTAATTTGAAATAGATGTAAGTTTTGTGGTAATACTCATTATGTAGAAGTTTTATAACATTCCATTTAAGCAAACTAAAGGAAATGGTAAAGAAAAACGTAACCAATTTTCCATCTGCAAGGATGCATTTCTCTAGAACGGTGAAAGTGGCGCAAGTAAGTTTGAAAATTGATCTTAGTTGTGTGGTAATAAGCATTGTGTATAACATTACGAACATTTGGTTGATACAAACTTCAGTAGACCATTATTGGAACGCACGTAAGAATGACAGACGGACAGTGTTAAACCATAATGCCCAATTCGCTACGAAATGAGCATTTAAAATAATGTGAAGCATGCTTTTAAATACAATTATATTTCTTTACGTACCGCGAAATGAAAGTAGTATTATTCTTTTCATCTTGTTCTCTTACAATGAGTAAAGCAACGGATACAACTAGTAAAGACGGAACTATGTTTGATGTTGTTTGACAGAAACAAGTACCAGTTGTGTTTCGACATTTTACTTCAGTACAGCCGTGGTTAAAATATTTTTATTCATTCGATTGTCCATGTTTTTACCATGTAAAACAAACCAACAATACAACAACACTTATAGCTATTGGTTTGAATAATTTATATATATTTTTATACAACCGACCACGTAATACTATGAAATTACATTAGTCAATATGATGATTTTAATATTTCACTAGTAGATAAGCTCATTAATTGCTTAAATGACTGACTTTAATTACTAGTTTTATTTGAGTTCATGGCAAAAAACAAATATTAAAGCATACACATTTGACTGGAAAAGGTTCATATCATTTAAAAATATATATTTCATTTGTATTGATAGGCGATCGCAAATCATTTCAACCCGCCACATTCTTCATGTTCTGCACATGTATGTGCCTCTCACTAGACAGTATTCTGTAGATCAGTTGTTGGCGTTTGTTTAGTGATGTAAGATCTGTTTTATACATTTGTCATTATAATTGCCTATCTATCTTTCTCTTCATCTGAACTGTAGTGAATAGATGTGTGAGGCAAGGCTACATGATGAACACCATACCTTGAACTATTATGGTGTTACTTTTACAAATTGTGACTTGGACGGAAAGTTGTCTAATTGGCACTCAAATCAAATTTTCATATATCTATTTCTATCTTTTATCACCTCATGAAGGTATATTTCGTCAGGTTTAATTTATAGTTCTGTGGCAACATTAGACAAGTAGTAGCTTTTTTTTTTAACTAGTTAGTGGTAAGGTTGCCCAAATGATTCTATAGAGGGTATTTGTTCTAAAATTATAAATCGCTCTCGACTATTTCCTCTATAATCATTTTCAGAATACGTTTTACTTTTTTGCGTATAACAGTGCAGTTTTGTATTGTTGTTGTGTGAACGGTAAGCTTTGATATATGTGTGTTTTATTACGTCCAAAGCAGATTTAAAAATGTGTCGACCTTCATCAATTTAAATTCGGTCTGATCTAAACTGTTCATTACGTATGGTTTCTTGTGTCTGTTTCAATTTCCATGATGACCCAGATATATATAAGAAGTTGTGTACATTTCTATATTACGATTTTAAAGATGTTTATGATAATGATTTATTTATACCACTATGACAAGGTAAAATAAATTGGAATTATAATTTATTCCTCTTCCTGACCAAAACAAATAAAAACAAAAATAGAAAACCTGTCATTGGATTGTTAGGTCTCTTAGTGTGGATGTTTTGTTATGTTTTGAAACCTTGAATTGCACAACAAACATTATTAATAGATAACATAAGTAGATGTAATATTTTACAATTTCATTATGAAACAAATATTAAACAGTGAATATGAATAAATTACACATCAATGTTTACTCTGTTTCAATGTTGATACTATGTAGGAATAGAAGAAAAAAAATAAGGTGTGACTTGTTTTTTTTAGGAGAAAAGCAATTATTTATAAAAGTTTTTACGTTAACTAACTGTGTACAGTTTTTTGGTATTGTTAGAAAGTGGTGAAAATGTTGAAAACGTTGATGACTTGTCTTCAAACAAATTAAGTTGTATATGCATTTACAATAGCTGATATTACATTTTTAGTACTTTGATTCAGTTTATAACCTTTTCAACGAAAGACCACTGTTAAAAAATTTAAAATAATGTGGATTTGTACCGTGTATGCTATTTGTTTTATACATCTTGTAAAGTAATAATGCCAATGCCAACGAAAGTTTAAGCATTTATAATAATGCATAATACATATTCCAATATGAATTTTGTTTTACATGTTTAAGGGTTGCTGATTTAACAATACAATTACTTAAAAGCGAAGGACTGCGAATCGGCAGTTGTCTTTTATCATCAATGTTATTGAATTTTGTCTTATACAGGAGCAGTCTATTTTTTCAATCTCTCCTCAGTTTCAAGAAATCAAAAGACTATGTTCTTATACATGTTATGAGGGACACTAATGATATTTATTCACTTCATAAGCTTAATCCGCTGTAAAGATAATTCGTAGCAAAAACATTGAAAAGTCCAATTATTAATATGCCACTGGCAGTGTTATAACACTCCTTATTTTTCTATTTTATCTTGTTATAAAAGGAAGCAATAAAATTAAACAAAATTGTAGACTCATATAAGGGCATCGCTTGCAACTGACACGAATATAGATTAGTCGGCTAAATCTATATTTGTAAAAATATATCAATAAAACATTTAATTTAAGGTGAAAATTTCTCGTATGGGTATTTCCAATAATTGATCTTGTTATCAATGTAAAAGTGAAGTGTGTATGTATTTATAAATGAATAAATTTTGTATAATTTTAAGAGGCAACCATAAAAATTACCTTCTTAGCTTCTTATTTTCATTGCAAATTTTGATTAGTACACTATTAGTTATTACTTTATAATATTGTACAAAAATCATACAGACAAATCGTTTTGGGTTGGCCACAGATGACTTTAAAAATGTTTATATTATTGAAAAACTCCAAATTATCTCCCTTTGGTGCAAAAATGTCATTTTTTGACGTTTAAATTAAAATATCTTTTTTGACTCATCGGTGACCTATATTTTTTATTATTGTTTTCAAACAAGCTGTATATAAAGTAAATAATTGTAAAATTTAAGCGATCTCCGATTCCTGTAATTTAGTTCTTTTTTTATTTTGATATTACCAATATTTGTCCTATTAGTTCAACAGAAAGAAAGACATTAACAAAAATGGAGGCAGATTGTGAGCTTAAATGAACGGTGACCCCATATTTTTATTTTATATTTCTATCAGGTATAAGATAAAGTTTATTCATAGGAAAAATAGAAAAATCCTATATTACAAAAAAAAAGTTGATTGAGACCCGCGAGCCCCCTTAACAAATTTTTAGAAAGTGTATAACTCCCATTAATTGTCCATAAGAATGACAAATATATGTCTACAGTGAAAGCAGATCTTAAGAAATACTGTGAAACTATTTAATCGTGTAGTGGTATTGACCATAGGCGGATTCTAAAAATCAAGAGAACCGTTTGAAATCTCAAAAAAAAATTCTGAAATAAGTTCTATCAAAACATTAGTTTTTTCAACCCTGTTTACCACCATTCCCCTTGTTAATTACAAAATCGTCTAAAAGAATTAAACCACAACAATGGTAGCATACGATATAGATGTATTATTGTTGGATACCATACGGCATATGTTTTTGTTAATAGTGAACAAAAAGACGAAACATGCTTCTCAGAGGAACAAGTGATCACTTTGTTGGAGTGTCTTATTGTCAAACCTTTTCTTGAATTTTGAGGTAGTATTTTTATTGGAACGAATTGTGCGCCTCAGCCGACCTCTTATTTTCAAATGAATCGAAGTTCCGTCAAACACAAAAGAATAAAGAAGCCTGAGCATTTAATTCCACATTTATATATTAATGATGTTCTTCTTCCGCTTCATTTTTAGACCACACCCCAGTATGTATCAGAATATATGACAAACGATGCGATTTTCATTTTGAAATAATCAATTTGCGCCACATTATTAGCAACTTCACCTGCATAAGGGATATATATTTCCAAACTTATTCGGTATTAAAGTTCCTGAGCTGTTATTAAGACTTTATAAGAATTTCTCGTCCTTTTTCTATAAAAATGACCAGAAGGTACTAAGGCCTTGTTTATATATATTATCTATCAACTTTAAATAAACACGATGATTCTGAAGTATAGATTCCAGGTACTGACGTTGTTAATCATTTTAATAACGTGTTATAGTACTCTTTTATTTACCTTTATGGATATTACTGTTTATACTTTTTAGTCTATTTTTGGTTATATATTGTATACATTTGACGTTCCGCTGTACTTATACATCCTGTCAATGTTTTATAGTGCTATGGTAAAATTTCGTATTCTTAAGCTTGTATTATCTTTTTTTCTTTTGTGCTTTTCTATATGTCTTTGGAGATATCCACTTGACGTAGCTCTATATTGATATATCACGTCATTGTATTATTGTGGTAAACAAAAACTGACAGTTTTACCTCTAATGTCTGCGGCGTCAAACTGTGACATATCGGGAAAAGATTCATTTTTCCAATGAATTTTTATTATTCAAACTGATTTAACTTGAACACGAGTTCATAAACACCTCTTTTGTAAAATGACATTCGGTTTGATTACGTAGGAAGATTATTTGTTTCAATTTTCATGAAAAAGCCAGTAACGCATTTTTTGTTTTATAAATTTGGTGAATATACAACATAAATGATGTTTATTTCTACATTTATGAACATAAATTCAATTAATCCTCAACCAAAAAAAAAAAATCCAAAAAAATATAGAATAGCTATATGAAACAGAAATTACAAATGACTTAATTAAAAAAGATTGTGTTGATCTTTTAAAACGAAAAAGTAATACATATATGTCGGAAAGGAAAAATACGTCCAAAAATTCTGATTTGAGAAAACATCAGAAATTTCGACCTCATTGTACTCATAAAGTAGCACATGAGGGTGTATCTTTTTAATACATATTTGATTTAATCAAGTAGCCTTATTACAAATTTTCATCAACGTTTTGTATGGGATCAAAACTAAATCGTAAACCCTTAATGTTTTGTGCTAAAATTTTGTCTATTTGTATCATACTAATGGTTTTTGGTATCTTTTGTCCTGTTTATAACCACATCACGCTTCTGCAGCAATCCATGGTGAATCAAATAATTAGGAAACCTCTCAAAGTTCATTTGACGTTTTTGTAAACATACAAATACACGTTAATTGTATAAAACCACTAATTCATAGCCCCATTGTTTTTTATGTTAAATTCTGCAATTTTAAGCAATAATGTCTTCTTTGTCTTAAGTTCAAATAAATTGGCAATTATTTGATGTCAAAACTGTACTTGTGCTGCAAAATCAGCATACATTTAGTTGCATATAAGAGCGTACTGGTTCCCTGAAGTTTGATAGTACAAAAACAGGAACTTTTGATCTGAACAACAGGTCGAATGTATCCTTCTATCAAAATTTCATATACTTCTTTATAATTCAAATAAATCTTTCAACAAGGGTTCTACAGTGATTCTAGGTCCCCAAGCTTTCAGTTCATACCACAATTAACAAAATATACCGGCAATTAACAAACATACAGCTGTCCGTAGGAACTATTTTGATAAAAATATGTACTTCTTTCTTGTACGTATATACATGTTGTATGTTCTTTCCGACTGGGCCTGCATTAGTGGTTCTATAACTTATGATGTGAATACTTAGATATTACCAAACTATATTAAACTGAAAAATGAAACTAATAGTAACTTCTGGATAATTTAAAGTAAGCGATTATGCTCACACAATGTTTTGGGTTAGTTTAATATAAGAATATATTTGAAGCACAAACAATGACAAAGATTAAATGACAAAAAATCGCGTAGCACTTCAATATGAAAAAAAAGATAAGATCTGTGAGAAAGCTAACAGAATAACTACATTGCTATCCATCAAATATGTTCAAAATATAGATGTATGTCAGTTTACAGTCATATTTTTTCCAAATTATGCAGTAACATGGACTGTAAGTGCGTGCATCTGCCATCGACTCATCATACGAAGTGCTGCTTGTGGTCTTTTTCTAGAAAATAAGACAGTGAGACATGTATTGATGTATCATTGTGTCTTTTAATAAATACATACATTTCCATTATCTCATTGCATTAACTTTTCAATATTTTTTTTTATTAACATGGATGTTCCCTTTCAATTTTAAAAAGGGTGCATGAGGACTTTTAAAATACTGTTTTATCTTGACTAAAATAAACGTTTAAGACTTTCATGTCTTTTTTCAGGGTTTGGTTTTTCATTTATGATATGCATACACATCAGCATGTATTTTTAGAAATATTTTAAAATAAAATGCACTATATTTTACTGATAAACATTTGTAGCAACCGTTCACTCAGCTTAAAACTAGTTATTAAGATTTTCATGTTTGAACAATCTTGGCTAGATAAATAAAATCATGTTGAGTGTCGTCTTTCTCATGGTTATGAGTTACTCGTCTTGAAATACTAAACTTAGATTTTATACAAGTGGAAACTACAGATTCACAAAACTTATACAATAAGAAGACAACAGAGCCACTGAACAACACGTATTTTTCAAAACATATCTTTATAACAACTGCATTTTTTTCTTTAAACACTATAGATATATTTACGCATTTGTAATGTTAGTGATCCAAATTAGTAAAATATACCAAAGGGACGGTCAAACTCATACATCGAAAACAAACTGAGAAAGCTATGTCTAAAAATGAAAAAGACAAACAGACAAACAAAAGTACACATGCCTCAACATATAAAACTAAAGAATAAGCAACACGAATCCCACCAAAAACTAAGGGTGATCTCAGGTCTCCGGAAAGGTAAGCAGATCCTGCTCCAAAATATACCCTATCCAATTCCATTAAATATTTCTGTGCCTACAATATTATAAAATTTAGTAATATGAATATAATTAATTATATATAAACAAATAAGCAGACAGACAATTTAGTCTAAGAGGCAGTATTTTTTGTTATATTGGCTGAAAGTGGCTTAGGACTATCTGTAAGTAACTGCGAGTACTCTCATATCTGTACTTAGTGTCCTTTTTGTTGTTGGGATATTCAAGTACCTAGTCACCTCCACTCTGGGTAGTATTTATCTTTGTATGAATCTAATGAGTTGAGCCTTTTTCATCTGATTTTGTACTGTTACACCACTGTTCCGATAACATGTTGAATCCAACCACATTTTGTATGTATGTGCCTGTCCCAAGTCAAAAGACTGCAATTCAGTGGTTTGGGTTTGCTGGTGTGTCGCATATTTGTTTTTCGTTCATCTTTTTTTACATTAATTAGGCCGTTAGTTTTCTCGTTTAAATTGGTTTACATTAATCCTTTCGGGATCTTTTATAGCTGATTATGCGGTAATGCCTTAGCTCATTGTTGATGGCATTACTGTGACCAATATTTTTTTAATCTCTTTATAATATGGTCTCTTGTGGAGAGTTATCATACCACATCATCATTTTAATATATGTATATGTATTAAAACGTACGTGAATCGCGTTAAGCTGAAACACTCGCGTTTATAATGTATCAAATGTATAATTGTAGAAACAAAATATATTCCTGTTACCATGCTTTATTCCGTTTTCTTGTTCTTCGAACTGATTGTGGCTAACAACTTGTTGCAAAATATCTTTCACATCATTCGTGTAGTCTGTATTTTTGTTATTGTTAAGTTCCATTCGTTTTGCAACATCTCGGACAAGTCTGCATAAATCGGTATATCTAGAATTGTCTATCGCAAACGGAGACAGATGTAAAATTTCACTTCGAACAAGTCTTATCCTTTCAATGTCATCTCCAATTTTCTTGTGCGTGTCTTTGATATCTGTTAAACTCCCTCCCCATGATCCTTTTGTTGGCATGTGTCGATTTTGCCGTCTCAGTTTAGCATACACATAAGGAATATCACATTCTGTTCTCGATCGTAGAGGAGTATAATCCACAGTTAGTCGATCGTAAAGAGCATCTGTCAATACACCACGCATGATCATAGACATTCGCGATGCATTTATCTGTTCTTTGGTTAGGGTTTGCTGAAAAAATAAAGATTGACAACATCTTAATTAAATAATTTGTTTCAAAGAACACAATACAATCAATATATGGAAATGATAGGATTTATTTAGAAAATACTTATTTCTTTATTTCATTATTTTGGGGAAGGGGTCACTTGAAAAGAAGATAACGATTTTGCTTCAGTTCATGGGCACAGTGATATGGAATTATACCGTTGCCGATTGTAACGGCTATTATCTTGTAATTAACCGAATGTTTAAAATAACACAAACGGTACCAATTTTACTGCCCCAGATACGCATTTTGACAATTAAAAACTATTCAGTGATGCTAGCTGGAGGTCAGAATATTGGAAAATCAAAACCTAATACCAATTTTAAAGAAGTGATCCAACCGAAATAATACCGTCTGGCATAGTCGCAAAGAATCGTATATATATTCCTTAATTTTAGAATTATTACAAAATGTAACAGTAAATCTAAATCGAAACCATATCCGTAATTTTAAGCTTGGCTACGGGGCTTGTGATTGTTTTACCTTTAATGTAGTTTCGATCCAATCAGACGACATCTCATTTGTGCAACGGAACCCAGAATGCATTTTACAAAAGTACTGTGTTTCCTCTTTAAAATTATCGATATCTTCCATTCCAGCACAGTCTGCCAATGCTGAAGCTGAACATTTTAGCTTCGTTTTGTAACACAATTTCATTTGAAAGAATCTGCAAAATCTTTGAATACATTCATTAAGTTTTTGCCTTAATGAGCTGTAAGACCGTTTTATGTGTCCCCGTTTCCAAACTTGCATCTGTATAATATTCTTGTGAGCCGCTATTAAAAGCATTTCATCTTCAGCCTCTTTTAGATAAAACAATGCAAAATTGCTGTAAAACACTAGGCCGTTATCACCTGTTGAATTAATAACTGAAGCAACGGCCAGTTCTCGACTGTACGCAATTAGAAGACTTGTTGTCAACGACGGTGGTAAGAACTCAAGTTCGAGACATAACCATGACGACTTCGATTCACATTTAAAGAGACCTATCACTTTAGCAAGATCCTCTGTCCTTGTCATACAAGGAACAAAGTAATGTGATTCCTGTACAATTTCGTTTGATTCCAGCTTAATTTTAGGACGGACTATTATATCAAATTTTTCCATCAACGCTAGAATTTTCTCGCGATGCTCTTTAATTTCTAAAGATTGGCATGAAAATAAATGATCTAAAAGGTTGTCGCTTAGTCGTCCTGTTGTTCGGAACAAATTCCATTCACCTATCATTGATACATCATCGTGAAATATATCTGCAAAAACTATACATCTAAATGCATTTGCAATCCACTGTGGTAACAAAACAACACAGTCAGGTAAATCTTTGAAGTATGTGTACGTACCAATACGATGGTGATAAACGAGAAAGGCCTCGACTTCATCTGGATCGGAAATTGGTTGATTTGTGTTTGCTGCAATTTCTAAAATTTTTGCTTTAGATAACACAAACTCGCCAATATTAAGCTCTTCCAATAGTGTCTTTTCAAGATAAATCCAACGAACTGGTCTAGTCTCATTCCAGGACGTCGATGTTTGCGCAGTGACCAGTAACTGCTCTCTAATTTCTTCAAAATCTGTATCCGTATCATCTGTGTTAGAAACTAAATAGTAATTACGCACAGGTTTCCTGGTCTCTCCATTTTCAACAGCCTTCTTAACCTCTGTCTTTAAGTTATGCATACATTGTTGTCGACTACCCTTTAAAAAAAATAAAGCAAATAAACATGACAAAAAAATTATGGACCCCAGATAAAACTGACCCATGCAAAGAAGTATGAATTTTGGAAATATTCACGATTTCGACAAATCATTTATACTTTTTAGAATTTTGGATCCTCAATGCTCTTCAACTTTGTACTTGTTTGGCTTTATAAATATTTTGGTATGAGCGTCACTGATTAGTCTTATGTAGACGAATCGCGCGTCTGGCGTACTTGTCTCTTTCATCCTATTTTGAAATATAAAATACTTCCATTAGGGAGACGTTGTTTTATACATTATTTCAGGACGAGTAAGGGATTTTAAATCTTAAAATGTGCACATTGATAGAGGGTTTTCTACATACAAGGAAGCTATTAAACCAAGAGTTCAAAATGGTGAAATTGAAATCAAACCCTTCGTAAATTTTACGGACGCCATCACGAGTTGGTTGACGGTTAGGGAATAACCGTTTCACAAATGATATCGGAAATGTTCCTTACGTCGTTACTACAAATTATCCCGTTCCGTTTCATGAATGTGACCTACTGAATTATACTATTTACCGGATTTGTTATCACATAAGCAACACGATGGGAGCCAAATGTGCAGCAGGATCTGCTTACCCTTCCGGAGTTCCTGAGATCACCCCTAGTTTTTGGTGGGTCTCGTGTTGTTAATTCTTTAGTTTTCTATGTTGTGTCATGTGTACTATTGTTTGTCTGTTTGTGGTTTTCATTTTAGCCATGGTGTTGTCAGTTTATTTTCGATTTATGAGTTTGACTGTCCCTTTGGTATCTTTCTTCCCTCTTTTAAGTAGAAGCATGAAAGTCAACTACGAATGTAAAGTCTTCAGTCGCACATACTTCCTAAAAGCCTTGTTAATCGCCGTTTTATTTTAGAAATTTTACATTTTGGTAAAACGACTGGATTTTATAAACAACCAAAAACAACTAAAACAATTAAAAACGAAATACATGTAGTTCTAAATCTAAACTGTTTGAGATGCTTATAGTCTTTGTAAAAGATTTTTACAGCATTTATGCTGAATAAATTTGTTTAAGATTACAGAACAAAGTATTGACTGTTCTAGTTGCATTTTCATAAGCGCATATCATAGTTTTTTTGTGTATAATCTAACGAAAATTTAAAGGACTATTTAAGTCCTTTTGGTTTTTATATTTTCTCATCTTTGACGTTTGAATCCGATCTACTTCAAAACAACTTATAAATCCAACCTTAAATTTGTCTGTATGAGTCCCGACAACAAATACTGATGGAATGATAGAATAATATGCTCCAAAACTTCGGATTGTTTCTAGCCAAAAATTTAATTCATCTGCAAAAAGAAAGACATACATGCTATATAGATGCATTTTAAGACTTCGCAAACAACGTCAATAAATTTTGCGAATATATGCAAACACACCATGAACATCTTTCCAAGCTAGAGATATTTGAATAAGCACACATGCAAAAGTGTAATATAAATGCATGATATTTGATGTAGAACGATAACAAGAAGAATAAACGTGTTCAATTGATTTGCGCCTTCTACATAATATTTTGATTTACTCAAATTCTTATATCTGAAATATAATCATGTATAACATGTATCCAAATTATGAAATAGTTAATTTTGAGGGCATGGGCTCGATAATATGTAGCTTCGTTTCGTGTGTATTTCAGTCTTGATTTGATCTAATTAACTACTGAGTCGACTTCCGAAGACTTCCAATGGTCACATAAGCGATATACACATAAATATACATGTAGATGCTAATAGAAAGCGAACTCATGCAATTGGATTTTTGTGTGTGTTAAATGTCGTATTATATATTTAGAATATATGTGAATCATTATTTTACCTGTATATCAATGATTTAATGTGGTTCATATCAGTTAATCAAATAATTTACCTTTGTTTCACTTTCAATGTTGACATTTCTTTACTTTAAAAAACCGAACACGCACAATGCATACGTTATATATCTATAGCTAAAGGGTTAAATTGAATGTGACATCAATACAGTTTTTTAAAGGATTGAGTTTTCACTTTCAAGTTTAGTGTTCATCCTCTATTTTTCTTAGATGAAAAAAAAGCAAATAGTTATTTCACTATTTCAATTTTGCTAATGATTGACCAAAAATATCATACTTAAGATTTTGTTTTATCTTGTACCTAGCGCCCCTTAAGATTCATCAAACTTGATAAATTTCTACCATCATTCTTTATATTATAATCTATACTTAAAGAACTACATATATACACGACAAAGGTCCTTACATCTAGACTCCTCAACAGACACATCTTGGGTAGTTTTGGAGACATCAAGAGTCACAATATAAATAGCATCTTTTAACAGGAAGGCCTTGTGTGTATTGTAATATTCCGTGGCGCCAGCAAAGTCCCAGAAATTAATTTGTACAAAATTGTCCTCGTCTAGGGGTGCTTTCAGTATTTCACATAAATCATGGAGATCTTCACTGATATTTTCGTACTCGGCCCTTTTACTATCATAGGCACAGGTTGAATCAACTGTATCGTATGTTGGCTCCCATATGTCGGTTTCAATTGAAAATGGATCATCTTCCGATTGATTATCAGTATTTTCTATATGTTTGTCATGTTGGTCGGTATTACCATCTTTAGTGTCTTCAATCTCTTTACATGTGTCTATTATAGACTTTAAAAGCCTTGAGTTTACATCCTCCTCAATTGATGATTCTGAAATTAGATCATAGGTATAAATATACCGAGATAGATTTTTTTTCATACTTTGCCAAAATAAAAATTTTGCTATGTTCTTGTCTAATATATAATAAAAAAGATGGGTCACCGAGCTATTTTTCAAGCTCTGAGTCGTTAGAAATTGCCTAAATTTGCTTAGAATGATCATGAAAAAACTGCATAAGAAAACATCTATGAGATCGATTTTTGAAATAAATTGTGAGAAAATAGGTTTGAAAATATGTTTTGAGAAAATAAAAAGAAAAAATGGTGTCACCGAACTTGTTTTCTTGCTACAAGTAAAATTTATAAATTTCCGTATCAGTCTAGTATAAATTTGTTACTTAAAGAGTTATCTCCCCTTAAAAGGCTCAATTGAAATAATAATTCTGAAACACATTACAACATAAAATTACACAATATCAAATGAAAAACATAAACTCGATCAAAAATACGTTAAACAAAAAAATCCAAGTAAACATACACTTAACGAGTAAAAATTTTGATCTATAACACAATATTAAAAAACGTAGGTACACAAATAACATAGGCATCACACGTAGTATAAGAACAGTGTCCAAAGGACAAATCCTATCCTGAACAAAATGGCGTTCAATAAAACAACGTACAAAGGTGATCAAATTCGATTTTTATAAGTGTAATATGATAGTTGTGTTTTTTTGTGTTTAATGATCAACACCAACAAATGACAAACGACAAAACTAAACAGCAGGCTCCTGACAGGAACAAACATGAGACAGAAGTGTAACATTACATTTTCGTTTCTCGTTTTGTATACAGATAAGACCGTTGTGGTTTTTTTTCTGTTTGAAATGTTTTACATTAATAATTATATGGCCCTATGTAGCTTGATGTTGGTGTGAGTTAATGCTCCTATTGAAAGCCTTACTTTCATCTATAATTTTCTAATTTTTTATGCATTGTGATAGGCCAGAGAATTGTATCATTGGCATTTATAACGCGTCTTCTTGTTTATTTAAACAGAAATATCCGAGAAATGATGCGTTGATTTGTTCAATAAAAACAAGGGGAATTCATTTGAAAATTTATAAAATGTTATCATGTTTGACATGTATACATGATTTATTATTTCTTAAAGTTTTCTTAGTTTTATGATTTACCGTTATCAATTATGTATTAAAAAGGTGTATATCATGCCAACTAATATGTTGGTTGTTTTGAAAATACTATATCAAGCACTCCAGAAACCTTATCCATATAACAGGAAATTACGAAAGTTGGAAAAATTCAAAACAGTATTGTTAAAAATTGTTATTAATGTTTGTACCGCAGTACCACTAGGTCACGATGGCACTACGATCTGTGAAGAAAATGAAAATTTTGACGATCGTAGTGCGATCATGCAGATCGCAGCAAGGTCGAAGTACGGTCGTGGTGAGGTCTTCATGATCGTGATGAGCGTGGCCAACTTTTATCATATTCAAAATCATCGTGGTGCGGTCGTGGCGAAGTCAGGTCGTAGAAGAAGTGTAGTGAGAACGCAGTAAAGTCGTGATAAGATCGTAAAGGTCGCTGTACCATCTTTACTACGACCTAACTACGACCATCACGTTCTTACCGCGACGCAACCACGCTTCACGACTATATCACGTTGATACCACGCTGTTGAAGCCCATAGTACGATTTTAACACGAACATGTCGTCCTCCTCGTCCTTATTCGTGCTTTTCTTACGACCTGACTACGTTTATGCTATGATCATCATGCTCATTGTCCTTTTCATATATGATATATAAAAGCTCCCAAGCTCTTATTTGTCTGTTTGTAATTTGGACCTCTTGTCCTTTATCCACAATGGCTCAACCAGTCATCCCTACTATCGTTTACTAAAGCATCGTCATTTGATTTTGATGGACCAGCAAGAAGTTGTGATTTAGGTTGGAATGGTCGGTCCGACATATATTCACTGGATCACGATTCGTTACTGTCAGATATCTCTCTGTCGCTCCATCTACCCCTACCACCAGGCCCACAAGTTCTTGTTGATTTTGGTTGCATGGCCGCGTTGTTATAAAGAAACTCTATGTATCAATGAGAAATAGAAAGAGTGATACAGTATTCATATTGATCGTAGTATGAACGTGGTATTATCGTAGTGTGTCGTGGTTAGAGCGTGCTATAATCCCAATAGAAGCGTGATAAGATCGTGTTGCAATCGGATGATAGTAGCATATTCGTAGCGAGGACGTAATAAGCGTAGAAAGATCGAAAAAATTATAGTGAGGTCGCAGAATAAGCCGATCATACTGCGAGCTCACCACAATCTGAATTTAGTTTACATCGCGGTGAGCGTGGTGCGATCGTGGTCTAGTGGGACTGGG
Source organism: Mytilus edulis (assembly GCF_963676685.1). Lineage (NCBI taxonomy): Eukaryota > Metazoa > Mollusca > Bivalvia > Mytilida > Mytilidae > Mytilus > Mytilus edulis. The sequence goes on along the minus strand of NC_092351.1, from coordinate 56,248,492 downwards.
GCTAACGCTTTATTGAATAAAATTTCAATTAAATAAATAATTCAAACAAACCAATACTATACTCTTATACATCCCCGACTTTGGACTACTGGTACACTACTTTTGCCTTAATTTGCAATATTCATACTAACTTTAGGGAACAGAAAGCTAATTCCTGAAAACTTAAAAGAGCTTCGATCGCGCGAAAGCTTTTTGTTTATTAAGTGTACATGTAACCATTTTATTTTCATTTTTTTAAAAAAGCCCATCAATCAACAGAACTCTCAATTTTAGCTCAAAGTTTAAAAAATATATAAATCATACCTTCTTGACAAATCCATTTCATATCACTTAACTTTGCTTTACATTTTAAAGCATGCATTTCTACTCCATTAGTACTTTTGACATCTTCAATTTCTTTTCTTAGCAATCTTCTCACTAAACAGGTTTTTCCTGACTTTTTTGGTCCAACTATGATTATTCGAACCTTATTTTGTTTGTCCTTGCCTAATTTCAAACACTCTTTGTATATGCCTACTGCTTTGTCATTTCTTTCCAATAGCGCAGGTGGTATTAAATAATTTGATGTGTTCAAATTGCTGCTCTTTCTGGATACATTGCGAATGTTGTCATATAGAGACTCTACAAGAGGACAACACATAAGTAATTGATGTTTTAAACAAGAACACAACACAATTACCAATAATTAAAGATAAAAGATTCTACAGGTTATACTAATAATTATCACATCGGTTCTCACAATCCAAAATCCGTGAAAGATAAAAATTACACGACACTGCAGCACAATAGGGAAGTAAATTCCAATTCCCATGGAGCAAACTCCACCGTTAATTCTGCAATAAATACGGTTCTATAGCTTCTCGGGATTCAGATCCTCAACGGAATACGGATCAGAATACCTAGTGCGATTTTTACAGCCAATCTTCAATTAAACCGTGAAAGTCTTCAAATCAAGGTTATCATATTGACCTTACAATACATAATTTTATTCTAAATCCATTCGGTACGTTATGGATGTAAAAGGATTAGCAGTTACCTAAATTTGATTTTAATGACATTCTGCAAATGAAGTAGACATTATACAACAACGTGCGCGAGACAGTATTTTTAGTTTCTGGTATAAAGGTTTTTCATGTTAAAGTAATATTTATATATATATATATACTGTGAAAGTACTTTTGTTCGTGGGGTACCAATTTTCGTGGTTTTCGTGGGTGGCTCTATCCACGAATTTAAGTGTCCAACGAAGTATAAAGACTTGAGCAAAGTCAAAACACGGAAATTTTAACCTGTGTAGGACCGAACTTGGATACGAGTAAACAAACAACAAATAATTTGAGTGCCATTACTTCATGTGCATCTTTTCTATAGTAATGCAGAGAAAACTATATACAATCGAAAGCTGTTAACCCTCCATTCAGCAAATGTTTTACTTTGATTTCTGTACAAAAGTGTGATTGGTGTATTGAAATCGTATTTAGTGTATTGCAATCGTATTTCCGGTGATGACATATGATCTTGTTTTCAATGTTGAAGTGTTCATCTTATACCTGGTAATGGTTACGAGTCAAATAAAATAAAGATAATTCAACATGATTTTTATTTCATCAGAATATTCATGTCTTACACATTTGAGCACTAATTCAGACAAAATACTTAGAATAAATAAGTTATATGCGGTAAGATATGAAAGATAGCAAAGCACTAATAAATTACAGTTCAAATAAAATAAATAATATCAGTTCAACAATGTTCAACAAAATAACAGATCAATATCACAAGAGCACTATAAAGTCAAATGGAATGTTCATAATAAACCGGCCTGGCGGAAACCTAGCTAGATTAGGTCCTTACGGGTTGAAATCTTGTTGTGTGATGACACTATCCAATTGGCGTGTATTGGCTTAAGGACGGAGGTTCTCATGTTGACTACAACGTTGTCAGGTGCAATTTCCCCAGTACTGTCTTCTTGTTCATTGATCTGGTGGATGACCTCTGCTGAATACCAGTCGTGAAAATGAGATTTCAGCTGTTCTTTATACTCTCTGTTGACTGAGAGATCTAGTGGTTGCAGCCGATCAGTACACGCTGCTGGAACAAACAGAGGAACGATGTCGTTGTCTTTAAGTACATTTAGCAGTCTCTCACCACGGTGTGCCTTAAAGACGTCGAAGATAGCAATAGCTTTCTGTGTTGTTGAGTTGTTGAGTGGCATAGAGTCTCTGATTTCATCAACATACGGCACTATGACTTTGTTCACGAACTGCATCATAGTGTCCTCGTTGCTCCAGTGTGTCTCTGTGCAAGTGACATCCCAGGTTGACGGAAAGTCGACTCCCTTTGGTAAACAATGGTCAGTTTTTCCTGGGTAGATGAGTTGTGGTGGGAGAAGATCGCCACTCATGCTGACTGCAAGAAGAAGGGTAATCTGGCGTTTGTCGTCTAAGCCTGAAATGCTAATCTGTTGCGTACCCTCTTTCTCCATGGTCCAGTCGCCGCCTGGTACAAGCTGACAACCTGTCTGGTCCCAGTTGATGCTCAGAGTGTCTGGAATGTTGTGTTTTTCTCGGACATTGTTGATTTTAGAGATGTACTCCTGGCGAATGTCGTCGAAATCATTGGGTAGGTGTTTTACTGCTTTGGTCCCTTTGCGTTTTACAAATCCCATGCGACGGAGTAGTGACTTGGCGAAGGTGTTTGTAATTGTGATGTGACCACAGTAACGTTCTAGACGATGACGAGCAAATTTGGTGACAATTGCTTCTGCAGCGGCCATGACGATCTTTGCGTTGATGACACCGCCGTTGATGCGAACTTTACGGATCCAATCCTGTACTTTTGTGTCTAGATCACCAAGGAGAAAGGGATTCCCGCGAGGGGAATGTGGTAGTGTGGCAAGTTCTGTACCAACTGAAATACGAAACAAAATAAATTAAATAATGTAAAAATTTGAAAAATATTTTTATTCAATTTGAAAATAAAATCAATTTCCTTGTAAATTTTACTAGAAGAAAGTTTACCGTTATTGATTTTAAGGGACATGATTATGACCCAATTAACACCTTAATGTCTTTAATCTGTAGATTATTCAAAACCCCCCGGCTAAACAAGTGACAATAGGTGTGAAAAATCAATACCAGAGTGTTTACCTAACAATTTCCTTCTTATAGCCAATTAACTTTGTAACAATCTCACCCTTTTTGACAATACGTACTTTTAATGATAAATTAAAAATATAAATTTACCATGGTCCATTGAACGGGCTACCGGTTTTTTCAAATTAATACGAATATTTATTGAAATATCTTTTATCTACAATTGCCTGGAAGTGTTTGCTTTCAATGCAATACCAATTTTTTTTCTATAAACTATTATTTTCTATAAACTTTATTACTGGAATTGATGTAAAAGTTTATTTATGAATTCAATTTTTAAGACAATGAAGCATTTCGGTTTATTTATTCCAAGTTTTATTAATAAATCAAACATGACAACAATTTCAAATATCGCACCTTTCTTCTTTAATTTGACGTAGGTGTCTCTCATACTACGGATTGTAGTTTCACTGACTTTTCTGCCAAGGTCTGAGGTAAACTTCCTCGAAGCACGTGCTACCCCATTGTCTACTGCATACCGGGCAATCTTAGCACGAGTCTCTTCGTCGTAATTGATGTAGTCGCCTCTCTTTCTTTTGCGTGAAGGTGCAGATACAACTGTATCAACTGCATCATTTGCTGTCTGAACAATCAAAGCATCTTGTGTAGAAATGCAGTCAGCTGGGTCAGGTAAACCTGGAGTAACTGGTGTACGGGTCTGAACAGAGCCCGTTTTCAACCACTGAGTAAGCGACATTTTGTAAACTGACTGGTCAATTAATTACAGTGCTATTTATTGCAGAATTATTAGCTTGGGAGAAACTCAAATTCTTGATATGAGCAGTTTTAAGCTTGGGACAATTCTTGATTAGGCTCATTGTCGTTATTTTAATATATTGTTAATGACCCAATATCATTAGATTAATTCTTTTAAACATTTTAATTGAAAGGTACTCAAAAATAATCAAACAAATTAATTCTTAAGCATGTTTTTATCATTGAAGTAATAAATTATAGTGACAGAGAACAAATATATTATTCTGACGACTATTACAGAATAAGTTGCAAACATATAGTTTGAAATGAACACTTTATTCTGCATCAATGTTAAGGTCATAAATTATGACGCAGTCATATGAAACACAATTTCGTCATGCTGGATGCTACGTTTACGTTGGCAGTCATAATTTCTTATCATTTTTACTATTATTTTTTTTTCTCAAAAATCTGAATTTAAGAATCCACGAACATGCAACTTTTCTCCAAACCACGAAAATTGATACCCACGAATTAAAGTACTTTCACAGTATATAAATATTACTTTATCATGAAAAACCTTTATACCAGAATATATATAAATATAAATAAATTTAGAAAAATATCGTAATAATTAAACACTTGGACAATTGGAATATATATTTGAGAATAATAGAAGTTATGTAAAAGATTTTAATTTTTCTTACAATGAATTGGTTCCGTTAATTGCGCTTGTTTTATTATAAAAATATATCTCATGCCTAAGTTGAAAAGTTACTAATACTAAAAGACAACATGCAATCAAATAGATGTTATATAACCAATATAACCAAAACTGTTGCTGCAACAGGAGGAAAATAATCATACTATCCATTTTGCATTTGGAACAAGTTGTTGTTGTAAGCTTTTTTAATCAAATTAATAAATTACAAGGTGTTGTTTTGGACACTCAGAAGTATACATATATATCCTTAAGCAATAACATTGTAATTGAAAAACATTAAGTTTTATCGAAGATACAACATTTGGAATTGTTGTCAAGGCCAAATTGCCTCTTAGTTTTATATATATGTTACAGTAAATAGGTGAAATAAGAAATTACACGTAATTACTAAACAATTCAGTAAATACCTGTAATTACTAATCAATTTAGGAATTACATGTATTTACTGATTGTTTTATTGATTACAGGTATTCACTGATTTTTTAGTCGTTTTTACAGCTATTTACTAAGTGTCGGTTAGTGTATAGAAAGGTATTATATACTATGAACATTAGAGCGAAGGGCTTGCCCCAAGCTCTTATTTTCATAGTTTATACCTTTCTATACACTATCCAATTTAGCACATATTTACACCTTGAGTAATCCGGTGATTAGTCTATTGATATGTTTGGCTGACTAGGTGTAGCTCATTACGTTGTTTACTAAATCTACTCACTATTATCATTGTACGATATTGACTCCAGAATGAAAAGATTATAGTTGATTTTGTAAGTATGTTTATTGGTATAAAGCTGTGTTTTACTATACATGATAAGTTTTAAAACATATAGATAGTTTGCAATGGCAGATCCAAAAAGAGGGTGGTGGAAAACGCTTATTTTTGGGGATGATCAATGCTTTGAATAAAAACATACAGTTGGACCCCTCCCCTTTTATTATGGGTTGGAACCCTTTTAAAAATGGATGGACCTGCCCCTGGTATGTACCGATAGGTAGTCTAATTGAACTATCTGTGACTGGACATTAATCAATCAATAATCAATCAATTAATGACGAAATAGATCAAATTGCTTTAATATACCTTCATAAGGTTTTATGGTTCATAATATTTTTGGGTATAAAGAAATTACACGGAAGATAAATGATTACAATTTTAGATGGCATTGTAAATTTATAAATAGCTATATGTGTTACTTTTTAGATCCAAAGATTAAATAGTGGGGTGTTTAAAAAAATAATTTGAAAACAAATTATAAACTATTTAGTTTAATTTGTAACACAACAGGTTTTCAAAATATAGCCAGTATCAATTTTTATTTCAATATCTTGATTACGATACAATGAAATCTTACCTTTGTGGTCATTCATGCGTTGTTACTTAGTACACGGAAAAAGTATGTACTATGAAAGTTAGAAGGTAAATTCAAACAATTTGATTGGACGAGAAGTTGTAAGTATGTGCTAACTTGATATATTGTATTAAATTTGAGACATAATTCAAGATACAAAAAAAATAAAGTAAGGTAGAGATTGTAAGGATGAGGGAATCAAAGATCCCTCAATACTACATGTTCTTTAGTTTTGTTGGTATATTGAAACTGGCAAATGGTTGTTTTACAATATTTGAAACTCGATAAAAATCATTTGCAAAAAGGGACGAAAGATACCAGAGGGAATAGTCAAACTCATAAATCGAAAATAAACTGACAACGCCATGGCTGAAAATTAAAAACGACAAACAGACAAACAATAGTACACATGACACAACATAGAAAACTAAAGAATAAGCAACACGAACCCCCAACAAAAACTAGGGGTGATCTCAGGTGCTCCAGAAGGGTAAGCAGATCCTGCTTCACATGTGGCACCCTTCATGTTGCTTATGTAATAACAAATCCGGTCAATAGTCTAATTCGGTAGGTCACATTCATGAAAGGGAAGGGGATTGTAGTTACGACGTACGGACATGCATGACAATGATATAAATACAAATATGAGAAATACATTTGTAAGAAGTGTATAGGCAACGTCACCAATTCTTAACGGAGATGGGCATTTAATTATGCCAAATTTGATTAAAGGTTCTTTATAAGTCATGATAAAATTAAAATGTCCATTAGGCATACTTTGCATATCAATCAGATCAACTTGACTTATGGAATGATTAAATTTCTTTGACAAAATAGATTTAACTACGAATTCTTTTGTCAGCCTTTTGCGATGAAGCTGACATTTTTCATAAATTAAATTGTACCAAATAATGGCGTTAAGAGTAACTTTTTCATATGTTTGTGTCTCTTTTTTAGGACTTTCTCTAGACCTCCAAAGCGTATATACCTGCAACACAATTGTGTTATACATGTCATACAGCTGTTATCCCACCTTTTTTTGTAGCAAATATTAATACCCTTTTAGAGTTAAAATACATGTATATGTTTATTCAATGTTAAGTGGAAATTGACATATTGATAATGTCACATAAGAAGCTGAGAACACCTATCCTTACAAAGCACCTGGTTGTGATTTTCAAACAGAAAGACACAGACTGACATTATTATTTCTATGTAGGTTTGGTGCCTTTATGGGTGGATTTTACAATGTGTTGACTGCTGTATTTTTTTCTTTACATCATTTATCACAAATACAAATTATGGGTAAGGGGTGTATATGAAAAAACTAGTTTACTCCGGCACATAATGCAGGTGTCTGTTCCTAGGCCTTGGACGGGTACAGGAAAGGGACCTGATAGGAGCTTAGGTTTTGGCAAAGCAAGGGTGCACATGTATCCACAAAGCCCCTCCTCATTTTACTTCAGGCCATTGCCTTTGAACAGAACTGTTAATAACCTGTAAAGGTTGAATTATTGAAATACAACAGAAATGTCAGGAAAACTATTACATTGAGAGAAGATTGTAATTTTATAGCTTCATTTTCAAACAAAGTGTTGAATTTGTTGATTATAGTGTTTAGCTCTTCCTTTGGCATTTAGACTCTGTCACATTTTAATTGTACAATTTGAAAAAAGTCATCTGTATAAATCTTTTCTTTCTCGTCTTGCATTTTCAAAAGACATACTAAAGACTGTTTAAAGTGGCATTAGCTGTCAAATACACGTTCACCGATTTCACTCATATTTGATTTATAATATACTAAAACGTATATCAAAATTACAAAACGTCTAATATAAACAACAAACAATGCATAAACGCGATTATATGTATCAAATTACGTGTGCATTTTTGTCTAATCATCATATAATTAATCATCTGACCTTCGAAGACTGTCAACGGTCATATAATGGTAACCAGATATACACAAACAGGAATATAAACAAATAGCACTCACATGCAATATGATTTTTCAAGGTTTGCATGTTTGATTTCGAATCGTATGTTAAAAAGTATGTTTATCATTGTTTTTATCTGTACAAGTATAAGAATGATATTTTTTGTGGATCAAACCATTTTTTTTGTGGATCGAGCCAGTCAACCAAATGGTTCATCCTTTTTATATACTTTCAATGTGTCCATTCTATTCTTTTAAGTAGCTGGATACAGGCGTAACATATCTCTAGCTAAATGGTTACATTGAAGGTCACACACAAACATTTTCAATGAGGTCTAATTCTTCATTTGCAAGCGAATAACTCATCAGCCAAATTCTCTAAGTTTTTTTAAAATTTTAAATGTACCAGACTGGCTTCAAAAAGCGAATTACAATTTCATTCAACAGCAACAATAAAATTTTATTTATTTGTTAGTATTATATAGCTAATGCCCTTTTAAAAAAAAGTATACCTGTATTTTAGGATATCACATTTTAATAATATTCACTGATCTTTTAATTAGTAATACCCTAAGTTTTGATAAACTGATCATATTACAACATTGTTTTCACAGTTAGTAAATAGATGTAAAAATTCATTTAAAAATTAGCAATTACTGGTAATAACTGGGCACTTTCAGGAATTACTTGTATTAACAAAGTACATCAGGAATTACATGTTATGCATAAATTTTAGTAATTACATATAATTCCTAATTTCACCTATTTACTGTAACATATATATTGACGTCATTAGAAATAAAGTTAATATGAAGCTTTTGTAGTTGAATATAATGTTTTTTTTTATTTTCAAAAAAGTACCTTTTCTTTCTTTTCTTGGTACTACTGTCGGCTCTGAAGAAGCTTCCGTATATATCTAAAACAGTATGTATATGAAATTTCATGAATACTTCTTACAATGATGACTAACATTTATTAGGTAACTAACATAATATTGATATACTTTAGAGATATTTTTTCTAATAGTTCCAATTGTATATTCTAAATAATGAATAGTCAGTTTTGTTAGTTTTCACACACAGAATAATATATGTAAAAACACGTGGATTTGGAAGAAAAAATTAAAAGTGAAACAAACAAATGCAAAAAATAGTTAGCATGGCAAATTATCAAAAAGTACGAGTGATGAAGGTTTTAACTGATTTGCATGAGGTAATTACATTTGTGCGTATCAGACATTTTTCGTAGAGTACACACAAACAAGCCCAGATCACCTACGTACACGACAAGGAAAAAAAGGCTTTAGTATAGTTCGTGAAAAGGAATTGATACAGGAATTTTCCAGAACTTTGAAACAATTTACAACCAACACAAACCTCCTACTCACACAGAAACAACAACATTAAAACAGACTCTGAGGTAAACCCTTAAATCTTGGCATTGTGCATTCAAGATTAAGGTAAAATCAGAAAATGATTTCATACAATTTTTAAATGTTTTTTTTAGAAATCATAATCGTTGATGAAGGTAAAATCAGGAAAGTTTTCTATAACATTAGTGTCAGGTTAGGCAAGTATGCACAAGCTTACACATTAATCCGGCTACATTAAACATTTGCTTATCCCGTGTCAGTTGCTTTGCATTCAGTGGTTTCCGTATGGAGCTTTATATCATGTTTGCCTTTCGTTTTTTTTTTACAAAAATTAAGTTTTGAATTTCTCATTTGAAGTGCTTGTCATTTTGGTATGCTTGGTCTTTTTATAAATTGCAACGCACAATCGTTTTGTTCATTGTTGAAGTAAGGTGGGTGCATACAAATTATAAAGTGCTATTTTTATCATGTTTCGTTTTACGCGGACCTGTTCCCTTAGAATATATATGTTTTTAAAAACCGAAATCTAAGTTTAATTGTTAAAAGGAGAAGCCTACAAACTTTCAAACCCACACGCCAGACTTTGTCAACCAATATAAAAAAATAAGAAACTGTTAATATACACAAGTTTCTGTGAAACACATTCAAGCGTTCATACATATTGTTTTTTTGAAAAAAAAACCCAACACAATATGACCTTTTAACCACTTGTCCCGTTATGTCCAACCATTGCTTAATCTGTAACGTATTACTTGCCTGCAAGTAAATGTGTATTCATATAAATGTTATATAACCAAACAAGAAGTAACGACCAATGTGTCGACATATTAGACATCAATTGAGATCCGAATAAATCGAGTCTGAGAAAAACTGTTAACATACATTTGATCAATGAATAGCATGAATTGTATTTTCTTTGGAGGGATGTGGTGAAGTTTATTTTGAAACAATGCGATTTCTCATTTTGTTTGTTACTAAAGAGTGCCTTTTCTGATCGATTGACCAAAATTGAACTCTATTTATCTACTGTCGCCTTGAATTACTGACAAATGAAAACTAGCAAACCAAGCAGGCAAAAATAATGCATGTCAGTAAGAATATCATGTTCGCTATTATATCTAGAACTAAGACTTACACCAGCAGGTTGATCATAAGGTTTTTTCGATTCTCCTCTAGGAAAGTTACGCAACGACCTGTAACCTTCTGAAAATTATGTAAAGGAATTAATAGCTATCAGAATATTCATTTTAACTTTCTAATACACGCCTTTGTCATAGGAAGTTATGCAAAAAACGAAAACATTAACAAATAACAAATAATGATATTAACTTGTTTTGGCAGGCCTTTTTTCTTATATAAAACTTATAAAGCTCAGTAAATGTAATAGCTAAAGAATTATTCACACAATTCTTTACTGTAGAGGGTCAGCTTCAAATGGAATACTTGTAAAGAAGGAAAGGAATGAGTTTTAAAATTGTGATTTATATCCAACATTACGCACTTCATAATCTTATTTTATGAAAACGATCAACTATTTATAACATTTCACTAATTTTGTCACGACTTTTACGTGAACAGATATATGTATTATTATACTTTACTATAGCACTGTGTCTAAACCACACCGGCAAAATTTGCTCGGACTCGATGGTATCTAACATCCGGCACAATGACGGAACACCAATAGACAAAAGAAAGGTAGGTTTCTCCTTATTTGTTTATTTTTTTTATGTTATCGAAGAATATATATACATATACAACTATTTTCTATTGTGAGATGCAATATTTTCTACAACCGTTCTATATTAACGGAGAAATAAGTCAAAATACATGTCAAAATGACGAATTGAGTGAACCTTGCCTCGAAATTGTTTAATTTCTCGTTAAATTGTTCACATTGTACGGAAAGAATGGTACGGGAAGATAGATCTTGACACGGAGATTGCATATTTAGTTATTATGAGCATCTCCATAATTGTATCTCTGTGTATGGAACGAAAGAAATGGGCCATGTCAAAATGGAACTGGCCGGTTTCGTCAATGTATACAACCCGGTTTCGTCATAGATTTCAAAATGCATAACCCGGTTTGGTCAAATAAAAAAATCATAATCGCATTACATTATAATTGATTATTTAACTTCAGCGTTCAAAAGGAGTTTTGTGGGTCGTTGGAAAACAAGTTCGTTCACCGGACAACGGCTTATTATTTATATGAGTCTCAGATTCAAATAAATAATAAGCAAAAACTTGAATTCCTACTCTTATAGAACACAAATATTTTAATTTACTTTGCATTCCGAAATTTTTTAACACCATATTGAGATTAATGTTCTCTAAATATGCGTTTTATAGATGAGTTATGGGAAAATATGTTGAACATGTTTAAACTTGAAATTAAAGTTTACGGTCTTAAAAATCGAAACACACAATTGATATGTGATTTTCTCGCACAAAAGGATGGACACCTTTATAAGTAATCTAATCATTCTATGTATGTAATCTTTTCTACAATCGTTAAAAATAAATCTTCTTAAGGATAAACGTTGATAATAAGACAACTGTATATATGCATGCATAATCGACACAGAAATTGAATGTAGGATTAAAACTACCATGCATTAAAATAAAATTTGTTATCCCTTATTGTAAGTATACTGCTATGTACAAATTAGTATAATAGTCTCAGGTCATCGACAAAATTCAATAATAATTATTTTGTTAACATTACTAAAAAAACCGAGTCTGTACTGTCGCCATTGTGTTATGATGATCGTACACTGACGTTGGTCATCGGACGAGTTAAGTTTTTTTCATCATTTTTTATTATTTGTACTTTTGTTGTACTGTTTGTGTCAGCGACAACACTTTGACTCAGTCCATTACCGAATCACACGCTTGTAATTCCATGGTTGTCTTTGGTTGCTTTATACCATATGCGTTTTGAACATAATAAAGGCAGGTAGTTTTCTTGTTTGAATTGTTTTACATTTATAATTTAGGGCCTTGTTATAGCTTTCTTTCATGCAGTTTGCGTGTTTTTCTCATTGTTTAAGGCATACGCTGACCTAAACTTGATTAATTCAACATAATGTTTGTGTCTAAAAGAAAGTTGTCTCATTGTCAATGTTTATGGGATAAGTGGTTACCGTCACTTTTTCTTAACAAGACCTAGATATAAAGGACGTTCATGTTTTGCAAACCAACTTTTATTCACATTGAAAATACAAAACTGTCAGATATTGTTTTCGAAAGTTATCTTGAAGTTTCAATTGAATTTGAACTACAAAAAATGAATTTGAACTGTATAAATAATGGGAAAAACATGCCTATAGAAATAAATGTGCCTACCAGAAACGGGGAGAAAGTTACAAATCTCACTGCTATGTTATGGATGCTTAAGTGTGAAAACTCGCTTTAGTGCGCAAGTAACACAGTATATATAGTACCAGAAAATCTTGCAGGACTGCATGCAAGATTAATTTGTGCAGAACAGTATAGACTATAGTCGGTTTGGGACTGTTCGTCAATGATTGAATGCATAAATGTATTAATAATTGATAGTAAATATTGTAAACTAAGTGTATATAATATAGTATAGTAAATTAAAATTATGGCACAATCGAAACACATCCTTTTATTTTTCATCTTTACATACTACTATTATAAACAAAGAAAATATGATAATGTTACAAAATAGTTAGATACCAGTGTTTGCTATTCAGTATTTATATTCCATTTAAAATTAGTTTGAAGTTAAGTGAAATAAGGGATACGCTATTCATTAGGAAAATGTGCATTATCATGATAATTAACTATGTCCAAAAGTGCCCGTTTAAAATAGAATTTAACACGCCAAGTTTACTTTACAATAAATATATATTTAAATTCTCGAAAGACAATGTTCAGATCGTGCCAAAGTTTCTTTTCATAAATTGTTTGTTAAAAAAAAACCAAAAAAAAAAAACCGGGTGATATATATAGACGAAACCGGGTGATTGTGTAGTAACAACATTGACGAAACCGGTTTATTTTAATATGACATGACCCTTTTCTTTCGTTCCATACACAGAAATACAATTATTGAGATGCTCATAATAGCTAAATTTGCAATCTCCGTGTCAATATCTATCTTCCCGTACCTTTCTTTCCGTACAATGCGAACAATTTAACGAGAAATTAAACAATTTCGAGGCAAGGTTCACTCAATTCGTCATTTTGACATGTATTTTGACTTATTTCTCCGTTAATATAGAACGGTTGTAGAAAATATTGTATCTCAAAATAGAAAATAGTTGTATATGTATATATATTCTTCGATAACATAAAAAAAATAAAAAAATAAGGATAAACCTACCTTTCTTTTGTCTATTGGTGTTCCGTTATTGTGCCGGATGTTAGATACCATCGAGTCCGAGCAAATTTTGCCGGTGTGGTTTAGACACAGTGTATAGAAACCACTAATAAAACAATTAAAGTATAACTGTAAGATTTGTATTCCTTAATGAAAAATAACCATAACATATTTCCATGGCAGATACAAATAATTGTTGAGGAATCTACGCGAAAGCAAAGTTACTGTTTTGGAATATACGCTTAGATAACATGACCTTTAAGGAATTGCCGCATAGTAAAAATAACAATTTTGGCTCACATTACATGTCAAAATGATAACAACCTAGGGACGTTACAATGTTTGTTAACCTCTATGCTTATTCTGTTCATTCTCTGATCCGGACACTGAAAACATTTGAGACAAAATGACCCAAAAAGCACTAAACAAGATATACACGTTGCGTTTATATGATTTTAATGAGTAGGCAATAAAAACATATATTTATAAATCTAGTTACAGCCAAAATGAACTTTGCAAACTTATCTCAAACTAGTATCTTTGTTTTGAGTAAATTATGATAATACAGCTATGGCCTTCATTAAAAGTAAATATATAAAAAAATATTAAATCGAGAAAAGCGTTTTTCTTCCTGGATATAAACTGTTCAAGAAGGCGATAACAATATATTCAATTGTGTTTTAATTCATATCGTTTTTTCGCGCGGTTCCCATTTTATGTCAATGTGTTTATTCTTTTGCACAAAGGGTCTAATTGTGGTTGTTTAATCTAAATTACAGGTGCAGGTGTAATACCACCATTGATTTCCCCCTATTAGTCTTTGTTAAATTTGCACTTTTCAACAAATTGTTCAGAATTTATCTTTGTTTCAAATGAAGAAATACTTGGCATGAGTAAAGTTTTATCCTTTCCAGTTCTATAGAAAACATTTCACATAACATTTCATTGCATATAAGAAAACAACCATCATTGGAAGGTAACCAATCAAATATCTCCCCTTATTCTATCTGTGTACAAGGTTGAGTCACCATGTAACCTCAAGATTACAAAAGTTTCTATAGAAATCACAAATAAAAAATAATGGTGTTTTGAAATACCCAAGACATATGTTTATGACACAGAAATAGTTTTACTGCAATAAAATGTAGGATTAATTACCTACAACGGTCAAATTCAAGGGAATATTTTTTTCGACCTACTTTCGTAAACAACCGGATGTGACGTACCATGATTTGGTGGTATTACACCTCCAATGATTATTTTGTTAACTTGATATTTTGTCTTATATAAACTGTGCAATATACCAATTACATGTTGGCAAATTGCTTTTAGTTTGTAAAAGATGAAGATAAAAAGGATGGAACACTATTCTACAGTAGTTATTATTAAATACACTTTAAAAGATAATAAAAAGACTCGAACTACTGTGTATTAATACACTAATAGTATTAAGCATACATACAGAATGTGGCGGGGCTAAATATGGTAGAGTAATCCCAACCCTCCCCTATTCTAGGACAGTTGTGTAACATTACACTAACAGAATGATCTATATCAATCAAAAGTTAATTAAGGTGTAACTTAGCAAATGAATGTACATGGAAATACATCTAATAAAACCATAGAGTATACGTGGCCAACCAATATCCCAACAACAAAAAGAAAAGTACAGGTCTGTAAGTACTCGCGTGTACTGACAGCTAGCTTAAAGCCAAAAACAACTAATAAAAAAATTATGCATATAAGACTAAACATGCTAAATGAACTCACATTACACAGACAACATTCAAAATATTAAGTGTAAAGACGTCATTAACAAACCGCGAAAATATTACGTTGTGCAATGCCAAAAAGGTATCGACAGATTGTAGATCCATGAATATGCATACGTAATTAACAAGCATAATTTACTATTAATTTACTGATAACAAAATCAAGATTAACACCAATAAATACATTATTCAAAGATATAGTAACGTTTTGAATTGGTAGCCTTTTAGTTTAATTTTCGAATTTTAAAACACAGATTTTTCACTATATACTGGTTATAAATGTATCTCGGATACTAGAAAGGCCATTTTCACCCATCATTGAAATTATTTGGATACAAGGTATTAGCTAGAGGTAAATTTGTGTTTCAATCTGTTTTTATTTTGCTTACCTTGAATATTTTCCATTTTCTCATATCCTGCTGATAACGATGCTATTATAAAGAAATTAGAATATAGAAAAATAGCTGCAAGAAAAGTTTTAAATTACAATTTGAAATTGGTATGTGGTATAATTGCAAAATCGACAACTCTCATCCATAGTCCAAATAAAGATAACAACTATAGGTCATAAGTTTACACAACTACTAAATATCCAGAATGACAAATGTAAAACCATTCAATCGAGAAATGTTACGCCATTATTAATCTACTAACAATAAACGAAAAAGACAAAAGATATACAGCAAAATACAGCAACCACTGAATTAAGTTTTTGAACGTGGTCGTTTCAAGTATGGAAGATTACGTTTCGAAAAGGGGGTCATTTTATGTTTTTGGTTGTTCATATATTTTATACATCTTAAAAATGCATTTAAATAAATCATTGACTTTGTAAAGCAAACACTGACTGTGCTTAGTTTGGCAGGTACTAATGGCGTTATTTTGCATTTTTTTCTTGACTTAACAAAAGAGACTCCTCTTACGTGTTTTAAAAACAAATATATATATATTTGACCTACAGTCTAATAAATTTAGATAATATAAAATAAATCAGTTTTTTCTTTATTGTCTTTCTTTTCCAAATTTCAATAAAAACTAAAACTTTAAAACTGTTCAATAGCAAGTGGGATAAATATTTACTTAATTAGTCTGTTGACCAATAAAGATTAAAATAACAAAAATCACAAACGTCGATAAGAAAACAAAACGGAAAGTCAAGTATTAATGTGATTTAATGGCAAAATCAAAAGTTTGAACACAACAAACGCATCAATCAACTGCCATTTTCCTGAACACGTACTGACATTTTCGTTTTTAGATAATTGTAGATTAAAATTGGTTTCATAGGAAACTAAACTACTCACTTATATGCCAATCCAATTTAAAAATATATCAATATTATATTCTTTTTATACTTTAATTACAATAAGTTCACAAATGACGTCTGTCCTATTGTCCATACTGGAATCGTCACAATGAAACATATTTTAAAAGCGTACGTAACGTACAATTTTAACCAGGGACATGTATTTACCTGAATTGTTTTGGGTTTCACCATCATCTGAATTGCCATCACAATTAAGATCAAATTTTACAATAGCTTGTCCATTGTTTTTAGTCCCAAGTCCTTTGGAAATAAATAAATTAGATTTGTTTTAATAAGACAGTATGATTTATTTTATTCGTGTGTGAAAGAAAAGATAATTAATCACCCAGTTCATTTCTACGATTTTAGTTTGTACCAACGTCATCTTTGACCGAGTTGTGTGAAAAACAGTTCGTGGTTCTGTTGTGCTGATTGTGTGTTGTTCTATGTCTAAGTGCGACCGGTTTGCCTAGCCACGAAACCCGGTTCAGCCCACCATTTTCTTCTTTTAATGTCCTGTACCAAGTCCGGAAAATGTCAATCATTATCTAGTAGTTCGTTTCTGTGTGTATTAGAGCGTCACTGATGAGTCTTTTGCAGACAAAACGTGCCTCTGGTTTAAATATGAAATTTAATCCTGGTATCTATAATGAGTTTATTTGCATTGCCGTTTGTTTTTGTTCACTTCTGTGTTTATGTTGCTCGTTGTTTTCCTCTGATAGTTGATGTGTTTCCCTCGATTTTAGTTTGTTACCTGGACTTATTTTTATCGAAATTGATGTTTGACGTTCGAACAGCGGTATACAACTGCTGCCTTTTTTTTTTACCCAGATTGATAAAAATAGAATTGCGCATGGAGATCACATACTGCATCATTGAATTATGAAATTTACGAACACGTTTTTAAACAGATTTGAAAATGGTAGCCTATTTTAGAAAACTAACTGAGATCAATATTTGGTTCAGCATAAACAGTCACAACTTATGGTAATGTTTGAAACGTATTAATCATCTTTAGTAGTTTTTTTTAAAGACAGAATATGATATGCTCATGATATTTTGCATAGCATTCATTAAACAGACTTACAATGTTTTTGTAAGCTCAGCCGAATGAAAGAAATATGAAATAAATTATTTTTTTGGAATTGTGTATGACTTTTATTTTAACTGAACTAGTACACATTTTTGTTTAGGGGTCAATTGTAACCCGCCTCAGGGAGCGGGATATTCTGTTTGTGTTGAAGACCCATTGGTGGCCTTTGTCTGTTTTCGGCTCTTTGATTTGATTTGTATCTCCTTGACTTGTTCTTGATTTCAAATTACATTTTTGGTGTAGTTTTATTCAAGAACTATGAAGATGTAACAATCTTTCATTTTGAATTTATTAAAAAATCAGACAAAGACTATTAAAAGAACATTAGATGAAAATATTCAAAGAACCACAACATATAAAAAATAAGCACACATTAATGCCATTTTCTGCCTTTTTGCATGGCAAAAATATAAGGAAATTGTTTTGGTTAAATTAAGGCAACAGTAGTATACCGCTGTTCAAAACTCATAAATCTATGAACAAAAAACAAAATCGGGGTAACAAACTAAAACTGAGGGAAACGCATTAAATATTAGAGGAGAACAACGACACAACATTTAAATGTAACACACACAGCAACGGATTAAGCATTAGACAAAATCCGATGAGAATAACCAATATAACATCAAAACCAAATACATGAATTTGGGATAGAAAAGTACCGTGACACGTCTTATAGTAATGTCAATTCACACCAAAGTTACCATGGCAACCGTAACTTTTGTCGATTCATAAGTTATGTATTTTTCAATTAGACATAAATATCATCATATATGTGCAAAATAAAGAAAATTGAAGAATATGCGTGGTTACACAATTTTGATGCTTACCGGGAACTGGTATTAATAAGGATAATATGTGTTTCCCTTACTATTAGTTTGTAACCCGGACTTGCTTTGGGTTAATCTATATTTAACTTTCGAATAGCGGTAAACTATTGTTGCCTTTATTTATAGAAATACAAATCTTAACACAGCTGACAAACAGGGATGCTTAATTTTCAATATTCTATGGAAAGGTAAGTAGTTACCAGGATTTGAATTTAGTACGCCAGACGCGCGTTTAGTCTACATAAGACTCATCAGTGACGCTCATATCAAAAAAAATTATAAAGCCAAACAAATACAAAGTTGAAGGGCATTGAGGATCCAAAATTCCAAAAAGTTGTGCCAAATGCGGCTAAGGTAATCTATGCAAGGGATAAGAAAATCCTTAGTTTTTCGAAAAACTCAAAGTTTTGTAATCAGGAAATTTATAAAAAATGACCACATTATTGATATTCATGTCAACACCGAAGTGCGAATACTGGGCTGGTGATACTCTCGGAGACGAAACGTCCACCAGCAGTGGCATCGACCCACTGGTGTAAATAGTTATCAAAGGTGACTTATATTACCTTGTTGGCTTTCGCTTGTCTTTGGTCGTCTTGGAGGAAGAGGTGGCCCTGGTAACACCCTTCTGCCTGAAAAATCAGGAAAATGACTGTAAAACGTATACGAAAACTAATTGCGCAGATAAAATTATACAGTGCTGTTGTGTACATGTTAAATTCTTCGACTGTAATTTATTCACACCATTGGAAATAACAAATGTACGCATCTTTTTTGTTCTCTGATTAAGACAAGGAAGTTTTAATTTTTTTCATGATTATAACAATCAAAATCATAGCAAAAAAAAAAAAAACAAAAAAAAAACAAACAAAAAAAGAACCATCCAAATCATATGCTTATTTTACAGTAAAAGAGAAGTTTTTAGACACAAACAAATCAAGGCAAAAAATGTATCACAAGAACAAAGCTATATGAACTATGTAAAACAGAACAAAGCGCAATTGCATATATTGATTTGTTTATTAATTCTAGTAAACGCCTATGCATTTGGTGATTTGATTTCTTGAAAAAAAACGTGTTGCATTAAAAACTATGCATGACTTATATGTGCATATTTTTTACATGAAACAATAAATTGAACTTACATCGAACACCTTTGCAGTTAAATGTTTTGTGTTACATCCCTTTAAAACAATTGCGCAGTTAATTTTTTGATAGGAGTTATTAAATATCAGCATTACATATTTAACTCACCTTCATAAATATTTGAACTACTGGAAGAACACTTACTGGAAGGGCCCGTTGATCTTGCTTGTGCACACAATGCAGGCAATGATTGTGTACTAAAAAAAGATGCGGGAGATACTAACCGTCTCTCTTCTGAAATTGAATAAAGACACACGTATTGTAAACGTTTTAGAAATTATTTTTTTTGTTTCGCATGCGCAGACCTGCCGATAAACATTATTTTGCAGTACGTTTATTCTAATTGAAATTTTTGTATGTTTTCTTCTATATTTGTGTTTTCTATGCAGTCTAAAACGCTTGTTTAAAATGAAACTTGGGAAAATATAATTTACGATTCTATAAATTCTCTACAATACTCTTGACGTTTTAAAGGGAGATAAGTGAACGATCGCTATTTCAAAATACCAATGATTTTAAATTATCTCCCATTGAAACTCATGAACAACATATCGTAATTATGATTAAATGTAACATAAGCATTCATATGCTTAACATCTTATATACCCCATAAATTCCCAAAACAATGAATCTTTTCGATAGTATTCTTTCTTTTGATTAACTGAAAAATAATATTCAACTCATATTTGCAATTAATTTACAGTTTTGATACCTCGTTCTGTATTCTGCTCAACCTCATCGTACACACTCAATTCACTCTCACTTCTATTAAGCGACAACTGTACCATTTCACTATTCATGCTGTAATTGATAGTCATACATCAATGGTCCATATCAAAATGAATAACACAAATATTTGTTGTATGTAAATGTTTATATATTCTCAGCTATTTTGTCTTTTGATTAAACTTTATTCTGTCTCTACGAAATTTATATAATAATATCTTATCATCGGTAAACTAATATTATCACCTTTAAATCAGCAATATAAAAATAAAAACAGTTTATACCTTTGTAGTTTTATTGAAACAAATAATTTCAAATATCTAATTTACAAGTTTAATCTTGGTAAATAGTTTTAGATAGATTGTATGGCATATCAATCACCCATATCTATTCAACTTATAGATGATGTGCAATGATCTACAAACCCTTCTTATTTTTTCCTTATTTTTATCTAAAGATGAGTATTTTGGAAATTTTCACAGCTTGACTTAAACGATAAAAAGTGATAAAAACATACCATAAAAGATTCATCACCAATGATATCATTACTTTATACATGTATAAACATGATCAGCTCAGAGAAGAAAAAAATAACTATAAATTTCAGTAACTTATTCAAATGTGTGGAATCAGCTTAATATTTTTAATAAATCAATGAACTAATTCATTCATTATCCAAAGTAAACTATAAAATGCTAAGAATTTTCAGAGCTAATTTGAGATGGAGCATAACGGTGACATTTTTTCCTTACTTTTTTGAAAAAAATAATATCGAACATACTTATCGCCTGTCATTTATGTATCCACAAGAATTTTATTATATAAAGTGTATTCCGGCAATATGGTATTAACTGAAAATACTTTTGTATTTTCATAAACGGCTTGATTAACGTTTTAATACGTTCTACCTTCTTGCATATTCCTCGTCGTTCGCTGAACGTAGTTCTTTAAAAAATCGGTCGGCCCACATCTACAATTATATGCAGATATTTTAAACGCTTTCAGCAATAAGTTTATACGAGGAATGTAAACGTTTAACCTTTGGACATTATTTCGTTGTATTTTAGAAAATATTTATATATAATATTGCAAAATATTTGGCAATACATATTTCATCCCCAAACATGGAAAATGTATGATTTGAGTAATCTGTTTACCTCTGATATTGCACAAATATTAAAACTATTTTAGAGTTTCCTTGTAATGCTTATCTAATTAATAGACAAATGGATAGATATGGTAATGACAATGTAGTGCTAAAACGTCACTGATGAATTCGCTTCAATATCACAAACAAAACATAATTGATATTTTGACCTAAAAAAAGGCATTTGTGTATTTTATTATAAATATGATATCCATATCCATACTTTAGCAAAACAATCGTTTTGTCACATTGACAACTTCTGAAAATGAGGCTTTTTTTTAAAGTTGTGAGCAATATACAAGAAGCACTCACGAAAGTATGTAAGACAGAATGTAATGATACATGTTCATAAACTTATAGTTGATGACTGTGTAAAGCAGGAGGAAATTCAAGTTAACTAGTGTCCTAGTAACTATAAAAAGAATGAAGTTACATGGTTAATAGAATATCACTACTCACATGTAGGTCTTTTTCAGATGGCAATGCAAAATATATTGGTTTGTTAGGACTTCCTACAGCTGGTATAATCTTAATAACCCAGAGTTGTTCTTTGTCTTCAATATCTAAATCTCTTTCTACACTAAAGACAATCAATGCAAAACCATAAATTGATTGGTTTTGTTTTGTTGCTTTATATCAGATTTATGATTCGATTATCGTTCTGTGCATTTAATGCATTTGATTTTTTTCAAATAATCATGTTAAGGCATTTTTTAAGCTTTCGCTACTACATTGGTTTTGCTTCTTGTTGAATGCAGAGCGATGACCTATTTGTCGTCTAGACAATCATACATCATTCCTCTAGCTGTTATTTTGATAATCCAATAGGGAGTTCTTTGTCGAAATTTTATTATTCTATACATGCAAAGGTTGGGCAATCAAAAATCTGTGTGTAATCCTAAACTTATTATTTGGCGTACATAGAATAAATTTGTTAAAGCGGATATTTTATTTCAACTGCAACTGTTTTAGGAAATAAATCTGAATAATTGGAGAAACCAGAAAGTCCCTAATAAAATGAAACTAATACTCATAACCTGGCACGGGCCTTTTTTTCTTATGTTGGAAATGTTGGATTGAACCTGGCTTTAGAGCTACCTAAGTCCTTAACTTGTATGACGGTCGCATAAAATTCCACTACATTGACAACTTTGTGTGAACAACAAACACAGACGTAATAGGTTAAACTATAGCTCATGGTGAAAAAAGTTCTAACATTACCAAATATAACAGTAAATCACCTTATGTATCCATATAAGGATAAGTGATCTATTTGTTTGCCGCACGTTTCATTTTTGTAAGTGTAAACATGTCCACTGTACAAAACTGTAAATTTCTTGGTCCCTACAACAACATATATATTTTCAGTTCCTTTTATATTGATTAGAT
The DNA here is from genome assembly GCF_963676685.1 of Mytilus edulis. Lineage (NCBI taxonomy): Eukaryota > Metazoa > Mollusca > Bivalvia > Mytilida > Mytilidae > Mytilus > Mytilus edulis. Next base: position 56,225,498 of record NC_092351.1, on the reverse strand, counting down.
GGCAAAAAAAAACAACACAAAACATAAACAAACACAAAAGCAACCAACAGTAATTGTTTGCACAATACTATTCAGGAATTTTATATACTAAGTGATTTTATTTTTGGTATTTTCATGATTTTGTCTTGGCTTATGTTATATTATTTTGTATTGGCAGTTTGTCTATTTTTCTTATAATTTGGCTGCTTACTTTTCAATTAACCTTCATATTGATTATTTACAATTTGACACTGGGTACAGAAATCTTTACTGATAATTGTATACAATTTAATTTTGGATGTAATGAGTTTTCTAATTGGGTGACATCGTTTTGTTTATCAGCTCATAGACATAATTTAGTCATGTGACCGTGATGTCATCAACGTTTTTTCATGGTTTCTCCTGTTTAAAATGCAATTAAGAAGTAAATTAGAAGAAAAAATAATTGTAATATTTTATCTGTCTATTGGAAATAACATATAAATTGTGGTGCACACTGTAGCATAACCTGCTACGCGGGTTATTTAGTGTACACCACATTTTGTGTGTTATTTCTTCATAGAGTAAAAAATATTACAGTCATTCCTAAAGTATAGTTTGCTATTGTCCTTGCGCCGAGTATGTTTCCCTATATAGGATATGAAGTATCTATAGGAGATTCAAGGAAGTGCAGACACTGAAAATAAGTACATTTTGACAAGATCTGCAACAGCAATGATTACTTTTCACTTGCTTTAAGTAACTGTTTACATTCCTGCATTTGATCAACTGATCGTAACATAAAAGGGAGAGATTGAGAACCCAGCAATAGTTTGATTCCGCTAAAACATAATTTCCATTAACCAGATAAATTTATAGATAATATACATTTGGAAGTACATTTACGTAATCATGTAAATTATACCTAGAAGATTTATAACTATTTCGAGATTTTGAGACAAAGTGTAATTAACATATTTTCTATTCATAAGATACTTAAATAAAAATAATATATATATATGATATGATTAATATGATTACGGAGAGAAACACGGAACGTTTTATAATGGATGTCATATTGCACTGGTATCTAATATACTATAATAGTCGTTTGTATTTTTAATAATTGACTTTGTATTGACCGATTATGTTCCGTAGCTTACATTTTTTCAATATTGAAGATTCTCGTCTTCTTAACCATCCTGATACTGCACCGGAAAGCGCTACAAGACTTTGACAGTCTGTAAAACACAACATAGTCGTAGATGTATACACAAGGAAATACACTTATCAATGTTACATAAGGTAAATGTTAACATGTTTAGTGTTATTAAAAAAATCATAGTTGGTTTTCATGTGTGAATCATTCTACACTAGTGACTTTGGGCCTTTTATAGCTGGCTGTTCGGTGTGAGCCGTGACTCCGTGTTGAAGGCCGTACTTTAACCTTTACTTGATTACTTTTTACACTTGTGACCTGGATGGACATTTGTCTCATTGACGCTCATACCACATCTTCTGATTTCTTTAGTTATATCATAATTGTTTAAATCATTCCAGATAACTGAATGACAAGCAATTCGAGGATGATATTAAATTACATTTCTCTTCACTTAATAACATTAATTGTCATTCGTATGCTAATATTTGATAAAAAAACGATGAAGTTTGATATTTGTAAACAACTTTAGTGTTACCACTTTCTCATCACATGCATATCGATATATGTATAACAATATTTTGTTTTAATGAATATACATATTATTTATATTTTTCGTAGACAATTTGGGATATGGTTTAACAGACATGTAATTTGACTGACATATACATCCTTAACACATGGCTTTGTATTTTTTATGTTGTCTTTAATCATTTTTATAAAAAAAGAAATACAGAGGTTTTTTCATATATGTTTTACTTTTCGTTAAAACGTTTGGTGTCCGCTATCTGTCAGTATTTTTTTATTTATAATAGTTTCGATTATAATTAAAACACACTAGGAATTTGGTCTTTTAACTATTTTCATACCAATGCTTTGATAAGGCGCACGAACTTTGCGTGGTCTGCTGCTTGACTGATCATACAACTGTGACGAACTCATTTTAGCTCATGATTAATTCCATGGTTTTTATAACAAACTTTCTGACATTAAAATCTGTTAACCTGAATCAAAATTGAACAATTTTATTCATTACATCAGAAATACAAAAAATAAACTGATTATCTAACACAAATTATAACAATTTGAAGCCAATAAATGTGATTAATCTTTGATCGATCTTTATTAATTGCTAATGTAAATTTATGTCTTATCTTTTATAATAGGAATCATTTTAGTTGATTAAATTGGGCTTATATCTGTGCACAATTTGAATCTGCATGATGCACATTTATATATAGTTTAAGAATGATTAATGTTTCGAAATTGCCTCATACCATGTATTAACAGCGGTGCAATTGATGATCAAAATTATATTTTTAATCATGAATGTTTTATTCTGAGAATCTTCGAATAAATGAAAAAGACATTCTGTCTATTGTACGTCAATACTAAAGAAACGGTCGAACGAATGTAATTTATTTTACGGGTGTGTCTAAATATTCAGTAGACAGTATTTGTCAATTGCATTTTAACAATCTCCTACGTGACACATTATTTCTGTTTCAATTACAAGAGATTTCTGATCGGGGTATTTTTCTTTTGTCGCATACAATACTTATAAGTAGTCTATATGCATCAAGTCCACGATCAACTATGTTTCAAGATTTTAATCAATTCAAACTAAATGATCGACAAGTTACAAAAAGGCAACGTGAGGGACACAACCATGTTTGAATGGAAATGTGTTTTCTCATATTTGTATTTGAACATTTCTAGAAGGTATTGATCTATACATATCAATTTCATCAACATTTTTATTACAAAAGGAAGCTTGCAAATAGTCCAGTTAATACTATAAATGATGAAAAGCTGCGCCGTTGACAGTAATCATTTTCATATATTTATGATGTTCATGGGGTATATTTACTGATAACAATATAGACTTTAGACCTCTTATGTAACTGTATAGTTTGCAAACATGATATGTAGAGAACAGACATATTGATTTAAATATTATGTATTACACGGTTTTATCAAACATTTGCTGAAGTGCACGTATGGTGATCTGAAATCGTCGTAAATTTCATAAGATGAAAAGATCATTAAAACCATCATAAACAATTGTACGTACAAATAAAAAATAATACGTAATTTTTTTCTGCGTCTTCATATTAAAAAAAAACACGAAATATGAGGTCGTAATATGCCCAATGTTACATGATTTCTTAATTTCATTGGTGATAACAAAAATCAAAAGTTTTGATATATTTTAAGTCAAGGAAAGATCGATATTTAATAACATAGAGAAGATCTTTCAATTATTTTAGTATCTGTATAGGTTAAAACCACTACAATAAAAGGCCCTTACATGACACATGAGAAACCATTTATAACACAAATATTTAACGGTCTGTAACAAAAGAATTCCAAAAAAACTGATTTGACTAACATGAACAAACGACAAACAATGTGTGTTGGGAAAGGCACATACAGAATATAGCAATGATTGTGATTTAAACTTGGTCATGACATTTGTGATAGATAGCTTAATCTTAAGAAGCAATTAGTTTACATAGATCGTGTCTAGATTTGAGAGCTTAACAAACAACATCACCCTAGAAATTGGATTATACTATCCTGTTTTAATAAGGACAACACAAGTACAGCCAAACTTCATAATCAAATCTTTGTCAGTATGATGAAATATGAGTACACGATTTAATTAATTTATGTTAATAAAATCGATGACTCTATAATGCACCGAAAAAGCCAACTGCATGGACATTTTCCATCCAAATAAAAAAATGACAAATGGTACGACACATGTCATTTAATTTAAGGATAAGAGTCCCTTGTGGAACCAAATATCCAAAACGAGGCGCGTAATATTGTCGGCGGTATATTAGTTGCTTTTTCCTCTGGATAAATTTTAGAAATAAAACGATAAAATTGAGAAAAGAAATGGGGAATGTGTCATAGCAACAAGAACTCGACCATAGAGCAGACAACACCCGAAGGCCACCAATGGGTCTATAATGAACGTATTTTTAATTTGTTAAGGCAAAAAATCATCTAGGTAATGGTAAATGATTTTGTTTAATTATGTCTTATCAATTAAATTTAATTTGACGAATCTTCATCGATATTAGCTGCAGAGTTTATATTAAAGGGCGTATTTGGTGAGAATACATATAACCTGTCGATCAACATTATTGCAAAAGCGTACATGTACATAGATATTATTTTAAGGAATACAGCTTAAGGTGGTACCTAACACTACAGGGAGATAACTCTGTAAAAAGATCAAAATAAGTGTTCGTCAAACTGCTATATAACCAGTGTATTTTTCCGATAAAACGGTTGGTTCAAATTTTTTGAACATTTTATATTTTTGTCAAAGGATAAAAGTAAACATTTTGTCAAAATTTAAAGAAAAACAAACGAGCAAAATTAATTTTAGTTAAGGTGTTGGGTACCACCTTAAACACTGTAATCAACGTTCTAAATATACTAAGCTATCACATGTATAATATCTAAACATGTAGAGAAAATATTGTAAATACAGTTCTATTCATTTTGTATCGTGTTGTTAACATCCGTTCCTCTTTTGTTTATTTTTTATGTCATGATCCATTGTATCGGTTTTCGTTGTGTCTGTGTCATTCCGCATTTAATTTTTGATTATGAATATATTAGAAAAACTAAATTATTGATATGCCAAAAAAAAAAAAAGTCCAGCCATTTTCTTCCGAGATATGCTTTATGAAATAGAAACTTCTGTAAAGGTTAAATCATATTACTTCTTTGTCTATTTTTAGTTACGATGCAAATGGAAATATGTAATGCACTGTTGTGGATTACTAGACTGACAATTTAGAGCTATTTCCCTCATAACATATTTTTCATCAATATCATACTTACATGTTCTTTTACAGATAGCATAACTACAATTTAAAATGATTTAAAGATCCACAATTACTATTTCGTTGTATAAATTTATGTTTAATGAAGAACACAATGCAGTTACGTGTATATTATTTGATTTGTTTAATTTGAAAAAAAAAAATGTATATAGAACAGACATATTGATTTAAATATGTTTGAAACGGTTCTATCAAACATTTGCTGAAGTACTCGTATGGTGATCTGAAGTCGTCGTAAATTTCACAAAATGACAAGATCTTTAAAAATATCATAAACGATTGTAAGTACATAAAAGATAATACGTAAAAGTTTCTACCTCTTAATTCTAAAAAAAACCCACTAAATATGACGTCATAATATGCTCAATGTTACGCGATTTCTTTATTTTCATTGGTGGTAAAAATCTAAAGTTTTGATGAATTTTGATTCACAGAAAGATTGATGTTTAATAATATAATGAAGTTCTGTCAGGATTTTTTAGAACCCGTATACGGTTAAAACATGTACCACTACAATAAAAGGTCCTGATATAAAAATGAGAAACGATTCATAAAAAAAAAAAATAAAAATAGTCTACAATAAAACAATACCGATTTTTTTTTTGAATTACATAACACAAACGACGCACAATGTTCTTCATGCTGCTGACTTGGAACGGCCACACAAAGAATATAGATGTTAGTGATTCATACATGGTCATGCCGTTTGTGATAGATAGCTTTATCCAAATGATTAATAAGTTTACATATATAGTGTCTAGATTGAAGAGCTTTTCAAACAAAATCACCACAGAAATTAAAATATGATATCCTGTTGTAATAAGACCAATACAGGTACAGTCAAACTTTATCACTTAATCTTTGTCAGTATGACTACATTTGGTAAACGATTTAATTAATATGTGTTAATAAAAACGCTTACTTATTAATGCACCAGTAATTCATCAATAAGTTTCTGAAAAGTTTAACGCGAATATACACACAGATATAAAGATCAAGCTGTGAAACATTTACACCGTACGAAGGGCTAACTGGACATTGTCCATCCAAATAAAACAAAAGTTATATAGTGTCTAGATTTAGGAGCTTTTTAAACAAAATCACTATAGAAATTAAAAATATGATATCCTGTTTTGACCAATACAGGTACAGTCAAACTTTATCACTTAATCTTTGTCAGTATGACTACATTTGGTAAACGATTTAATTAATATGTGTTAATAAAAACGCTTACTTATTAATGCACCAGTAATTCATCAATAAGTTTCTGAAAAGTTTAACGCGAATATACACACAGATATAAAGAACAAGCTGTGAAACATTTACACCGTACGAACATTTTCCATCCAAATAAAACAAAAGTTATAAACGGTAACGACGAATGTCATTAAATGTATTCAGGAGTTTCCCGATGTCATTAAATTTATACAGGAGTTTCCCGTGTGAAAACAAAACACTAAATCTAGTTAAATGCATGCAATATTGACGGGCGTATATAAGTTGTTCCTTCCTATGGGTAGATTTTAGAGATAGAATAAGAATATTCCTGATTTTTAAAGGCAAACAAAATATCTAGGTAATGGTAAATGCTTTTGTTTATGTCTTATAAATTACATTTAATTTTGACAGATCTTCAATGAGATTAGCTGCAAGGTTTATATTAAAGGGCGCATTTGGTAAGAATACATATAACCTGTCGATTAACATTATTGCAAAAGCGTACATGTACATAGATATATTTTTTAGGAATACAGCTTTAACAATTTAATCAAAGTCCTAAATATACTAAGCTATCACATGTATAATATCTAAACATGCAGAGAAATATTTTAAATACAGTTCTATTAATTTTGTATCGTGTCGTTAACCTCCGTTCCTCTTTTGTTTATTTTTTATGTCATGTTCCATCGTATCGGTGTTCTTTTTGTCTGTGTCATTTCTCATAAAATTTTCAATTACAAATATATTAGAAAAACAAAATTATTGATATGCAAAAAAAAAAAATTGTTCGGCCATTTTCTTCTGAGATATGCATTATGAAATAGAAACTTTTGTAAAGGTTAAACAATATTACTTATTTCTCTATTTTGAGTTACGATGCAAATTGAAATATGTAATGAACTATTGTGGATTACTAGACTGACAATCTTGAGCTATTTTCCTCATAACATATTTTCTATCAATATCATACTTACATGTTCTTTTACAGATAACATAACTACAATTTGAATTGATTTAAAGATCCACAATGACTATTTCGTTGTATAAACTTATGTTAAATGAAGAATACAACACAGTTACGTGAATATTATTTGCTTTTGATAACCAAAAAAAAAAAAAAAAAAAATATAGATAAGAGGTAATCAAAGGGGAATGCACCATCACATCTTACTTCTAGGTGCATACTAAGTTATATTATATTGATCGGAAATTCTTTAACTTATTACAGATATAAAAAAAAAAACAGGTAGACTATAACACGTTGGTATAGGCAGTATTTTAGACTTGCTATAAAGCTTTAAAAAATAAATAGCTTTTTAAAAGAGTTAACACTTCTTTATTTTCATCTCGGTGAATTTATTTTACCTTGAGAATGTTTATAAAGTTTGAGGATGTTACATTTTTTGTGCAATTTAATCAATAAAAAATTGATAGGGAAGTATGTTAGGGTAATAAGTTTTTAAATATATTAATAATTCAGCTCAAATCGTCGTTATACTTAACATGTTTAAATAATATATTGGTAGGTACGAACATGCTAATAAATTGACAATTGTAAATAGTCGATACCGTAACTAAAGGTCTATCCCTTCTAATACCATAGGATATGTAAATCTTTATAGTCACTACTTTACATGATTTTAACATTTTCCGTTTATAGATTTAGAAATTTAACATTGAACTCAGGAATTTTAGTCTAGGTAAATGACATTTTTCTTGTTCATTAACTCTTAAACTAGTTTTCATACTTATTCATTCTTTGCTTTAAAATATTCGTGTTTTAGTGTTCCTGAATCAGGTCAATCAAGAGCAGCACGTCGAATGAATGCTTAGTCGATACTTGTGCTCGGAAACCCTCCTACCAATGATATTGAGTAGTTCAGTATTGACATAATTTGTTACAAACACTTCTTAAATGATCTGTAAAGACATCATAAATAGTATAAGGTTTTAACTCCCCAAGGCGAAGCTGACATACAAAGGATTTGGCCTACCTATATAGGTAATATTTCATCATATTGGTATTCTACTGCTTCGGTTTTTATACATACTTGGCTTTTAAATATTCGGCTGTGATCTTCACGTACAACAGTAATTCCAGAATAGCAACTCTGACGCATGGAATGTATTAAATGTCGTTTTGTTTATATTTATATTTCGTTTAATCTAACACGAAGTGCCTCGTCGGCGTCGGTATTTGAGCCGGAATAATTGAAAGCTCGTCCTTTTACATTTTGTGACATTTTTTTTAATAGGACATTTATTTGCGTGTGGGTGACAAATGAAGTGTAGATTTTGTTGTATGTGAAATGTAATACTAAAAGAAAACAAATGTCATATTCTTAATTTGATACGGGCATCTCATTATGTTAAAAAGGGTAAGTAGCACATGAATTTATCAAACTGAATCTCCTACATATATGGCAGTCACATAGAATTCCATCATATTGGCGAAAATATGGGAACAAAATCAACAAACATAGAAGGTAAAAATGTCAAAAATTGTATCTTAACCTAATTCACAAATGATATATGTTAACAAAAAAAAAAAAAAAATAGCACATAAGCGAAGAGGAAATTGAATTTACGAAAAATAACCATAACACAAAAGCGGCTTTTACAACTACCAAACCACACCAAAATAAAGGTAAAAGTATCGCTAATATATATGCTTTAAATCATCGGTTTGCTGATGTCACAACGTACTTATACTTGAAACAAGGGCTAATAGGTTATCAAAGGTACCAGTATTATAATTTAATACGACAGACACGCAATTCGTCTACATTAACTCATCAGTGACGCTCAGGTCAAAATCGTTATAAAGCTTAACAAATACAAAGTTGAAGAGCATTGATGACCAATTATGTCACTCTTTATTTGTATCATTGGTTACATAATAGTGAACATCCAATTGTTTTGTTGGTCTTGGTTATACTCCTTTCTTAATGAAATGCTCATAAATATTCATAACATGTTCAGAACGAGGCTATATTCGGTCACTAAAGTAAACAATACGGCGGCAAATGACAACGAAAACCTAACAGAGCTTACTTCTATGAAGGATTTGACTTGTTTACCGGCCATCAATTTTTACTTTGTAGAGTCTATTGTTAAATCAGGAAGTAGGAGTCAGGGAGACAAACAAATATCAAAGGGGTATAAGTATTTCTTCGAAAAATACATATTTAATACTTCAGGTATTTGTCCTACACTTCTTAATTTCATGTTGTTTTAAATGCGACACTACAAACCAGAGCAAAGTTGGACAGTACGACAATACAATTCATGTTTCAGCATGAATGTTCAATGTGTTGACTAAAATTTCACTAGAATGAGGAATAATCTTTTTCATCTATTATTGACTCTAAATATATTTGCATCAGCTTCTTGAAATCGTTGCATTGGAGACCTGTTGGTGACCTTCTGCTGTTGTTTATTCTATGGTCGGGTTGTTGTCTCTTTGATACATTCCCCATTTCCATTCTCAATTTTATATAGTATAAATATATAATACGCCTTTTTATAGATGAAATACTTTTATAATCATTTTTTTTGGGTGCACAATAAATGTTGCTGATTAAGTTAATTGATTCTTAAGTTAAAGATGTTAATCCTGGAGATAAAGAGTGCGGTCTTGATATGACATTAGATGAGGAATCAACCACTATGTTGTATGCAAATGTACAGTATATAATTATCTTCATTTTTCTTTTTTTAAACCCTTTATCAGCATGAAGCACATATGTGTCCCTTAATATTGTGAATGGATTTGTTTTAATCTGAATAATAAATAGTTCAATTTCCTTTGAGGACAAGTGAGCTTTTCCCATCACTTTGCGTCCGGCGTCCGGCGTCCGTCGTCCGTCGTCCGATGTCGTCCGTCGTCGTTAACTTTTACAAAAATCTTCTCCTCTGAAACTACTAGACCAAATTTAATCAAACTTTGCCACAATCATCATTTGGGTATCCAGTTAAATAAATGTGTCCGGTGACCCGGCCCACCAACCAAGATGGCCGCCATGGCTAAAAATAGAACATAGAGGTAAAATGCAGTTTTTGGCTTATAACTCAAAAACCAAAGCATTGAGAACAAATCTGACAGTGATAAAATTGTTTATCAGGTCAAGATCTATTTGCCCTGAAATTTTCAGATTAATCGGACAACCCGTTTTTTGGTTGCTGCCCCTAAATTGGTAATTTTAAGGAATTTTTACTGTTTTTGGTTATTATCTCGAATATTATTATAGATAGAAATAAACTGTAAAGAGCAATAATGTTCAGGAAAGTAATATCTACAAATAAGTCACATGATCGAAATGGTTAGTTGACCCCTTAAGGAGTTATTGCCCTTTTTAGTCTATTTTTAACCATTTTTCGTAAATCTTAGTAATCTGTTACAAAAATCTTCTCCTCTAAAACTACTTGGCCAAATTAATCCAAACTTGACCACAATCAGTTTTAGGGTATATAGTTTAAAAAATGTGTCCGGTGACCCGGCCAACCAACCAAGATGGCCGCCATGGCTAAAAATAGAACATAGGGGTAAAATGCAATTGTTGGCTTATAACTCAAAAACCAAAGCATTTAGAGCAAATCTGACATGGGGTTAAAATTGTTTATCAGGTCAAGATCTATCTGCCCAGAAATTTTCAGATGAATCGGACAACCTTTTGTTGGATTGCTGCCCCTGAATTGGTAATTTTAAGAAAATTTTGCTGTTTTTAGTTATTATCTTGAATATTTTTATAGATAGAGATAAACTGTTAGCAGCAATAATATTTAGCAAAGTAAGATTAACAAATACGTCCAGATGACCGAAATGGTCAATTGACCCCTTCAGGAGTTGTTGTCCTTTATAGTCAATTTTTCATAAAATTTGTAAAATTTTAATAACATTTTCCACTGAAACTACTGGGCCAAGTTCATTATAGATAGAGATAATTGTAAGCAGCAAGAATGTTGAGTAAAGTAAGATGTACAAACACATCACCATCCCCAAAAAACAATTTTGTCATGAATCCATCTGCTTCCTTTGCAAATATTCACATAGACCAAGGTGAGCGACACAGGCTCTTTAGACCCTCTAGTTCTATTTGTAATGTCATTTCTATCGCGGAAAAGTTGTTATTTTTTATCAATTTTAATTGAATCGAATGAAAATTTCAAAAAATATTGTCTTTTGAAGAGCAATACATTTATTTAAAACAGATATTCAGGATATAATTATATACCCTCTGCACCCGTTTGTGAGTTACGTTAATATTATGCAATAGAATATAAGATTATCTTATTAGTTGATCATTTGATAGAGTAAAAGGTATACATAAATTTAAAAAAGTTAAGAACTGACACGAAGACGAATATAAATACATGAAGATGACAGTATGAATTCCTATTCAATGTGTATCGTCCTGAACATGCATGAAATATTTGCCACTGGAAGTTAAGCAAGCAACCAAAAAACAATCATCAACCTATTCAGTGTGACTCAATGAGATTTTCAATATCTTACACACGAATATGTTAAATCTAGCTTTATTTTATGAAAGTCTACATTAAAATTCGTCTCACATATATGATAATGTGTCTTTATTGTAGCGATAAATTAACAAAACTTCACGTTATTTTGTTCTAAAATTAAAATGCGGGCAATGACGGTTTCTTTAACACCTATCATGGATTGAACTTTAAAAAATAAATTTCCAAATCGGAAACAAAAAACTATCAGACGAACAAATTTTGAAGTAAATTATAGATTGCATTTTTATCAAGGAAAATAATGACCTCACACAGGTCATTATTTTATGCTTTGGCTCATACTTTATTGAAACATGGTATCGTCCGGGTTGATTCTGATAAAGAATGACCTGTCGTTCTGAAAGAAAATAACTCCATATAGGTATATAACAATAAATAAATGGTGATTAAGTCTGTATGTATACATGTGCATGATGTATCCACTAGCTTGTATATGATAGGAAGAGTGGAAATTTTTCAGGAACAAACTATTGCTAGCACATTTCAATGGAAGAACAATTTAGAACAAGGCGCCACTTTTTTCATGTTTCCATTGTTTAAATATGTTACAAGAAAGGTGATTTATTACTGCAGATATGTTTTATAAAACGCCTTTCTTAACCAGGAGAATAAAAAGCCATTAATACAATGTAATATCTACCTTTGAAAGTATAAGAATAAATACGATAGGTGCTTCATACGAGCATCTCCTTGTTAAAATCTATATATTTTTGGCAGAATTTCGTTCTTTTAAAGATAAAGACTTTTAAGATGTTGTATTTGTAGACTTTGCAGTAATGTCATTGGTGAACCACCTCTTTGTCTTTTATTTCAAGATTTAATCATTTCGATTGAAAACGTCTAACTAGCAAATAATAACGAACAACAACTATTGAATTAAAAACAAATTGATATCCATCTCATATTATGAAGTACGGTTTAACCATGTTACATGTTTAGTGCGTTATTTCTTCTGAGACTTATTTGAGCCTCCAAAAAGAAAGATTTCTGAGAAAGTTGATCTCGGACCTTTACAATACAATGAAACTAAAGCTATTCTAATAGTATACAACATTGATGTCAATAAAGACTCAGGCCAAGATCGACTGACGCAAATAACATTTTTGTGCTAGCCATTTAATTAAAAAAGAAATAAAAACAAAGATTCTTTCAAACAAGTTACAAACAATAATAAAGTAAAACAAACATCTTTTAATATTTCAAAACCGGTATTCTTATGGTTAATTCTAATATATGGAATTGTCGCATACGTCAAGTCTGTATAGTGAACTATGATTGCTCATAAACAAGTCAATTTATCATTGGACGATTTTTGTCGCATAGGATATTTAACCAGATGTTCTCATATTCAAAATTTAATTTTACTAATACATCACTTTACTTTTTTTGCTGACAGTGCTATTAAAATGCGATCTTTGTAAGGCAGTGATCAAGTATTAGTACATTACACAAAAAAAAATCTACATTGTGTACGTGTCAAAACAACACGAATTGGTAGTTCGTTTCTTTCTTCAAAACAGTGAGTTTCAAGATGTACATTGTCAAACTACAATCTTCAATAAAATAAACTAGAAATTATAACCACTAGATTAATCAATAAATTTAATGTAGCATGTAGTGTTTTTTTTTCTTTTAATTGATATAAGTGTATTTACATGGCTAGATTTATATACAACATTCAAAGCATTCATTTGATAAGAAATGGCCAGTCTGCGTTTCGTCAACAAAAAGCGCACCATGTACTTTAATTAAAACAGTAAAAACACAAAACTAATTATTTTAAAGATTTAGAACATTAATAACCGAAAAATTAAAATGCATAACCAGATGAATTTCAAAACACATATTGCAAGACACACACTATCTTCAAAAACTGTTCAAATTGAAAGGAATCATCATGCTTCTTCACGACCTGCAAGCAAAAAATATAATCAGAATGGGTTTTGAATATAAAATATGGAGTTATAAACAATCATAAACGTTACTCAGAGATATTTGCTATTAACTGTACATTCATCGAACACAAGTTGAAACTAGAGAACAAATGTGCAAAGTAAATTTACATACAATTAGATTTTGTAATTGGAAGTTTAATTGTACTGTTCATCTTAAACATAAAGATACAGGTAATAGCCATAATAAGTTATTGATTTTTTTCGATCCCACAAAAGTTAATGCACATTTAAAAAAATTAATGTCATATTTTTTTTGAAACATCTGCTGTTATTTTCCTAAACAGTGCTTTATGTTCAGTTGTTGTCATTTGTTGATATTGTTCATAATTGTTACTCGTTTCTCGATTTTTTTTATCTGGCATAAACTGTTGGTTTTTCCGTTTAAATGGTTTTAAGCCAGTTACTTTCGGGGGTCCGTTATAGCTTGTTGGTCGGTGTCAGTGTTAGTTCTGTGTTCAAAACCGTACTTTGAACTAAACTTGTTTACTTTCATAAATTGTGACTTGAATAGGGAGTTGTCTCATTGGCACTCATACCACATCTTCTTATTTCTATTTTGAGTATAGTCATAAATTTGCACTTTTTCTAAACACCAACTCCTCCCCTTTTTTCGTAGGTTGTCGCAGTACATGTACTACATTTTGTAAATATTGATAAAGCCATTGACACAATTCTAAAATTTGAAATCTCGATATTATTCCTGGTTTTTTTTTACAAAAACAATTAGAGAAAAGTTTAAAATATAGCTAACATCCACTATGTCCACAGACACACGACTTAACATGTTAAATCATTTAAACACTTTGCACTAACCCTGACTCCCCCGAAATACATGTTGCGTAACATCAAAACATGCACAGGAATGTTTTCATTTAAAAATTATAATCTTTTGAAAACAAGAAGAATTAGGAATAGAAAGTCAAAAAAAATAACAGGTTTATACTTTTTTTAGGAGAGCCTATAGTTCGCTCATTTCAATTTTGAACAGAGACAAGTTTGAACAATGTGTCTCGTGCATGATGAAAACATATGAAATACTATGTTGTAAAACCATTCAATTTTGTTCAATGTTTAATTCGAAACTTTATAGATACGGAATTATAGATACATAAAATAAAACAAACTTGATTTTTTTCATATGAATCGGAGTACCTTGAGATACAACAATGTACTAGTCAAACACAATAAGATCAAAGAAGCCAGGTTATTCAATTTCACGTTCAAATATAATGATGATGTTCTTTCTTTTAAGAATCGACACTTTTCTGCATGTATTCCATTAATGTATCTCCAGAACTAGAAATTAAAGAGATATCAGACAATGCTTGTACGAAGTCAGGAATTTGACAGTTGTTATCCTTCTTTTGATGTGTTTTGGGCATTTATTTTTGCCATTAATACCCCAGTCCCACTGGGCCACGATCGCACTACGATCTGTGAAAAAAATGCAAATTTTGATGATCGTGTAGGTCGAAGTAAGGTCGTACCACGGTCGTGGTGAGGTCTTCAAGATCGTGAAGAGCGTGGTCAACTTTTAACATGTTCATAACAATCGTGGTGCGGTCGTGGCGAAATTAGGTCGTAGTAAAAGCGTAGTGGGAGCGCACTAAGATCGTAGTAAGATCGCAAAGGTCGCTGTACAATCGTAGCGAAAGCGTGATTCTATTCGGAGAGACTACACTACGATCACACAGTGACGTTATCACGACCTTACTACGACCATCACGTTCTCAATGCGACCCAACTACGCTTCCACTGCGACATTACCACGCTGTTCACGACCATAGTACGATTCTGCACGCACTTGCCGTCCTCATCACGCTCTTCTTACGACCTTACTACGTTCACACCAAGACCATCATTATTATTGTCATTTTCACATAAAATATATAAAAAACAACTCCCTAGATTTTGTTTGTCTGAATGTATTTATCCATTTGCTCTAACGGCTCAACAATGCTTCTTGTTTTTAAATATGGTAGACCGTTTGTTTTTCCCGTTTAAATGGTTTAACATTAGTATTTTTTGGGTCCTTTATAGCGTGCTGTTTGGTGTGAGCCAAGGCTCCGTATTGAAGGTCGTACCTTGGCCTATAATGGTTTACTTTTATAGATTTTTACGTTGATGGAGAGTTGCTTTATTAGCACATCTTCCTACATGTATATATATTGACACATCTGTGTCATCTCTGCTATCGTTCACTAAACTATCGTCATTTGAGCTTTATGGACCAGCAATAGGTTGTAATTTAGGTTTGATTGGTCGTTCCGACATCTCTTGATGACAAGTATTATACTACTTATGTGTATAGTATCAGTTTAATTGAAGTCTGGAGCTGGCATGTTAGTTAACTGCTAGTAGTCTGTTGTTATTTATGTATTATTATCATTTTGTTTATTTTCTTTAGTCACATCTTCTCACATCAGACTCGGACTTCTCTTTAACTGAATTTTAATGTGCGTATTGTTATGCGTTTACTTTTCTTCATTGGCTTGAGTAATAGGGGGAGGGTTGTGATCTCACAAACATGTTTAACCCCACTATTTTTGCGCCTGTCCCAAGTCAGGAGCCTCTGGCCTTTGTTAGTCTTGTATTATTTTTAATTTTAGTTTCTTGTGTACTATTTGGAGTTTAGTATGGCGTTCATACTTTGCTCCCTCTGCCTCTACAGCCCACGTGTTCTAGTAGATTTTGGTGGCATGACTGTATTGTTTCCGAGAAATCTCCGTTTTAATCAGAAATAGAAGGAATGGAACTATATTGATATGAAACACGATATTGACGGTATTGCTGAGAACGTAGTAAGATCGAGGTATTAACGTAGTATAATCGTGGTAAGAACGTGCTATAATCGCAGTAAGATCGTGTTGCAATCGAATAACTCGTGGTATGGTCCTGGTGAGAACGTGAAGAGCGTAGAAAGATCTTTATAAGCGTAGTGAGGTCGCAGAATAAGCGCGATGAGAACGTGGTGTAATCGTAGCGGGATCGTTGTAGAAGCGTAATTAGGACGTAGTAGCATCGTGAAAGCAACGAAAATTAACATTTTCATGCCGCTCATACCGCGACCTCACCACGATCTAAATTTATTTTAGATCGCGGTGAGCGTGGTGCCATCGTGGTCTAGTGGGACTTGGGCTTAAAAGAGGGACGAAAGATACCAAAGGGACAGTCAAACTCATAAATCGAAAATAAACTGACAACGTCATGGCTAAAAATGAAAAAGACAAACGGACAAACAATAGAACACATGCCACAACAACAAAAAAACAAAAAATAAACAACACGAACCTAACAAAAAACTAGGGATGATCTCAGGTGCTCCGGAAGGGTAAGCAGATCCTGTTAGACATGTGGCACCTGTCGTGTTGCTTATGTGATAACGGTCAACCAACTCGTGATGGCGTCCGTAAAATTTACGAAGGGATGATTTCAACTTTACAATTTGGAACTCTTGGTTTAACAGCTTCCTTGTGAGCAGCAAACCTTTATAAAAAAAATCATGATAGGAAATTCAAGCACAAGAAGATCGTATTAATTGGGAGATATATACCCCGTATGTAGGTGCTGCTGGAATGTTGCTACTTATAAATCGAAAGTTAACAATTGGAAAGTTGAAATCATCTCTTTTGTCGTAAAGTTTTGTTTTCAACCGACCCTCATTGTCAATTTCTAGATGTAAGTCAAGATATGAGGCCGACTTAACTGTATCTGTAGTATCCTTTATCTCTAGTTCGATGGGATAGATGCGTGCCACATAGTCACCAAAGTTTGAATTATTTAGTGAAAGAACATTATCTATATAGCGGAAAGTAGAGTTAAAGGATATCGCTAACTTTTTATCTTTCTGCCTAAGAAGTTCCAGCATGAAGTCAGCCTCCTAATAATAAAGAAACAAGTCGGCAAGTAGAGGGGCACAATATGTTCCCATTGGAATGCCGACAGTCTGTTGAAAAACGCGTCCTCCGAAAGTAACAAATATGGTGTCAATCAAATAATCAAGCATCTTGATATTATTAGTATCAGAGAATTTTTTATTTGAATCAGAGTGATCCTTTACAAAGTAGGATTTATCCCTCCCTAAGACAAGATACTTGTATCCACGTTGGCCATTCTTTTTAATGAAGCAAAGCAATACCAACTCTTTCAATTTATCTTTTAGTTTGGAATGTGGAATACTTGTGTAAAGAGTAGAAAAGTCAAATGTTGTAATACTGTTACAAGATGAAAGAGCGTTAGAATGTATGTACTCTAAAAGATCTTTGGACTTTTTAAGTATTTACATCTGATTCACGCCACCTCTAGAGTAGCCAGTTTCACAATAACTTTGAAACCCGTCTTAAATTGCTGATAAACAAGATGTTAATAATTTAGAAAGAGGTTTCGTGGAGCACTTGAAAGACCCAGCAAAATACCGTTGTTTGTAAGCACACTTATGTAGTTAGGTTTCAAATAAGATGATGGAAGATCAAGTTCTTCATCTTTGGTTAAAATTCCAAAGGAACGTAGCACAGACCTATGATTATCCAGGATTTCCTCTTTGGTAAGTGTCGTGAGGGTATATGTTGGGTTTTTAAGATTGACGTAGCATGGGCATAAAGGACTTGCCGTATTGAATTTTACCCCGGAGTTCAGTATTTATATGTTTTACTTTTCAAATATGTTAGACACAAGTTGACAAATAGAAGAGTGTGCCAAAGGTTATATAAAAAGGCACACACGTCAACTGGTCGTTAAGAAAAAGAAATGTATAAGTATCTCAGACTAAACGTATAGTGAAGTACAATAATGATTGATTGGTTGCTGGTGTACTTTAAAACGCTTTTTGTTTAGGTAATCGTGGCGGCCAGTTTTTTTATAGGTGGAGAAACCGAACCACCAACCTTTGATAGGAAAACTGACTTTCCTAGTCAATTGAGATTGGAGTCTAGTGTGATGAGTACACTAGTATTAGTGTCTGTTGCAATTAACACAGAGGAAATGATAATTGATTTGAAAAAAGCAATAGACACATATGCGCAAGTATAAACGATAAGTGTATTGAGATTGGTTCTTTTTCGTAAAAGAGGGACGAAAGATACTAGATGGACAGTCAAAATCATGTATCGAAAACAAACTGACCACGCCTGGCCAGAATGAAAAAGACAAACAGACAAACAACAGAACACATGACACAAACTAAAAAATAAAAATAAGAAACACGATTCCCACTAAAACATAGGAGTGATCTCAGGTGCTCCAGAAGGGTAAGTAGATACTGTTCCACATGTGGCACCCGTTGTGTTGCTTATGTTATAACAAATCCGGCAAATAGTTTTAATTCGATAGTTCACATTCATCAAAAGGAAGGTGATTGTAGTTACTACGGAAGGAACATATCCGATATCATTTGTGAAAAGGTTATTCCATAACGGTCAACCAACTCGTAATGGCATCCGTAAAATTACCGAAGGGATGATTTCAACTTCATCATTTGGCATTCCTGGTTTTATAGCCTCCTTGTGAGCAGCAACCTTCTATCCAGAAAATTATGATAGGAAATGTAGATATTACATGTACGTGATTTTGCCAAAAGTTTTGCCTTTGGCTTCTGGATTCTATTCATGCTGTAATGGTGTCTGTTTGAGTTGCTCATCTAATTTTGTCAACAACTGTCATAGCTATAAAACGAGGTGTAACGTGTCATGTTTTGGAGAGAAAAAAAACTCTGTCGAGTCAGGCTTTTTATATTTATTTCCCAACCTGCCAGATAATTGATAGAATTTACCTTCAATTTCTTCATTTCTCTTTTTCTTCTTGGAACAAACTTACTATCCATAATCCAATTACTGCACAAGATCCAACAATTACATCTCTAGTTATTATAGTCTCAATCTATAGAAATATATGTCGTAATGATCAGTTTTTGATTATTGTATACTATTGTTTGTATTTTGATCGTTTTAATTTTGATCTGAGCGTCACTGATGAGTCTTATGTAGACGAAAAACGCGAAAAACGCATCTGGCGTACTAAATTGTAATATTATGGTACTTTTATAACTATTGCTTTTGTTGCAATCATGAAATCATTAGTTGCTGACCTATTTCATTTTATGTAAATTTGTATAAGGAGACTTTAAATGAAATTAAAGATAAATGAAAAGTGCAAAGTGTTGTCATTTTGCAGGATTAATAAGTTTTATAAATTTTAAGTACGTTCTTGTCTTTAGAAATGTATCACAGTGAATGTGCTTCTTCATATGACAACAAGTGTTTAGTTGCATTTTTTTTGTGACAAACGAAACAATTTTAACTTTGAAATAATCAATTTCCTCCACTTACATTTTGTAAGTAGCAGTATACTAACATCACCTGTATATGGGATACATTTATATATATCTTATCTAATTTGGTAATCAAGATTTTGCAGCTGCTACTCAGACTTCGAAAACCTTAACAGTTCCAGAGCAGAAAATTGATGAGTAGGATTATTTAAAAGAGGACTCGTCTAAAAAAGTTAATCGGAGAATATCATGACCATGTTTATAAATATTGCAAAACTAGAAATAAGCTATAGATCTATAAAAAAGAAGATGTGGTATGATTTACAATGAGACAACTATCTACAAAAGACCAAAAGACCGAAATGTCACAGACATTACCAACAATAGTCCATTCGTCAGGTTCTCTGAGAGTGTTTTTCATGTAATGATGGCAAATTTAATTATTTAAGCTAAGTTCAGCTTTAGTTAATCATTATATATTACAATAAAATAATTTGAAACAGATGAAAAACTATAAAACATATATTGGTGCTGAAAAAGTTTTATTCGAACCATCAACTATACTAACACTGATGACACTAACCAAGTTTTTCAAGATAATTTTTGAATGCACAGCGATAATTCAGAGACGGGGAGATATTGTTATATACATCAATCAATATTCTTGAATTCATATAATTTTATGTATATGTTACAAGCATAAATATAATGTATATACGAAAGTAAAAATGGAATACGCAAATGTCTATTGTTGGTGTTGATTCTTATAAAATGTTTTCTAAACTTTGCGAATTGGAAATATCAACGGACGTAACAGCAAAATATGCACCAATACAAACCGATTTCTTTGTGATTGTCTTTAATCTTTCCATTATTACTACATGTTCATTGCGACACCTTATGAAAAATCAAGATAAATACAAAATATTAGTTTCGACGTAATGATAAATTAATCGCGGATGTCAGTAGTCGGTATATGTCTTTATTACTGTACACTTTTTGAACTTTGAATTTGACAACAGGCAAAATTAAATC
Organism: Mytilus edulis; assembly: GCF_963676685.1. NCBI lineage: Eukaryota > Metazoa > Mollusca > Bivalvia > Mytilida > Mytilidae > Mytilus > Mytilus edulis. The sequence goes on along the minus strand of NC_092351.1, from coordinate 56,204,498 downwards.
TTTTCCTTTACCATAATTGAACTTTAAAGTCTTTTCAACGTTGTGGTGAGACACGTGTTTCTTAATGCGCAAAAAAAAAACAGAAAGAGAAATAAGTACATACGTACAAGGTTAAAAAACGTTACACTAACCTTATTTCAGTAGACTAAACAATATAACAGTATTTTTTTTCAATTCTTGCATTCTTTAAAAGATAAAATTTTCTTAAGTCTGTATTTGTCCAAACAGAGTCAACATATATTCAAAAAACAGTTCAAACAGTATCAAAACAGTAATTTCGTTTTTAAATTTGATGTTTAACCTTGTGTTTTGTGACATACAGAAAATTGAAGAATACTTTCAAATTTTGGCTTTAAAGTTCCCCAAAAAACACAAAATTGCACTTTTGAATGTCTCAATGTATAAGATATTATCTATTCAAAGTAAATGATAGCATACTTAATGTATGAGACTTAGAAAAATTGACAAGAGTTAATTTTATATGTGCCTATGCCAAAAAATAGAGGTTTTCAAATGAAGCGAGGCCTTATAGGAAATGTAATATTTTCCACTTACAACAATTTTCTGAATTTGTTTAGTTAAAACTAAACATTTTACATATCATAAATGTTCTTTACATGTAAATATAAGTTTCAAATAGCATAACACATGAGTTGTAAATGGTCTTAAGCAATGTCAAGCTTAAAATTACAAGTTGTCAATTTGGGCCGTTCCCTATATTTCCATATTAAATTGCATATAAATGATATTGGAGATTAAAATATGCTTCTTTTTGCACAAATCCTTGCTGAGATATGATCAAATATGAAGCCTGGATGTAACAAGACTGTTGCTTTTAACTATACATGTAGACAGTATGGTATGATGCAAAGTTTTTCAATTTACTGTTTAAAAACCTGCATGAAATTTCAGTCTTAAAATGCCAATATTTTAACCACCAGCAATTCAACAGAAGAAAATAAAGGTATTCTGTGAAACAGACAAGTTTAAACAACCAGTAATCAGTGCTTTTGATATAGATTCAGTGCAATCTGTTTAAAGGAATACAATTTTTAAGTGCATAAAACTTTATATTTCACTTGCTTCGTACGGACCGTTAGATCTAGACTATTAAAACAGCACATTTTGCACTCGTTTTATGCTTTAATCCACTTTTCTTTGTGCTCAGAGTTCACAAATGAGTAAAATACATGAAATAAATACCACAAACACAAGTAGATATCAGAAAAAAACATGTTTAAGAAGAATTAAAGATGCTGCTTTTGCAAAAATATTGAAAAAAGTGAAAAAAGCTACTTTTTGGGCATATCAGCTGAAAAGTGACTTTTTTTACAAATTTGTATCAAATAAAAGTGGAAATCATTTCTTCTCATATAGTTTGACAAATTAATACCAATAGATCATTCAGAAAAGTTGTCAAAGTACCAATTCAAAATTTTCTGAAATGCACCTCTTAGGCCCGAGACCACAATCATTTCTTTATAACGTTTTGTCGCATTAAAAAAAATTTGCCAATTCTTTTTGTCTAATTTTGTGTGTGTGTAATGAACAGTTAAGGTCCAAATATATATGCAATTTTCAGAAAAATTGCATGTTTACATCATACAAATTTGGCCAATACACATCCATACCCCTATAGGCAAGTCAAGAGATGTTCCGAAAAGTGTAAATATTGCCTTTTTGCACCTGGCCTAATCACTCTTTCCTTATTAAAATCAGTTAAAATAAAACATCCAAAAGTTTATTTCAGCTCTCTTCTTTCATTTCCACCCCAGAAAAGCTAAGAAATGAATGAGAAAGGGAAAGAAAAAAAAATAAAGAAAAAATACACTATAACTAAAGGGAACTATATTCGTAAACAACGAAAAACAGGGTCATTAATTGTGGTCTTGGGCCTATTAGGGGCCAAAAAATTGACCAATTCCAATAAAACTTGCCATGCAAATATTAACCATAAAGAAAACAAATATACTTTGTAATTAGGTGTATGTTCAACCATGCACTGATTTTCGAAATAACTGTGCAACTGAAAATATAATCACAAAAAAAAGATTTCCTAGAAGAAAAGTCTTTCTATGTTTTTTTTTTTAATTAAAAATCATGCAGTCATGTATGTAATACCATCATAATCTCAATTTGCCTCACACCGTTGTGCTTTATATATTTTAGTATACACTAAAAAAAATGAAATTATGTTATAATTATGCTTTTTAATAATCATGATAATAGACACCATTCAAAAGTTTTAATAGATATAATTCAAAAGTATATATCTATTAATACTTTTGAATGGTGTCTAATGAATCTATTTATACTTTTTAATGGTGTCTAGTATGATTTTATTTTTTTTCATGATTGTTTTCTCTTAAAAAGTCCTTAAATCATAATGTTTTGTCATTCTGGGCACATGAACTACTTTCTTGCAGTGAACATATGAAAAAATTACCCTATTCAGGTTGCAGTCTTGTAATTGACTGCTCCACAGGCTTACATACAAAACAGCTGATCTTTGAAAACCAAAAAAATAAAAAGTGCTACATTAAATAAATTTTATGTTCAAATCATGTATGTACTTTGTGAAATTGTGATTTAATCGAAAAAAATGGGTCATCCCTCTAAGAATAAAATGTTACGTAACCCTGAAGTCAAAACATTTTTTTTCGACTTTTTGTTTGCTGTTTTTACTAAGCCGCACCACTTCCAGTAAACATGATATCCGTCCACCTTTCTGGATTAATATCCCCCCAAAACAACATGTAAGATTTATTTTAAATCTACTTATATGTTTGAATTCAGCATAAACTTATAATCAAACAGAAAAAAAACTAGAATTGTAATACAAGACTGGAACCATAAGGAAGCTATTAAACAAAGAGTTGAAAATGGTGAAGTTTAAATCCTCCCTTCGTTAATTTTATGGACGCCATCACAAGTTTGTTGACCGTTCAGGAATAACCGTTTCACAGATGATATCGGATTGGTCACTTATGTTACTACAATCACCTTCCCTTTTCACGAATGTGACCTACCGAATTAGACTATTTACCGAATTTGTAATAGCATAAGCAACACGAATGGTGCTACATGAGGAGCAGGATCTGCTTCCCATTCCAGTGTACAAAAGTTCACCCCAAGTTTTTGGTGGGGTTCTTATTGCTTAGTCTTTAATTTGCTATGTTGTCTTGTGTTTCATAATTTGTCTGTTTGTCATGTCGTTTTCGTTTTTAGTCATGCGTTGTCAGTTTATTCCATAAACTGTGTTTCCAAAATGTCTACAACAGTCGCCCACGCGAAAATGTATTGTGTGTTTTGCATACTTACGTTATTCGTTTTTTTTTATATATGGATGTTAAAGAGACTCGAATACGCGACTTTTTTTGTTATATTGAATATCGAATAGCAGAATAATCATTAAACAATGTGTTTCTTGTTAGGAAGGCGTCTCTGTTTCACTATTAGAAATTCCTTTTGAACGCCCTTCAAACAGTTAAATGGCAGTATTGAATTATATTAGTTTAAATACGTTTCGAATGCTAGTACTGAAATATCATTTAAAATACCTTGAAGTTGCTTCATTTCTTCTGAAATGTAGCATGAAATATATGAAACGTCACATGAAGGGAAAAGATTTAAATGAAAATGAAGAAATGAAAGCAATATTTAACAATACGATGAAACATAAAAACAAAGCGTTTGGTTTTAAGTCATGAATAAATCATTCTAAGCATTCTAAGCATAAAAACATGCTTCTGGCAACTATTTTTTGTTATGGGTCATATAAAAGAACCATGATTAAAATTTATAGAATCCTTTTATATACGTCATTGCGACAAATTTGCATACAAATCACAGGTAATGCACTGTTAATGGTACAAATGTTATTTTTACGTATGACAAGTACACATCATACAATAGCACGTGTTAAAGAAACGAAGAGTAATTTACCTTGATTTGTTTTTATATACTTCAAATAATTTTCAAGTAATTAAACCCAAATTTGTGTTGGTTCTTCAATAAAACGGTGTATACAAACATTAAAATGATCACTTGTAAAATTGAAAGAAACCAATCTAAGGAAAATATTCATATTTTCTTTCCTGGGTGCCTCCAATTATTCTCAGTTTTAATATAACGTGCCAATTTTGGTTTGTTAACAAATAAAGGCAACAGTAGTATACCGATGTTCAAACACATGCTCTAAATCCAATAAAAGTTGGACATGCGTATATTGATAACCAAAGAAAAATTAATCTTATTAAATTGACATGCATTTAACACATTTCATTAACTTAAAACACTTAAGAGATGCACATGTTATTACTAATACATATATGACACTACAATGTGTCAACATTCGCAATTGACAATTTTGACCTCGATACAGCAAAGTTTCATGTTGGCTGTTCAAAACGTTATCTCCAAAGTAGAAAACATTACATTTTAACTTTTCTGTTTTCTGTTTATATGTTTTTTAATTTCTGTTTCAAATTTGAGTTTCAAAACTACAACTTTGTGCATTTAAACATGTTAGAACTAACTATTCAGATTAAAATTGACACGGAGGTTTATGGAAGACTCTGAAAACTTATACAGATAGATCATATGTCAAAATATCTATCTATATTGTTTTGACTCCTCCGGATCTGTGGCACTTCATCCTGAATGTTTGTTTACACAAACCTACAGTGAACATGTGAACAGGCTGTTATACAATCATTGTCAAAAAAGGCAACAGTAATATACCGATGTTCAAAACTCGTAAATCGATAGACAAAAACAAATCCGAGTCATAAACCAAAACCGTGGGAAATGCATTTAATACAAGAAAATGACGACACAACATTAAAATGTAACACACACAGAAACGAACTAAGCATTAGTTGTAGTTTTAAAATTCAAAGTTAAAAAACGTATAATTTTTAATGGACATGTTATTTATCAAATCAATCGCTACACGAAATAATAACAGAGACTTATAAATCCATACTAAAACAGTATAAAATCATTAACATGGATTATGAAAGAAGTTAAGTTTTGTTATTTTAAAATTACTTTTTTGTGAGATGCAAGGATTTAAAATTCTTATGATAAAAACCATGTAAGCCTTTTTTTTTCATTCACCACCGTTGAAAACCTAAAAAAAAAGCAGCATAGTTTGGGTCTGCAGCTCTGCTCGAGCATTGGTGGTCATACGTTGCACAATGATGCATGCAATTTTCATAAGGTAATTACTTTTCAACCCTATGAGACAAATGCATGATTATATGACAATTTTAATTATATTCTGTTTAGAATCAATTCAGACTTTCAGTCTCAAGTTAATAATGAATATTCTCTTACTCTGATAGTACAAATGTAGTATATATAATTAAATGTTTTAGACAAAACAATCCTTCTGTTTTATTTTCTGTCTGCTTTCAGACCTAAGATAAATTTTTTAACAGAAATTTCGTTTTCTTTATTTTCTTCATGCTCTGCATGAAAAACAAAACATCAGATGATAAACTTTCAGATATAATAAGTTTATTCTGGGACATTATATATAAAAATCAATTAACTGCTTCCAGGTTTATTGTCACAATGCACAACAACACTTACACAACGTGTTCATGAACCGTCTCAAACATACATTATATAATAGTGTTATCATTATATTGATATTTAATAAACATTCACATTATCAAAAACACATATGTGTTGTGAAAAGGCAAATATGTGTCTAATGTATAAACGATTGTTCAACTGCAAATTGTTTTTATTGTTTTACTTTCCAATTAACTGTGATTTTTGATACACACATCGTCTCTTGGTAGCCTAGCCATATAGGACCCTTATCATGCTTATCAAAGACGTAGATATCTACCTGTATAAATGATAAAACTTTCGAGATATTCCGATAATCTTGATTCCGACTCCGGGCAGAGGATATCGATCTTCCAAAACTCACCCACATAGTAATCAAGTAAAACAATACGATTTGACTTTGTCATAAAATTTACTCATACGTCAACAATAGAATGAAAAATAGCATTTGCATTCAGGGCCAGGATGATTGGTGCAAAATATTTAAGAATGGGATTATTGTGAAATTAATATTTTTTGCAATTTTATAATCCCGTTGTTCCAGGTGCATATGGTTAAAGGGTACTATTTATAAATATTCTAAAAGCACTAAGAACTACCAGTTAATATGCAACCTGCTACTTACAATGTACTAATACTTATAGTGTCGTGTTCAATGAATGCAAATATTTTCACCATATACATGATAAACATGATATATAAGTATGTTTGACAAATTTATCATAAAGTATCAAGATGAAGAGGACTTACAAATTTTAATAATCACCAATTACATTATATAATTATTCTAATAGTTATGGCTTAAAAGGTTGTTGATCATCAGATATATATTATCCAACGTACTTTACCAACCTTTATGGAGCAAATGTGTACATGTTACTTAAAATGTAATGCGTATTAAATTATAAGCCTAGAACTATTTACTTGTTTGTAATGTCTTATTTCAAGTACTTTCATACGATGTACAGACACTTAATAATTGAAATAATTTTATACAGAATTTACAAATGAAAAAAGTTGAAAAGGATTTAAATAAAGTCATTGACTTGTTAATCTACTGCTTTCTTTCTAGGTTTTTTAAGATAAATTGGAATGAAAACTTCATAATACGATTGATTTGTAATCTTCTGTTGACATGTTTCAAGTCATCCACATTAGGCAATGTTTTACCTTAGGAAAGAAGAAAGAAACATAAGTGTTAGGGATAAATTGGATACGGGGGAAATGACAGGTGTGGTTTTTTTTTACGATTGGATAATAATGCACCGATAATTATTCAGTTAGGTAAATATGGTGTAGTGCTAGAGAAATATGAACTGTTTCTTTACCTTGAAACGCAAAGATATACATACCTTATCGTTTTTATCAATATTAAAATGTGCCGACTGACGGGAATATTAGCTTTTTATAGTCACTTTAGCACGGTTGCATGCTTTTAAAATCATAAAGATTTTGCAAAAGTGTGATTGGTTAATCGAATCAATGCATGTGCTTTTCAACAAAATATGTTAAATAAGACAATTTGAGAGATTTAGAACGAAATAATAATTAAACTTTAACACTTTCCGGTATAGAAATTCCAAAATCTTTAGATATAACATGTATAAATATTGATGATAACATATTTTAGAATAAATTCAAAACAAATTCTAAATTTCAATATAATTTAAAACGAGATATGCAGTTCTGTTAAATTGAATTTGGTTTTTCAAACCTAAACATGCTAAATATAAACTAATTTGAATAAATTCAATATGGTTTTATAAAGACACAATGCATAGTACTGTCGGTGTTTAAATTTGATTTAAATTGCTGAACATTACAGTATTTGGAACAAGAAGGATCCATTAAGGAAGAACAAGTACAACTGCTTTATCATTACGAATAACAATGTGTTATACAGTATAGATATATGAGAGTCTCTAGTATGAAGTCAGAAAGAAGAAGAGCTCATTTGGCTCGAAAAGACATACCGTTTGTTTGTTGAAATATAACAAATGTTGTTAACTGTTTGATTCCGTATTTTTTAATACAAAATGCTTAGTAGATATAAAAATCTTGTGCATCAATTAAGAAAAAATCGATACACAAGATTTTTATATCTACTAAGCATTTTATGGGGAACTGATTTAGAAGTTGTTGTTCAAATCGTTTTTACGTTTTTGAAAATGATTAAACACTAATGTTGGAAAGTTTATAGCCTTTAACATAACAGTAATGATGTAACCATATAAACTGTGTAAGGCCGAAATTTAGTAGTTTTCTTGCAAATAGTAAAAGACATTCTAACTGAAAACGCACACACAAGGGAAATTTCTATGTCCGCATTGTTCTGCGAAAGAACAGAATGCTTATCTGTAACATTTCTCAATTTTTTTGTATTATTAATTGGGGAATTTCCGATTATGTCCCTAGATAGCACTGTATTTCAATATGTGTTCTCTGTTGCAGTTTGAGGAGGTTTTTTTTAAAACACAGTCTGCCAATTTTTCTACGTAAAGTAAAACTACAAAACATTGAACTCCGAGGAAAATTCAAAACGGAAAGATTCTAATCAAATGGCAAAATCAAAAGCTCAAAGAATATAAAATAACTGAAATGTTTCTTACTTTGTACAGGCATTTTCTAATATAGAAAATGGTGGATTTAACATCCTACTTGTATGACATAATGTATGACAATCGCATCTGATTCCATAACATGGATAGCAATGCGTTGACAATACAAACAGAACAAAATAGGTAACAATGTCACAAGTAGGGTACAGTCGTAAACATTGTGTTATAATCTTAATCACTATAGAAACAAGCCAATATGTAACACAAAAGCACAAAAAGGCATATGTTTGCACCTGTCCTAAGTCAGAAATCTGATGTACAGTAGTCGTCGTTTGTTTATGTAATTAATACGTGTTTCTCGTTTCTCGTTTGTTTTAGATTAGACCGTTGGTTTTCCCGTTTGAATGGTTTTACACTTGTAATTTTGGGGCCCTTTATAGCTTGTTGTTCGGTGTGAGCCAAGGCACCGTGTTGAAGGCCGTTCATTGGAATTTTTTTGGTTTACTTTTATAAGTTGTTATTTGGATGGAGATTCGTCTTATTGGCACTCACACCTCATCTTTATTATATCTATATAGACAAAGTATATTAGCAGAAGAGAAAGCCTACTCCAAAAGCCTATAGTAAGATATTATTGCCCATTTTTATTTAGGAAACATCTGTAACATCAAGCGCATTTTATTTTTGAAATTCACCGTCATAACCATTATTACTTTTAGAAAACAAGAACTTACAAGAATGTCCATAGAGTACTACCAGAATTTCAGAATGATACACAATTGCAATTATAACATTAGAGTAAAATTGAGACTGGACATAGGGCATGTGTCAAAGCGACAACCAACAACCTCACCAAAGATCAGAAAACAACCAAAATCAACCAATATCTTCAATATAGCGGGAAAAAGAAATCCTACTTCAAATGTCAAAAAGTAAAATATAATTGCTTTGTTTGATGTAAGAAACATCAGTAACATTAGCGCATATATTTTCTCAAGTTCACCGTCATAACCATTATATCTCTGTTTATCTTAGCATGGCAAAAGCTCTATCACTAAAAATGAACATTCAAGAATAAACATACTCGTTTATGGTTATTTTTTGTGAGAAACTTTCTTTATAATATCTGATTTGATAAGATCATCATTTGTTAAAAAATGACGATGTGTTCAGTACAGAAGACGTAGCAGCTAGGTTGATTTATTTGTCGTGTACATATGCGTTATTCTGATGTTATTCATAAGATCCACATTCTTATCCTATTTATAACCCATTGTATATCATTGTTCTACAGTGGCGTATTTATAACCCATTGTGTATCGTTTTTCTACAGTGGCGTGATGATTTTACCTGTCTGCACTCATTGTAATAATTATATATACCTTTAAATCTATCGTTATGACATAATTTGACTTACAATAGATATAAGTGCATTTTATTTTATTTACCTTTAAACTTGGCCTACAATGCAATAGTTTACCTTGGAACGTATAATTTGATTGTCAATTTTATTTTTAAATCACTGCAAAACAGACAATAATTTATTTTTGGTTACAGGTAACAACAGTTTTGCACATCTCTGAGGTTTTGTTATTTTTATCTCATTTTTCGGTTTAAATTTTCGTCGTTTGATTATTAAGCATGGTATTGTTCATTTTTGAGGTTTATTGTGATGATAAATTTGTTTTTTACAGTGATTGAGATTTTTATGTTGAACACATTTTTAGCTGTTGTGTTTTGTACTAAAATGTTATGCAACTGTCATACCACTTGTATAAAATGCATGTAACATGTCAGGAATGTTGCAATGTTGTTTTCTATTAGTTTGATATGTTTCACATTTAGATTTTTGACAATTGATTTTGGAGTTTGCGTTTTTAAATTTCCTCACTCGGCATTATCTTTGTTTTTTTTAAACATTACCGTAGTGTCCGTTACTGGTTTGTTATTTCAGCATTATATTACATACTTTTACCTGAAATGGTGAGGGAAATATTGGTGTGTAATCCGCTGGCAGCAGTTTAATCCAATTGATAATAAACATTAGATATACCAGTTTTATTAATACATGTGGTAATGCTACTCGATTTATTTTGGCCGTTTTGATTTCAAAGGTGTCTGGACGATTATATTTACTGCGTGAAATCCAAGGAAAAAGAAATACTTTTCATTTGTATGTGTCCAAAAAGCGAGGTATCGGTTTTGGGTACTTATAGAATATCAGGAAGGCTTATTCAACGTAAGATATTCTAAATATCAGAAAACAATCATATACAAATATAGATACAAACACTTGTTTGTGTTTTAAATGTGAGTTTAAATATAAATGCAGTGAGCTTTCCATACACACTTGTCATTATTTATTTTTGATAAGTCAACGTCTACATGCCAAGTAACACCTATGCGTTAAGAAAAGCCCGCATATGTCGACAAATGCTATTCTAAAATGTATATCAATTTTGCCAAAACAATTATTGCTTGGATCATTTCAAGATATTATAGATCTGCATGATTAATATGCATACATGTTACCTTTTTATAAGTTAAAGTTAAAAAAAGGCTGGTACATATATTTGCAATCTCAGACGTGTCTTTTTCAACTTCTCGTTGAAGTTATTTGTATCAAGTATGCATTGTACTTTTCGTAGTTAATTATTTTTATTTTTATCATATTTCGTTTAGAATTGTCATTTTTTCTGTTATAACATACGAATATGTCGCCTTATAGTTTGTAAACATTAAATGATTTTCTACTGTAGTTAATAAGAAGTCCAAACATATGTTTGTTTTCCTTCCCAATTTAATGAGGGTGTATTGTCTCGTCACTTTTCAATATAGACATATTCGATATTCAATTTTATCGCGTTAATGTCTTAAACGTATGAATCAACTTTCGTGTGTCATACAATTGTTATCATTGGATTAAATAACCGAACAATGTTTTCTTTGTCGTTCAGAAGTTAAATTACGGGTGCACTATTTTAAGTTTTATATTTTTATTCGATTTGGTATTATATTACGACAAAGACCTTACAGTAACAATTAATGTACATTATATATGGACAACAGTGAATCATCGCTATTTAAAGACGACCCATTTTTTTTTTATCTAATCCTATGCTCTGGTATATAATAACATAATAACCCCACAGGGCCGACGGAGGGAATATTGCGTTGCAGATAATGTCGTAGTTTAGAATAAAACTGATATATTTGGACTTGTTTTCGTACCGAGGCATTACATGTTAGTTAAGATACAAAATGTTGAAAATAACATTCGACATGCAAAACTGACCTGTGTTTTATATGTCAAAGGAGTAAGTTCGATCAGAGCCATCTTTGGCCCCAATTATAAAGTTCAATGTAACGGGATGAAGTATATTTTAAGCTGCCTTAAAAACATATGAAAAATATGAAAAGTTTCAGTCAAAGAATAATTTTAAAGCGTAGATTTTTAAAACCAAAATTGGTCAAAACTAGAGATTTTGTCGAAATATGACAAAAATCGGACAAATTTCAACCAAATGTAGGATATGGAAACATAAATCGCCGGCGTCGGGAAACTAAATATTCAAGATTGCTATAAAAAAGATCTTTTTGTCATCTTTTATGTTCTGTTTCCGTGTCAAAAAAACAGTTGAAACTTTCCCTATTGCATTGACTTTTCGTGAAAAGAATAAAAATGAGTTCTAGTTGTATCGTCATTAATTAAACGCAAGAACGTATATCTTAAACAAAAAGGCTTACATGTATTACCTATCTTGTCATTGCATGATTAAAAAGTGATAAGGTCAATAAATCTTAATTTGAAATTTAAGCCAACCAAGGGAGTCAATTTTGGGCCTTATTTAATCTACTCCTTTGGAACGCTATACCGCAATTAATTAATATTAACACATAATTGGCGATCATGTGTTTGGTTGAAACACTCTTGAGGTTATTAATTATTACAAAACAAAGAAAAACGCTTCGGAAAATGTATGAGGGATACAAAAAATGATTTTTACAAGAATCATGTACATCCCATATCATTTTGGTCTTTTCGAATTACTTAGATATGTATTTGTTTCAATCATTTATAACAAAAAACTTGAAATAATATGCATTTTGTTCTTAAACTGAGAAAAATCACAAAAAAAAAACTTTCTTATATTAACACCTACCTATAGTTTTTGTAAGTAAAATGTATTCAAACTGATCCCCGTCATCTTTATAGAAAGTATAATAAAGTTTAATTGTTGAACTGTGATTTTTTTCACGATAATAGCCGAAAAATAGGTAAAAATCGATGAAAAATTGGAAAATCATCAAAATTGGGCATTTTCAAAGGGCCGTAGCAAAAAAAGAAGTGCACCACCATATGATTTTTTCTTCACCAATTATTTTGTTACAGTCTTACAAACTCAAAAATCAGGTTAAGAAAAAAAGGTTAATTCTAGAAATATTTGGCTCCTCAGAGGTGTACATCCTTAAAATGTTCATCATTCATATCGGATAACAAGGGGTCACATGAAATTTGTTATTCTTCAATAGAAATTTTTTTCTGAAAAAAAAACCAACCTAGAAACCGGTCGTTAACGGATTTTTAACATGTTAATGACCAGAGGGGGTGGTTTCACTTTTTAAAGGGATGTTCCTGCAATAAAAAAAAAACACCTTTTCCTGTTTTCAATTACATAAGGATGGTGTTGGTTTGTTTACTTAATGTTTTTTGTTAATTATAAAATTAAAGAAAACTTTATTTTGTGTTCATTTACTGGAAAATTGCACTTAAATACATATCTCATTTATGCGTTCTCCACATAGGATAATTCATATTATTAGATAAAAATAATTAGAACATAATTTAACTTGGGCTTACCTATCAATATCTACCATTGATTAATTACCTACTACATTGATGTATTTGCCATTTAAAAAGTAACCAATAGCAATGGCACTTCTGTGTGTATCGTTTTTTTATGCAGAGACCCTCTTTTTTTGTAATTTTCATGAAAACAATTCTTGATGTTCATTATTTGGCTGCATAATTACCTGTTGTTCAGATTTGTTTTGTGTCTGTCTAACCTAAATTTCAACATACAATGAATTGAATTTTTGATTTTTGGTGTCAAAAGACAACTTTTAAGCACCGTCTTTTGGGATATTTCGTGTTGGCAATTTTTTATTTGTTGATGAAACTAGAGTGCCTAAAGAAACCCATCCAACCTTCGATATTCATGGTGACTGTACATTGGAATATAAATGTAGGAAAGAGATAAGACTTGTGTTATTTAGCATTTATCAAATGACGTTTGTATATTACGTTTTAATCAAATAATTTTCGCCTCATGAATTGTTGATGATTTTGATATCTTCTTTTAAAAACAAACCATTTTTGACAGAATATTTCTTTAAAACAATAGCATCCTGGCCTATCGATTCGTATTTTACCTTTTGGAAGCATAATGAATAAATGTATCTATGTTTCAACATTTGTTTCATTTCAATGCATTTTTTCTGTTTGAGATTTAGCAAAAATCCCATCCGTACCTTCTTTTCATGGGAAGAGAACGTGTTCCGAAACTTTCTTAAAGAATGGGAATTCACAGTTTCTAATTTTACACCTATTGGATTTTTATTTTCGTAATTTTAAATATATACATAGATATTATATATCATGTATGTATCTATACATATTATATTGGTTTGCCTTATCATAACTCATTTGATTTTTGAGATATAAGAACTCACACCATTCAATGCTTGTGTAAGTGTTAGTAAAGCTTTTTTTTATATATAATACTTAATAATGTGTGTATGTTCATCATTAGAAAAAAAAGATAAGACATTGATTTTTTTTTATTTGGACAAAATATACATTGATATCTATATCTATTCATTTTAAAGTCACATAATCATATTCAACGTTTTAACCTTTCAATGAGAGATCAAAATTATGCTACTTTTTGGCAGTTTTGCACACAGAGTGTCTATTTTAAACGTGTAAAACAATTATATTATTATTCAAATTTAAATTTTAAAAACAAATGTCAATTGTTTTTAAACACAGTGATTTACCATACGTTTTGACAACTAAGTTCCAGGGACAAAACGATCAATCTTATCATACTCTCTACATTTGTTCGACGTGTTAAATATGATCAAGATCCACTGAAAAGTTCAAATGCAAAAATATATTCGGAATACGATTTTACAAGACAGCAAGATATAAATTAAGTCATTTCGTGTCAGCCTTTTGATTTGTATTTATGTGATCCACCAATACATGTATATATACTAACCATGCTAACTGTGTCTAAATGGCTCCAAAATAAAATCGTATCGATGACCTGTGTAAAACGCATATATACTTTCATGTCTTTTTACCTACAATAATTTCTTTTATAGACACTGTGTTTAACTTGGTTTTCAAAATACAGCAAATAAAGTGTCATATAAATGCATTTAAATGATTAAGAATATAGTTATAAATCATATTCACTTAGAATTACTTAGTGCACGGAACCAAAACAAAATATATTGTAATCAAGATAGAAGTCAATAAAAAGAAATATTTTGTTATTTGTATCAAACCTTAGAAATATTCTTAAAGATATTTTTTCCCTTGGTCGACAATTACCTTTAATGCAAGCTATTTTTAACATCTACTCCTGGCCTTAAAAAACTTCGAATATGGTACTTATTGTCAGAAATCAAAACACAACATGTACATTTGATAGTGATAGCAATCAAAAAGTGCAAGCCGAGTCTTTTCCGCTAAAAAAGAAGTATTGTCCGAATCTTTAAGAATATTTCTATAGGTTTGATACAAATAAAGGATACTTCTTTATTTTATCTAAATGTTAATTGTTAGTATGATTAAAATAGCTATGACTGAATATACATGGCTATAAACAATCTCCACGGAAATGAGATATGCCGATGCTAATACAAGTGCAAACCAAGAATCATTGACCTACAACTACTGGTTCCCCATAAACTGACCTATTATATCACAAACAAATACATGAAAACTAAGCAAAAGTTTCAAAGGTAATATACCATGACTGTGGGGGCACGGCCAAATAATCTCCATGGAAATGAGATATGCCAATGCTTATACAACTGCATATTAATTATCATTAAATTTAACAGATGACTAGTGGTTCCCCATAAACTGAAATAATTACAAACTAATACATTAAAACTCAGCAAAAATTTTAAAGTCAATAGACCTGTAGACCATTAATGAAGGGGCGGAGCCAAATATTTTCCATGGCAATGATATATGCTGATGCTTATACAACGGCATACCAATTAGCATTACCTTATCACTATACATGAAAACTAAGCAAAAGTTTTAAAGCCAATAGACCATAACTGAAAGGGTGGAGCCAAATAATCTCCATGGTAATAAGATGTGCCAATATCTATACCACTGCATACCAAATATTTTCGACTTATCAAAAGAGGTTCACCATAAAATAGAACTAATCACAAACTAAAACATTGTTGACGCAAACGTTGCCGCCGCCGACGGAAACAGAATACCTATGTTTCGCTTTTTTGGCTCCGTCAAGCGAGACAAAAACGAGTTCAGATGGTCAAGTTCTTTGAACAAAGAGAAAAGGGAAACCAATGGCACTGCTATATCATGTCAGCAGTTATATCACAAACATATAGCTTCAATATGTTAATAAATATATGAAGACGAAAAAACACAAATGTACATCTGAATACCCATCAGTATTACAAATATATGAAGGACACGTTACCATTCCTTCTGTTCTAAATACTTTTGAAAATTCTGTATGTTAGATAAAAAAAAACCAGTTCATATCGTGGGATAGTTTTATTCATATAGATTATTTCTCCTACATATCTTTGTATATTGCTTTTTATGGTTCAAATTGGAATCTCAGAACAGCATATGGTACTTTAGAATAATTCCAAGACTTCTGATTGTCAGATGTATAGCAACCAGAACTTCCATACAATATTTAAAAGTGCTTTCAAAGGGGGGCTTTTTTCCCCAGCGTAACAGGTAGGGCATCTCAATTGCTTGAACTAGACGAGGTTTATTAGTCTTTTATACACTATAATTATAAGCTTTGGATTTCAAATATTTTGACCACGAGCATCATTGAAGAGACATGTATTGTCGAAATGCATATCTAGTGCAGGAAAATTGGTACCGTAAATGTTATAAGGAATCTATTCGGAAACAATATCCATCCCTTCCTGGGTTTATAACACATAATTATGAAAACACATTACATGAATAGGGTATACTGTTGTTTTGTATATGTCTGAATGTGTAGGTTGCACACCCAGAACGTTCATCTCTAGATTTAAAAAAAAATATTCTATCGGTTTCCGGGTTCACGAAGAAATAGGTTTCTTTCCTTTCCAGCTATTCCTGATTATGAATTAATTCAAAACATCCGTTTGTCCCATAGCGACAACTATTAAATAACCCATCTTTACCAATGGTGATCGTCTAATTACTAACTGATTCCTTCTATACTACCTTTCTTGACGACACTATCGTTGTAGCGTTTACCATTTTAGGTATCGAAATGATTTGACAGGACAGCGAAATAAACAAGGGGAGCAATTTTATCGAACCGCATTCCGGAGTGATAGCATCCGGAATAATGTGTTACATAAAAAAGAAGATGTGGTATGACTGCTAATGGGGCAACTCTCAACAATGTCCACACTGCATAGTCAGCTATAAAAGGCCCCGAAATGACAATGTAAAACAATTCAAAGGAGAAAACTAACAGCCTTATTTATGTACAACAAAATGAACGAAAAACAAATAATACATAAACAAACGACAACCACTGAAGAACAGGCTCCGAACTTGGGACAGGCACATACATACAGAATGTGGGGGGTTAAACATGTTAGCGTGATCCTAACCTGGGACAGTAGTATAACAGTACAACATAAAAACGAACTATGAAAATCGGTTGAAAAAGGCTCAACTCATCAGATGGACAAAAGTGGACGTGGCCGGGTACTTGTACAACCCAACAACAACAAAAAAAAAAGACACTAGGAGTACTCGCAGTTTACTTACAGCTAGGTCATTGCCACTATCACCTATTGAAATAATCATGTATCTCAGAATTAAGTTGTTTGTTTGACGTCTAAAGAAAAATTTGAAGGCATCGGTTCGGCATTACATTATGCTGTTAGTTTAAGTTTACACTATGTGTCCCCAATTGTCATTGGTTTAACTAGAAACATGAAAAGAGTAAATATATTAGTATAATGATAAAAAATGAAGTAATTACTTGATAACGTTTTGCAGAAAGATTCTTCGCACGATACACGTGAAAAGTGCTGTAGGAAGGTGAATTTGTAGAGATTCTTCATAATGAGCTGTTCAAAACAAAAACGTCCTCTACCATTTGCTGTTATAGGTTAGTAATGTTATTGAATAAAAAAGGTGTTAACTTTTACATTACTTTGTTTTTGTTTTCTGTGTGAGTCTCCCTTTTCTAACAATACAACATGGCTTCAAATGAATATCTTGTTTTCAACCCGGATTTGCCTAATTCTAAAATCGGATCCGTAAAATCTTAACGGTAAACATTGAATAAGGTTAATATAATCAGTAACAAAAATATGAATGATGAACCATAACTTTTGAAAGAATAAAGACAAAAATGTATTATGAGATAATCCACAAATTGCATGTCGCTTTATAAAATGATAAACCTCATTTTTTAAATGATCATACATTGAATTCAAGAGAAAGGCGTAACAGAATAGGTGAATATTTTAATTCTTATCGATTGTATTATTAGACTGTCAAAGTCTTTTGGAACAAGAAGGGACATACTCTGGTTGGCTTCGAAGAAGAATTAATGGTTTAAACAAATGTAAGTTAAAATTTTCTTAACACAAATATTATGTAATCACTTACATATTGTAGTTTAACGTACACATTGTACATATGGTATTGATACACTCGACGAGTGCAGACGTCTGCAGATGTTATGAATCTATCTATGACATACATTTACCATTAGATAATTTAAAATTATAATGAAGTTTTAACAAAATACACACATTTTGTTTTTAATTTATTCAAGCAGCATAAGCTTTACTTAATAAATTTGATGCAACCAGTTTTTGCCCTTTTATTTAAATGAATATTATAGTTATTACGTATTATTGTCATAAAAATTGTAGAATATAAAAAGCAATTCACCGGCCGATAAATAAAAAGCTGTTGATTATGTAACTGTTAATCGAATAATTATGTTGTGCTTTAACAACTTATGTATTATTACTGTAACCTGTTTAATCATACATAAAATACCTCCTGTATAGAAAGAAAATAAATGCCGAGAACTGTAAAGAAATTCAATTAAGATTTGACAAGCGAGACATCTACTTGATAAAAAAAAATAAACGAAACATGCAAGCCATTGATTTTGGTGGAGATAAGTACTTTATACTATACTTAATATTTTATGTTTGATATTTGTACAGATACTGTTGGTTTTCTAGTTTTTCATTTCTTAAATCATGTACAGTTTCCATTATCATTTCAGTATTGCCTTCAATACCAATGTGTAGGTCTGAATAATACATCGTTTTATTGTATACATCTTTAAATCTCGATAAGGAAACGTACTCGTATAATTATATAATTTCAATTTTTATGTAATTAAATTCGATTAGCTGTTGTCTTCTTATTTCTATGAAAAATAGAAAGCATGTATGTTTTGCTGGATTTTTTACAACTTGAAATATTTATGTGAATACACAGTTAATTATATTTCACAGCTAGGAAATAATGATCTTCAGTTTAGTACAAATAAATGTGTCATTTCTCATGATAAATAACTTTCATGAGAGAAAAAGTAACTCACGTGTAAAACCAATGTGATAAGTTTTATTTTTAATAAAATTTTCCACACATCGATTTATACACTTGTATTAGTATATAGTTAAAACAAAGGTAATTTGCAACAAACTCTTTCTGCTCGTAATTCATTGACAGCAAAGGCATTGTATAAATGATTTCAAATACTACTTATTTGCAACTATAAAATATATTTAAATTATTTTCCTTGCAGGGTCAAAAAGATTCGTTGCATTGAACAAAGGACATGTCTACATTTTTAAAAACGAGACGTCAAAGAATCATACAAATTATTTTTCCTTATATGGTTGTAAAAGGTAAACAATGACTAATTGCAATTAATTGTTTTGGTGTACATGTAGATGGACTTTGTCACGAAATGAATGTCAACTTTGCAGATTTGTGTACATAACATTATGATATTCATCATTTTTAATATGCTGTCTTTTTTGTTGAAATTTCAGTAATGTATTAGAATTCATTTAATAACCTTAATATCTAGCTTTGACAAACAGTTTGTTGCGTCATGTAATGAAAGTAAAATGTTACCTAGTTGTGGCTCTGGTCATAACTGTTTAATGCACTCCAATTAACGTTCCTTTATCGAACTATTATACAAGAATGGAAAGTTTAATTAGCTGTGGACAAAGGTATAGATTAGAATAGCCGATACAAATGTGTTTACAGTGCCCCAATCGTAAAAAGTACATTCGATCATTAATAAAAGCATTTTAGTCTCAAACAGTCAGCCGAATCTCAACATCATCTGAAAATTTTGAAGTATAAATTATGAAGACATGTTCAGTTGTTCGGGCATGTGTGAAGACTAATCTACTGCATGCTGAACATTGAGTAGAATTCGGCAGAGTTGTATTACTTTGTCAAATGAACAACTCGTATGCGTCTTATATTTCAAAATACAGTTATATATTTTATTCCCCTCGAAAGGTTTTTGTACATGTATATCTACATGAAGTGTAATTGATGATGATCAGTTACAAATATACGTTTTCATTGAAGTGTGCAGCCTGTTGAAAGTTCTGGTGGTAGAGAAAGAACTTGGATTTTCAAAGTTGTTGATTCCAACGGAAATGCTAAACATTTTACTGCAGCATCACGCATTGAACTACAAGTAAGTTCCCCTTTTCCCCCGTTTATACTTGTTTTTACATTCACAAGGTTAATATGAGTATTTTGCACTGATATGACAGACAACGTCTCAGTTATGGTTTATTTTTATTACATATATTTTTTGGTTTTCAGTTTTTAATTAAGTTTTAAATTGTAATGTCAATGATTTTCATAGCTTGCTAGGAGTGTTCATCATTGTTGAAGGCCGATCTAGGACTTAAAGTTTCCAACATGTACGTCATGCGATCTTTCTTTACGCAATAATTACACGTTTTTTTTCCGTAATATAATTGTAATATTTGAGAACATATTTTACAAGAATTATGGTTAGATTTTCTTATACTAGATTCTTATTAAGAAACCAATTTACATCGGTGATTTTTGATAAATAAGTTAGTTTTGTACGTAGTACTACATATTTTTCTATAATTGTAGAATTGGATTGAATGTTTTAACAAGGAAATGCAGTTTGCAAACGATGTAGAAATACCGTAGGTATCTCTTTTTTTTAACCGCACTTTAAATTTAAAAGGTTAAAAAACACTACTTGTTCTCTATACACGGATCCAACACAATGTTGACGGCTTGTGACTGTCTCTTTGTATTGTTAACAGTGAACACTGATATGTTATTGTCTACAACTGAATAAAAAAAAAGAAACTGGTAAGTGCACCATACATGAACACTGAGCAAAAGGACTAACTGTATTTTAACAAAAAGGTTACAATCGCCTTCAGGACAAAATCATGGACAATACTCATTGTAACTAAACAATACGGACATATACACATGTATTAAGCATGTTTAAATCGAAAATCTAAAGTAAAGACGATATATAATGTATAACAAAAAAAATACAAATTCATTTGACATAAATTTATTTCAACTGTATATTCTTCATTGTAATGCCACTGTTTCTACACGGAACTATATGATACATTAAGATATATGATTAGTTCTAAATCGTTATTAACAGTTTTTAGAGTAGTTTTGGTCTTGAATGACTGATTGATGTGAAATAATCATTTTATTTTATATTTTAGGTCTACAAATTTAACAGAAAGGGTCAAGTCAATGCAGAATCCTCGTGCACGCGTGTATGAGGAACCGAATCGTTTACCCACGGAAGGTACTTACTAATAAAGAAGCTTATAATCAAAACGATGAATACCAGCAGAGTTAAGAGTTAACTCATGCTAAAATTGTGACTGAGTTTTTTGTCCTATGTGCCAATATAATAATGTTTTAAAAACATGTTACACATGTTACATTGGTAAGATTGAAACTGTCGTCAGTTTGATGTTTCTTAAATATATAAAAGTTGTGCAAAGCGGCACAACTCATCGTTATATTGGTTTTACTGTGTTTTTAATACTTTGGTATGTCCGCTTGTTAATGATACCACATACAAAAACGATGAAAATGAAACAAAAATGAACAAGTGTATTATTTCAAGATATCAAAAGAAAATTCGGTAAATTTCTTTAAATGTACTGTACAGATTAACTCAGAGGCACTTTCATTAGATTACTAAAATATTAACATATATAACAGTTCTTTCATTGATTTTGATATTTCTATTTTAAAGCAGAAACTCTTTACAAACAAAAAAATGTACGACAGCTTTGATGGCTATTCGTTTTCTCTTGTCAGTTTTCGATTTGTACACGATAATAATCATTTGGCAAGGTCTTACATCGTTTATATTGCCCAAGTCGCTCCCTGTTCCCGTGTCTATTATGACCTTTTAGCTATCAATCGGCAAAATATATTTACTACTGGTAACTTATAAAGTTTAAGATTTTGTTTGGTTTGGTTTTACTCGACAATATCTCGACAGTACTTAACTGTACTTTACTGTACTTGACATAAGTCTGATAAAGAATTAATAATTTTGGTAAAGTCTTAATATGGTCCCGACCAGTCTCGACTTGTCTCAGCCTGTCTCAGTTACTGGTGTTTATCGGCATAAGTATCTCAATTATGCATGAATCTCTCAGAATTACTGACACGACTATGTTTTCTTACTTCTGAATATTTATTTTGTTTTATTCAAATGGGTAAAATGTATTAGACCGTTAACATTTCTTAAATTTATCAACGGGAAGTTCAATATATGCATATTACAAATCATGTCAGTAACATATATTGTAATAATGCTTTTATTTCTTTTCTGTTTGTAAGGTAAATATAATTTCATACAACTCAATACAATTCAGGAAAAAGATACAGAAATGGTTTGAGTTAAAGTGTTTCATTAAATATATCACATATATTGTAAAAAAAAATCATTTACTAAGTATTCATGTATTTTCTAGGGATGTCAACAGAAATGTGTCATCAGAAACACTTCAATCGTCGCAAGGCTGTATATGGAACTTCAAGTATGTATATATTAATTGCACTAGATAACTCATCTCACTATTTTGATAACATAATTACACGTATTTGTACGGTTGTGTCCTGATTGATAGTAAATACAAGGAAATCAGATAAATTAAGGTAGATCAAAGGTATATGTTTTCCGGAACAGAATTGTCTTATACTTTCCAAATTGAAGATTTTACTATGCTCTTGTCAAAAATGATATAAAAAAATGGGTCGCCGTGCTTTTTTTTAAGCAATGAGTCGTTAAAAATTTCTTAAATTTGCTTAGAATGATCATATAAAACACATTTGTGCGCATAAACACAAATCTATGAGATATTATTTTGTAATAAATTGTGAGAAGGTAGCATTATATAATTTGTTTCAAGAAAATGAAAAAAAAAATGGTGTCACCAAACATGTTTCCTTGCTGCAAGTAAATTAAAAAAAAATCCCTATCAGTACAGTATTATTTGTTTCTAAAATAATTATCTACCCTTATGGCTTAGTTGAAAAAAAATGATTCTAAAACACTACAATTGTTTGGTATTTTGTTAAAATATATTTTGAATAATGTAATAAATAAACAAGTTTTCTTCCAGTAAATGCACAAACTAATCAATGCAGGTTTGGGTAAATAACTAGACTGATTGTGTACTATTAGTCAAGATGCCGGTATATTATGAATCTACCTTAAAATTGTACATTTACAGTCAATCTACAAGTTTATGACCACTGTTATTGATTGTGAAAATTGGAAAACCACATACAGTTACAATTGCCGCATGTAAAAATGTATTATAAGCATTTATTATATTTAAGCAGTAACGATCAAACTGTTATTTAAAAGTAATTGATGAACCAGAACTTGAAACCGTTATTCCAAACAGATGCAGAAGGTCGTGGGGTCATTCCAATTAATATAAAAATGAACTGGCTGCGTCTTTGTTACAAACGTCAGAATAATGTGCCCGGGTAGGTAGGATAGGCTGCTATGTCTTCCTGCTGACTGTAGCATGTGTAATGTTATAAACTGGGACACTATAAATTGTATTTATAGTTATCAAAGGTACAAAAAAGTTGTGCCAAATACGGGGGAGGTAATATGTGTCTGGGATAAGAATATATTCATGTCAACATCGAAGACTTCTGGGCTGATGATATCCTCGGGGACGAATCATCCACCCGCTGTGGCATCGACCAAGTGATGTAAATAGTTATTAAAGGTACCAGAATCATAATTTTATACGCCAGACGCGCGTTTCGTCTACACAAGACTCATCAGTGACGCTAAGATCAAAACAGTTATACAACCAAACAAGCACAAAGTTAATAAGCATTGATGATCCAACATTCCAAAAAAGTTGTGCCAAATACGACTAAGGTATTACTCAGCGTGTTATTTTAACTATTTATACTACATTCACATGTTTTCGTCCGGAATCGGGTTTCAAGTGGTCGTTTTATCATCATGATCATCTTTCAGCATAAGTCGATAATCTGATCTCAAGAAATGATTGCTAAAGTGCAAAATTTCACCAAGTTATGAATAGCTAATATATTTGTAGGTAATCGACCTTTACCGACACCTCCTGCCGACACAGCACCACCAAGCCTTCCAAAACGCCAATCTACTCAGTACTCAAATTATCAAGCCACAAGAAATAGTAATTCAGGTTATATACTTAAATTGACACATTTTACATTATTAATTCCGCTTTTGAAGGAAAATGTATGAAATCATTTTTTCTCATTTTTGTAAACTCATTCTGTTTTAAGCATATATTAAAAAGAAACACACGGTACTCACAAAAAAGCATCGATTAGTTTATTTCAATCTTCACTTTCAGAAACATACATGTGTCGTTTGGGACGCTGGAATATGCTGTTGGCTTTTCTGTAACCACTTATCCCGTTTTTTTAATATTTTTCGAACAGTAAAAGGTGATGACAAAACGAAGTAATTTAAAAGAAATCTGTATTGCCTTGCTAATTTACCTATCGTTTCGTATTTGGGATGTCTTATTTAACAACAAGTATCAAATGCAACTATCAATTCCTCATGAAATCATAAATATCTTACAATAATCTTTAATTTCAACTTAAATTGCATGCCATTATACATTTATTATTCTTGATATAACAGTCTATTACTTATCTACTTCTTGAATTAATCAAATGAAATTCATATATAGTGTTACATTATAGAAACAAATAGATAACCATTATCAATATTTGAAATAATTTTTAACTTTTCAGCAGTTTTTTTTTTTAATTAACTTCACATCTTTTTATAGTTAGCACACCTTGTTAGATGATATGTTTGTATATACACATACCATATAAAATACCGACAGTGTTTTCACATTGAATCGAAAGAACATTATTTGTATACTCTAACCTCATGTTGGATCAATCTTTTTTTTTTATAGAAAATAAGGCTCAATCTGTAATTTGTGAAATTAAAGACAATACAGTTTGTGCGTTGTGTATATATGACGTAAACGAGGTACTTATATTGCATAATCTGATGTCAGATTGTCGGATTAAGACAATTTATATTTTTCTATTCAATATATTTGCTGATGAATTGTATTGCAGTGGTATTAAACAAGTTTTGATTATGTTTTAAGAAATAACATCATAAACTAAAACACTTATTTTAAAACATCAGATAATGATCATGATGACCAAGAATTAGACGATGAAGATTACTATAATATAAAAGGTATTGTATTTATTTATTTTTCAGCGTCTCTCATTTCTGATGTGTATTATTTTATCAAAACATTGTTAATTCATCCAAAAATTGCGCATATTAAAACAATAGGACTATGGTATTTTAGATTAACCCTATTTCATGTCAATTGCATTCCTTTGGATTATATCACTTATAATTAATCCAATGGTATTAATCAGATTGTGAACATTAAAATAGATAAGAACAAATCAAAAGGATTTAAGCCTAAGGATGCCTCTTATGCAAAGTACGCACGTATTGCTTAGGGAACGATAAATTGCTGACCCGTGTAAAGAGAGACCCACATCTCTTGCACGTGAAACACACCGTTTTAGATTTCGAAATAAAGCAGGCGAATGCCGATACAAGGCAGCTCTTGCATCCACAAAGTGGAAAGGGACTAATAAAGGTTGCAATAACTTATTCCCAATCCACTATAAATAAATATGTTTAAATTAAGGTAAATGCCTAGTTTTAATAAAAAAAAAAACAATTTGACATATGTTAATGCTGGAGAAGATTCACAGGAAATTAAATCTTTAACCTATTTGTGTGCACATTAGTGTTATATCTATGAAACATGTAGAATACTTAAAACAGTTGTAATTGTATTTCACAATTTACTGATTGTCTTTGCAGTATCAAAAGCAATTACTTTCCAATTGTTGCTTTCAATTGCTGTTCGCCACTTTTGTATTATATTTTGACCAGCAGGTTACTTACCATAACATATTTTTTGTTGTTGTGTAAAGTATTATTACAATACAAGCTGGTTTTGCATTACTTGTTTTTATTTATTAAATCTTATGAAATATTAAAGATCATGAAACAACATAACTATTTTAAATTAAAATTAAAAGGTCTACAAAAGATCACATCAGATAGCACCAGATTACTATATGTGAACAGTTTGCAGATATCACATACTTTTGAAATAAAGATGTTGAATGAAATGGTTTTTTTTCTTCTAACACACAAATGTTTGCACAGCACAATACTTACACAATTATTTTTGTTTTCCTTTGGAAATTTCAAAGAAATATATTTTGTTTAATCCTGCAGACGACGGCAATGGTTACTTTTCTTGTATGGACACTCCGATGGAACGAAGAAGCTTCAATGATGTATATGACGACTTTGAAGGTACTGTTTTCATAATTGTCATTGTTATTTAGTTCAACCGAACTTCAAGAACTTTAAATATTGAGAGTTGATATCAAGCGATATTCAATTATCACAAGTTGTTAACCCTATTTTTTTGGGTCAACACTTGCAATGTTTTAAATTAAAAATTCCGTGAATCCTTCATACAGACCTTTGCACTCTTCCGTTTGATGTTATATTTCTTTTACCGGTGTCATACTTTAGCATCAGACATACATGTATACAACTAATTGCACTCTTCAGGCCGAAAAAAGGTTATTACGAGAAAAAGTGTGAGTGTATTGTATATTATCATATACTTAGACATATATAGTATATATATGTATTAGCTGTTGAAATACATTTTTTTAACAGCTGATAATACATTTGTCCAACCTCTTCTCTCACTTTTAAATCAATCAGCAAATCTTGCCAGATTCCGCTAGGCTACCCTTTTTTTTTATCAAAAATTGTAGCAGTAGGTATTCCATCCGACTGTTATTTTTCTCCATTGTTGAAGCATATGATAAAAAGATCATAACATGGCATTTTTCATGTCGCATGTATTATCAGCCCTAGGTTCCATATCAGCCCAAGAGCCGCATCTGATATTATTCGAGAAATCACACTTGTTCGTTGTCATAGACAAAATGTACATCGTCTTAACCTTTAAAAATTCATCAGTATGACATAACGAATAGCCTATTGAAATGCTATAATGTCATCTAATGATGCTCGATGCTGGATAAATCAAGTTCAGGCAGATTGTCAAGTTTTCGTATCACGATTTGTGCAGTGTGTTATGATAAATATCCATTCATACAAGAACTAGATAATAGGCCACAACCATAAGATATATAATAAGCAATTTTAAATTTTCAGTTTAAGTTTTCCTAAAAAAAATATCAGGGTGATCCAATGCCACGAAGTTTGATAAATGTTTTATATAATCTTGGATAATGGCAAATGTGTTCATTATAGAAGGTTCACATTTTGAGTATGTGAAAATATAATATCAGCCACTGACTTGCAATAGTACATCAGATTGCTTATACCTATCTTGAGTTTAACAGTTAACAGGCTTTTTTTCTTACAAAATGATGGACATCGTCAAGACATTCGCACTTTTTTAAACATTAATTACATTTATTGTATGTTTTCTGAATTGATTATTTTTTTTTGTTTTTGTTTGGTTGGTTGATGCATTTTTTTCATCTATGTATTTGCGTTTAATTCTTTTGAGTAAAACTCTGCACCTGTAAGCAAAGACGTATTGTTCATTATAGCAATCACGTAAGTCTTAATATGAAAGACGAATTTATGAGAATAAGTGTTATAATGTTTGATTGAGACAATTATCCTCCACATTTTAAATTTAATTGATGTAAGCAACTAGAAGTCACCTTACGGACATAGCGCAGATATATAAAGACTCCGTTAGATAGGTCAAACTGATTAATACCCTCCAAATTATACAGATGTGCACAATATTCCCTTTTGTTATTAATCTTGTGTATATCATTTTCGTGGTGCTAGCATATGCATTGTCTGATTTATCCCTTAAAATCTAGGCAGAATTGGGGATATTGCTTATTTAGAACCCGATGAGCTCTTGTTAATTGTGTCAGTAAGAGCTATTATAAAATACCGTTGTTATAGTTTTTTTTAATGTTCGATGACGTCATTACTAGAACAGTTGTAAAATTATATGTTGTTTCATTCTTAAAAGAGTAGATACATAAGTTATGTGATTGTTATCTATACATTGTTATTTTTTTTATTCAACAGATCCTTATAAAAATATTCCAAGAGTTGCATGCAGAGTTATAGCAATTGAAGCATTCAATAGTGTCTATAACAATCACTTTACGTTTAATAAAAATGATATTTTTAATGTTGTGAATAGAGCCGCCGAAGGTTGGTTAGTTGGGGAGAAAAATGGCCAAACAGGAGTCTTCCCAGAAGAAAATATAATGGCATGTTTATTATTTTATATCATTGATTTTAGTTATGTCTGCTATAAACAACACCACAATAACAATACTGTATGCCGATTGAATGTTTTACTCTTAGTGAAAAAAAGGATTATTTTCATAATTAAAACAATAACATGGAAAATGCAATGTCTAAAATATGACACATCAATTAATTTTGACCCAAACTTAACTTGATATGTTTATATTAACATGGTAACTATATTTATATTTTGAAGATCATTATGACTGTTCCTGAATCAAAAGGCTTTGTTCTCGACCTTTTGCGTAAAAACTTTCAATTTTTTCAAGAGTTTTGTCTGGAACACGCCTCCTGGTGCGATATTTTCACGCTATATTGAAGTCCCATTGGTTGCATTCAGCTGTATATTCTTTGGTCGTGTTATTGTCTCTTTGATAGACTCCCCATGTTCATTCTTAATTTCTTTTAATATTTTTTTAATCAATTATAAACAGTATATGCAAAAGAAGCTCCTTTTCGGGAGCTACATGTAGATCAAGATGGGTTTGTTCATCCATCTTGTTATTTAGTGATTCTATTTTGTATTAATTCATTTATTTATTTATTTATTTTTTCATTTTCCTTTTTTTTTAATTCATTAATACATTTACTTATTTATTAATTTCTCTATATATTAGTATATCAATTTATTAATTTGTCCATTTTTTCATTTATTCACTTATTTATTTATTCATTTATCTATTTATTCATTTTTTATATGAACAATAATTTTGTGTAAGTGCTTTTTTTTTGTATTTGTTATTGTTTTTGTTATCTTGTTATAGCGATTGGCACCTGCAGGTATGTACCTCTTGTAAAAAAATATAAAAAAGAAGTAATGTATTTAAATACTAAAGGCCTTAACCAAAATAACATTTCAAAACAAAATGGAATGGTACTACGGAATCGACCAATAATTGAATACCTGTCGTTTATAAAACAATAGCAAAAACTGAACAAAATAGAAACAAAATAAACAGACTTATTACAACCGCTGCTTTTCCTGTGAGTGGCTTGGTCTTGCTCACAAAGTCACGGGTGACAGACTGTGAGTTGAATGCACTTTAACATGTTGCTTAAATTTATTAACAAATATCATAGCGATTGTAAATCAGTACTGGTTTCATGCATATATGCAGTCCTAATTATATTTTTAAAAGCCTTGTGAAACGTTCATAACATTTAAAACATTTGGTTATCTTGCAAAAAAGAGGCACAATATATTGAAGAGATATTCAAATTCACAAGTCAGAAACATACCACGCTGTAGAAAAACCAATGAGGCTAAAGAAAAAACTACTACAAAATACCATTTTTCTATATTTACAGGAATTTGTCATGAAATTAATACTTTATAGATAATGTGGTTCCGAAGTACATTTTCAAACCTAACCAATTAAAAAGTAGAAAAGAAGATTTATATTCAACATTTAATTTCTAAGTCGCTATTTTTTTTCTAGGTGAGTATGCACCACTGTACGGAGAGAGAATGCCACCTACAGTTTATGATTCTCTATGGTTTTCTGGAGGCATTGCTCCTGTTGTAAGTTAGACACTAATTTAAACGTTAATTAGTAATAACGTAATCGCATTTGAAGCAAAACGAAGCAAATTTAAAACTTACCAAAATTAAATGTTTGTCCTGTTACTTTTTTGTTTCAAATATCCAAATGATAAAGCACGAATACCAACATTACCTGAAACTGGAAAGCTTAATAATATTCAATTATCAATTCTCTTATAAACGACAAATTCAAAACAAGCAGGTAACATATTGTTATCTAAAAATTTTGCATTATGATTATAGAATGAAAATAATATTCAGTTGTATACGCTGTAAAATAAATTTGCAATGATACTGTTGCCTTTATTTTGAATACATGTTTATTTTCTAATATTCTTAAACAAGCTTTACATTTTATTCGTGTGTTTTTACTCAATTTTGTCATACTTTCTTTTAATAAAAACGACCAAATGGTCAGTCTTTTATAGACGAATCGAGTATATGACATGCGTTATTAATTAAAGTACATATGATGACTTTTAAGTGTTAATACTTTTTTATGTTTTTTTTTTATTTCTGTCGTTTTGTTATGTGTTTTTTCATTGATATTGATAGTATAGAGTATAATACATGATCATATTTTCATCTTTGAATTAGTTTTCCCGTTCAATAAGGTAACATTTATTTCAAAGACGTTACACTTTTGTTTTGTTGTGTAATCTCAAATGTCTATGTTTTGTGTTATCCCACTAATGGTCATTCAGACACGCTCTTGTAACGTGCAATAGCAACATCTCAACATACATTAACGTGATTTACACAATTTTGTAGGACGAACATCCTGAATGTGAAAGACAGAGCAAACAATTCGAAGGTAAATAAAGGCAGCACAAATTTATCTATGTTGAAGTTTTTCATTTAACGATTTCAAATATAGTAACCAATGCAAAAACCGAAAGTTCAGAAATTTAATGATTTCGCATCTTTTGCTTTTTCTTCATATCTACCACTATATTATTATCAAAACGAAAAACAAGACAACCAAAGTCAATATTCGCAAAAACTATGGCTACCTTATTCTGCGTACAATTAAAACTGGCGCATTCTCTGATTTGTGAATTCCTTTTTATTTTGCTTCAAATTGTAAAGTGATTAATCGATCTGCATTTCAAAAACTTCAAATGGGCAGTATTTGTACACAAAATCGGTAAATTTACAAAAGAAGATGTGGAATAATTGTACATGATAGTGACCAAACGACATAGAAATTAACATCTTAGGGTTAGTTTAAAGGCTAGAGTAAGCGTAAGGTTTGCATGACACAATCAAATATGTATAACATATATAAGTCCATATTCTGGTACTTGTATTTATTGCCTGTTACGTCAGAACACAATTTAACATTCATTTTCTTGTAGTAATAAATAGACAATAATAGTGCATTGACTTGACATATCAACCATATAAGGATGAGGCTTAGAAACGGGGAAATGCGAGGCTGTGCCGGGCTATTTCCCTGTTTCGGGCCGAATCCCTATATATCAAGTATCAACCATAAGCATAAAACATAATGATTTATAGGTTGCAAACAAAACCTATTAACAAATGTAATATGTTTTTCCATTAATTGCAAAAGAAACAACGTTGAGTCGTTCCACGCATCGTTGTATGCATAGGAAACAAGAACAGGTTGAAGAGGTCGTATGAATAATTAAATATTATTTCGGCAACTTCTATTTAAATATTCATGAGTAAAAGTGATATCGGGTCAGTGACTGTATATGACATAGAAATTTACAGTCAACGCATTTTGACTGCTCAAATAGAACGAGTGCAGTATAACTATTTCTTCTTATGTTCATTGGATTTTCAGGACACAATTCAACATATACGGTAAAAGCTACGAAATCATATACAGCAGGATATCGTAATGAAATTAGTTTTTGTAAAGATGATATATTTGAGGTTATTGGACATGAATCTGATCGATGGTTAATAGGCAAAATTAACGACATGACAGGGTTGTTTCCTTCTGAATATGTAATGGTAATTTTTGTTTTGTTATCTTAGTCATTATTCTAAATTATGACAGTAGTTTTAATTCTATTATAATCATTTTTCTAGTGCATTATATTCAAACATCATTTAAATGAACTGTAACATTTTCATCATTGTAATTGTGACTATCTAAATGGTCATAGTCAGGCGCTCATTCAGATGCTTCGTGCATATCACACGACATTGAGATACCTTCATGAAGCATACTTGTAAAAACTCTTGCCAACTGACGTGTATCGGTTAAAACGTTTCTTTATTTATTGTTAATGAGGTTTCTAATACGAAAAACGACTATTTGTCATTTGAAAACTTTCCATTGCGGTAAATTCAATTCTGTAACGGCATTTTGCTTGCAGTTGATTATGATTTAATATTATGTGCAAACGGTTTGGTTAATGTTATGGCATATTAAAACAAATCAAATCGTGTGTCATTTGTTTTCGTTTCTTTATCATTTGATCCTGTACTTATCGTTACAGAGAGGTTACAAGTTTCTTTCCGAAACAAAATTTCTTTTTATCTTTACTCAATACTGAGTTAAATATTAAGAAGATATGTTCACATAATTTATACAAATATTAATATGATACTTTTACAATATTTTTTTTTTAGAAATGCACCTTCCAGTCTATTGATAAAACACAAGACGAAAGTAATAACAGATATAGCTATGGTGAGACTAAAATTTTTCACTTGAGAGAGAGAGAGAGAGAGAGAGAGAGAGAGAGAGAGAGAGAGAGAGAGAGAGAGAGAGAGGCACCCTTTTATGTCAACGACACCTTAATGACGCAAAGGGAAACGTAGAGAGAGAGAGAGGTATATTCTACCTTTT
The DNA here is from genome assembly GCF_963676685.1 of Mytilus edulis. Classification (NCBI taxonomy): domain Eukaryota; kingdom Metazoa; phylum Mollusca; class Bivalvia; order Mytilida; family Mytilidae; genus Mytilus; species Mytilus edulis. Next base: position 56,171,717 of record NC_092351.1, on the reverse strand, counting down.
ACGTCAACGAGAAAGAAACGCAACCATCACAACCTACCAAAAGAATAATAAAAACATTTAAGCGAACCCCATCAGCAACCATAAGTGATGTCACATGTTCTTGAATAATATCAAGCCCAAAATTTTTCAGAATATTAAAAAAAAAAAAAACCGCAACACCAAAAACCAACTTAAACCAAAAGCAAAGTGAATATAAGTATTCCTGATAAGGGAGTATGTCTTTTTATGTTGTTCAGTAACTCAATATTATATAAAATATTAGTCTCGTTCGATAATTTCACAATCGAAGAAAAAGAAATCGGATAGGAGTTAAGACAAAATAAATATATCAATGGTTATCAGTGAGTCCATATTCAAAATGTCGCACGCAAGAACGTTCCTACATGTATATAGCCTGTTATATATTTCAACAACATCCTTTTTTCTCTTGTAAATATTCTCTTCTCTCAATTGCATAATTACCACATGAAGGGATTGAACTACATGTACTTTGATAACCTACTATTCAGTGAGTTTTTGCGGTATAAATGTGTTTTAATTTAAGTTGAAAGATTAATTAGTGTATGCAATTATAAAAAAAAATCACAATACTATAAAAAATTGTTCGCATATCACTCCATTTCACTAAATTCCATTCGCACCTTTTAAGGAATAGTTCATTATCATTATAAGATCTAGAATACGTGTAGCTCTGTAAAGTCTCTAACGATAGTTTTCCCAAACCTCATTAACTGACATCTTTCAAACAAAAGAAAAGTTTTATCAGAATAGATAATTTAATTACATTAATGTTTGTACTTCTATAGAATATTCTGATACAGAATTGCAGTCACCATTAAATGTAATTGCAATCAAATCATACGTCGCAAAGCAGGAACATGAGTTAACATTGCAAAAAGACGCAAAATTTGATGTTATTGGGCGAATATCAAATGCATGGCTTATCGGAGTGTTGGATGGACGCAGAGGTACATTCCCTGCCGAATGTGTTAAGGTACGAAAATCATTTGTTGATGTATGTAAAATTGTGAATAATTCAGAATGTAAAGTTCATTATGTTTCAAATTGGAGAGTGATAAATCTATCTGCATTATTAAATGTTCCAATGTGCCATACTTAAATGCATTTGTAAATATAAAAAGAGAAAGATGTGCATGATTGGAAATGACAGAACTCATCACAAGTTGAAATCTCACAGCAATTAACAACTATTGGTCACTGTACAGCCTTTACCATGTTTACATTTTGAAATTATTAAGAAACTTACGTTTCAACTCCATCAGGCAACGTTGGCTATAGATTAATTTTGCTATCTATTTTTGATTATTTTGACATATATCTCTTCAACGGTTTCGTTACTTATACATCTTCGGATTTCAAATGTTTGGCTTTCAGCGTTCCTGATGAAGGTAAATCCAGAAAAGCGCTTCGGACGCCAAATATTTTTAAACGTGGTGTTTTCCATTCTTTATCAGTGAGCAATATCAGTAACGCATATTCAGCTGTAATAGGCTCTGAATTGATAAAATGTAAAAATATAATTAAAACCGTCACATCGTAATGTACCTGTACAATGTCACAAGCATGTTGTTAAGTGATCGTTGTTGTTGTTTTGTATCTTTCACATATGTTCTTTTTAATTGATTTGTTATATATTATGCCGTTAAGTTTTACAATTATTTTTGTCATATAATTCAAGTAGGGGCCTTTTATGGTCTATACATACATTATACATGATGATTTATTCATAAGCCGTGTAGTAACAATTGCCGTATAGTTGCTCTTCAATTGACGTAATGTTGACATGTATCGTATTGCCACCCATAACACATCGTCTTATATTTATATATTGTATGTGATAACTTTAAGATAAAACTTGGACATATAGTGTTAGTGAACGTTACACTCTGTCTATAATGCGTGTGTAATAATTGTGCATTCTTTATTTATAAAAATAATTTTTAAATTTCTGCAATATCTTTAAAGGTGCACTTTTGTCAAGGTGAAAACTCCTTTAATCTACAAGACTTAAACTAGGCCATCTAATTGTCAGGGTGCTTTGTATAAGTGATTATATTCCAACTAGTCCTTTTTAAAGCCATAGAATTGGTATAATTTATTTTTCAATGAGTGTGCACGTGGCAGTCTATTACTTTGGAACTTTTTGTTACTTCTTTTAAATCAAGTACGTCTAATTAGTATCCATTGGACAACTTACCGGTAATATGATCACTGTTATTTTTCAACAGGAATGTAGTGTGTTCATGACCGATGGAAAAGTTCATACTGAACAATATCCAAGTAAAGGTAATAATACAAGAAATCAAAACTTAAGAAAATCAGTCCACAGGATAACTTATGTCGTAAAGAAGTCTTAGTCCGTTTAAAATTCATTAATTTATATTAAAAGGATTATAAACACTGACTTATTCGCACATGATATCTGCGAAGACTAGAACAAATAATATTGTTTCAATTTCGTAATCGCACATGAATGTATTTCTTGAGACATTTTATGCATCCGGAGTGCTTGACTGTATTTGTTTCAGAATCGTTTATACCAAATCGATTTAAAAGTTATGTAGTGAATGATAAAAACGACGCAAGGCTATGAGCTAAATACTCACGAGAAACATATCCTTAGTAAAAAATACCCTTTCCATTTGTATAATTATGTAAGTTAGTCGTCATATTTGTTTTAAATTAATACATTGTATGAAAAGTGTTAGTTTCGGAACATATCGATTAATCATGACATGTTTTTTTTTGTGTCGAATTAATTTTACAAGTAACATTTATTTTACTGCATATGCCTGGCTATACAAACATGTTTAATGTTCAATTCTCAATTTAATATGCATATATTTTGTATAATTACCATTTTGAATTGAAAAGTATATGACAGTGTATAGTGTTTTTTTCTCAAATATGTCATATAGTTTAGTAAACGCTAAAGTATTTTTGAAATTGTAGATATTTAATGATTATTTGCAGAACAAGGAAGCCATAAAGCAAAGTCTACATACAGTGTTATAGCTTTAAAGTCGTATAAGGCAACAACAGATGATGAACTGAGTTTTAAGAAAGATGACAAGTTTAGAGTTGTTGGTCAAGAAACAGAGCAGTGGTTAATTGGAGAAATAAATCGCAATGTAGGGGTATTCCCTGCTGACTATGTGAAAAGAGTAAATCTTTCCCAAAGTAAGTACAATAATCTAAACAAGTAAACAAATTTGACAATACCGTAATTTTTTTTATTTAAGTTAAAAACGATGCACCTATTGGATCCTAAACTATGGCCTTCAACTAGACAGACATCTAACGTGGATGATTCTAGTTGTTCATGTTATAATCAGATTGTTTGCTTTTTATTACTGATAATATGTTGCTTACTTCGATGAACAGTTTCAAAGAAGTATTAATGTGCATTTTGTAACCACTTTAAACACATTAAAAACACAAAATACATCGTCCAAAGCAAATGCTGTGTCATCGGACAGTATCATAATTGGATAAAACCTTTGTTAATACGATTTGTTTCCTTTTTATAAGCCCAGGAATTTTGACGGGACGTATTATGGTATACAAATGTCCGGTGTCTGTCTGTCCGTCTGTAATGTCGCTCCGTAACTTGAGAACAACTTATCCAAAAATCATGAAACTTAACATAGTTGTTTCTTATCATGGTCAAACGATTTGTATACTTTGTTTGTGAAAATAAGTATGATTCATGAGTATTGCTCGAGAAATTCAAACACTTCTTTGTTATATTAAGCTAAAGATCTCTATACTGTTTGTTGATGATTCACAATTCTATTTTAGAGAACTTGATTTTTTTGTAAAAAAAAGGGGGGGGGGGTTCACATGTCGCGCCGTATCTCGAAAACTGTATGATTATTGCCAAAAACTATAATATGTATTCTTTTCATTAATGATTCACTACTAGTATTTTATTAAAGAGTTATTGAGTATTTTGTAAAAAGGGGGTTTTCACATGTCCCGCCGTATCTCAGAAACTATTTATGATTATTGCTGAAAACTTCACACACAAGACGAAGGCCGTATTGTGCGCTCGTGGCGCAGCTGGTTTTTGTTTGTTATACAAGTATCACAACATTTAGATCGCTTTTATAAATTCTCATAATTTTATAAAAGGTGATAGCATTTTTGATTTCTTTTTGATTACATGTGATTTTTTGTGAACAATCATTGAGTTCATTCGAGACGAGCATTTTGGAGTTCGACAACATAAACCACGAAGAGTACTCTATGATCGATGTATTATGTGTTTGATTTGATTGTATTTGTGTGTTTTTGTAACTTATTGTTACGAGCAAAATTTATGAATGGGAATTCAGAAAGAAAGACACGTGCTTAGCGCATGGCAACCAATAAACCTCGCCTCAACATAGATAAATTCCAACTCAAAACAATAGCACTCGAAAATAAATATGTTGGGTGTGAATTGATACTTCTTTGTATATTTTGAAATATTCAATAACACATGTCAAATTAATGTCTATATTCACTTCGACTAGGAAATGTGTATGTTGTTTTAGTAGTTAATATTTAAAAATATGTTTGCGTTTCACAATCTTTTCAAAACAAATTCAGTAATGTTGCTGTAGTTTTCGTTAATGATTTGATTGATTTGCGTTTTTTCCATGAATCTGGTAACGAAAGCTCATTACTTAGCATTATATATGTTTATAAGTAATTATTTATATCTATTTATAGGATACCAACACACAACTGTATAGTGGTTACTGGCAGTGCAGATTAGAACGTTTGGTGGAAAAAGATTACACTTTTTACAATATGAACATCAAAAAGTGTATTCCTATATGTTAATTATTGCTGTCGTTTTTTCCTTCAAAACAAATTGAATTTAGATATAAATCAGAACAACGTGTATGTACCTATTTAAAGATTAGTAAATAACATAAAGTAAGCTGGCGTGTCTTAAATCACATTCGTCCTATTAATGGTATTACTTTGAACAGATTATTTTTAAACATTCGACATATAAGTATACCAAGAGTAACATTTATTTTTACAAAGTTTCAACCTGGATTTAATCCAGGATACTCTATTGTTGTAAAGGTAATTGAAATAGGTCTAGCCTTTAAATGTCTTACAATTCATTATTTGTTATAGACAAAGATCATTATGTACATGTAGGGGCTTCCTTTTTAAAAAACATTTCTGCTTATATTATCTCAAACGGGACTAATTAATAAACTAATGATAGTAAGAACGAATTTGGGTTTTAAAGTTGATAGATGCTTTTTGTTCTTTTTGGTTAAATATTTGTTTGTTTTGAGTTTGTGACACAATGATTATTGCTATACCCATAGTTTTCCTCTTTTTAAATATTATGTTTGTTTTGTTCACACATCGTTGTAAATAATATAGCATTTGATGCGACCATTTTACAAGTTAGAGGTTCAGCGCTATAAAACCAGGTTCAATTCATCATTTTCTACATTTGAAAATGTCTGTATCAAGTCAGGAATATGACAGTTGTTGTCCATTAGTTTGATGTGTGTTATCCTTTGATTTTGCCCTTTGATTAGAGACTTTCTGTTTTGAATTTCCTCACATTTCAGTATTTTTGTGGTTTTATTATACATACATGTGCTACATATAATACCCATTTTGTACTAAACATTGTATAATACATTTTCTTCTGTATCACTACTTTTTTGAATTCATTTATAAGTATTTGATTGTTATCTTATACATGTACATGTTGTATTAACAGAGGTTTTGTTAGCTGCATAAATCTTTTCAATATCGTAATGAATAAAATATATTTCACAGCAAATTAAATCAAAAACAAGTTATAGACTTGTTTAAATGAAATGCATTAAAAGTACATTCATAAAAAGTTTCAATTTGCATTTCTAAGAATCAAGGTAATACACAATATTGCTTGAAATGAAGACACTTTTATGAACAATGATAGCTGGAACTTCAAGATAACTATAACTGTAGAGATTACATTATGTATTGATTAATTAATTAGTGTATTTATATTGAATATATTGTCTAATAGATTTATCATATAATTTCTTTGTTTCTTTATCCCAGTCACATGCCACGATTCAAATTATGAAGAACTTGGCTATCTTCAAAAGAAATACTATATTGTGTTTCAATGTTTCGTGATTTTAAGGGCCTCGGTTGCAATGTGATCTACTAGCTAATCTTCTATATCACGATCACTAGGCTGTCATATCTGAACGTTTGAACTCGAACCCCGCTGGTTAAATTCTTTTCTTTCGTTCGACTCAAATATTTCGTGGATACATGTAGTTGTCTCGTTATCTTCATAATGTCTCAATTTTTACCCGCAATTATGATCTTTGATGGATTTATAATATTGATGTTGTCTGTAATTCGTAAGGATTCACACATTTAAAAAACAAGTGCAAGTTCGCGGATAGTATACGTCGTCTGCTATCAATTCAAAAATGCAAATTATTATTAGGGAACGATTTTAAGTGCTTAACTGCCATTTTAACCCGAACATCACTTGAATAGTCAATCCCGTAAAGTATATTAGGGAAAACGGTTCTTTTTATATACTTCCTTGCATATGCTGTTTATATATACAATACCGAACAGTGAAAACAAATCAAAGACGTTAAATGGCACTATATACATATTGACACTCTAGCAGATACACTAGCTTTTAATTGTAGGTATCAATTGCAATCGTCTATATCGAAGACAAAGTCGTCAACATAAAATCGAATGTATGCAATATATACCGCAGATTAAGAACTGTTAATTAAATATATATTGCTATCAATGATAAGACTGATATTGATTCGGAATTGTTTATATCAACACTAAAGTAAATACAAAGAGTAAACTCAAAGAAATGATGATCTCTATATTGTCTTGCGATGTCAGCAATACTAAAATATGTAGCTGTTGACTTCAGACCTACTTTAATTTATTTGAACAGTTAGATTCTTGATATTAAGGACACCACTTCATATGTCAGGTAACGGTCAAAATCTATTCGATGACGATGATATCGTCAATATAATAATTTGTTATAAATATAATATACTTAAGAAATAATTCATGGAAGCCATAGATTGTTGGAAATTTACACATGGCCTGGGCCGTGATATTCAAATGTTATCTTGGGCGTTAGCGAGGGATAAAATTAACGAATATCAGGGCCCAGGTCATGTGTAAATTTCCAACAATCTATGGCTTCCATGAATTATTTCGATTCTAATAGGACAAACACGGTCATTAAAAAACTGAAGCGAGGGTGGGTATGCTGTGTGTGTGGCTGTTCTTTTTTACCCCCTGTTAGATAAAAATTAAATATCTTTATAAATATGTAGTTTGCGTAGGATTTTTTTTTGTAAATAACTGTTAGAAAAAAACTTTTTAATTCTTTAAATTTTCAAACCCAACATTTGCCATTTTTAATTTACATGTTTTTCTTGTAAGCTTCCGTCAATTCCATAGTTGATATTTTGTAACTAAGGAGACGCCATGTTGACTTGCTGAAATGAGTAAATATGCGAATAATGCAATAGTATAGAAAATAAAACAAAACCTACCTCAAAAATCAGTTTTAATACAATATCGTACGAATTCCGATGGTTCACGTAACAGAAAACTTTCAACTTTAGCTGATTCATTTGTATGACGTCATGTTTTGAAATGACTTAAATGATTTCTCCGAGCTCTTTTTTTTTTATTATGCATTCGCATAAGAATAAAAGTTATTTTGTCTTTTTTTAATTGCAATTTTTAAAGCAATAAAATCGGCAAAGAGTCTGCAAATAGGTTCCAATACATGTAGATTTACGTGAGAAGTATATTGAAACAGCCATTATTATGTATATCTCTGAGTCTGCGCTAAGTATATTTTATCGAGAATTTTATCACAGTATTGTTTACAAAGCTAAAGTAGCACGTTATATTAGGACAATATCTATTCGATGACGATGATATCGTCAATATCATAATTTGTTATAAATATAATATACTGTTTATTAAATGTATGCCGTCATTTGATTGTTTTTCTTTTCATATCAATATCATGCTATACGTTCAAATTGTGAGGAACTTAACATTGAGAATAGCAATAAGGAATGAGTAAAAAAAATTACTCGATGTGTAAGTGACATAACGCAATGGAGTTGTTTCATTACATAATGTGGTTTAGTTATTTCGTAATGATGATTTATCAATTCTTTATATGACCTTAACCAGGTTAACATTACGTAATGATGTTTCAAAATTTGACGATTTAACAGAACATGATGTATTTATTATAGTATTTGATGTGGTAATGTAATTCTTTGAAGTGGTTATCCCATTACTACTACGAGGTTAAACCACGTGATCATTTTGAGAAAAGAATGTCCTATTTTTAGACCGATTTCCATATGTCGTTGTGTAATGCGCTTTGGGTGAGTACCGTTATCCATTAAGTTAAAGTTCAAATTAAAGTTCAAGTTGTTCTTCGTAGTTCTTTGGTATGAAAAAGGGGAACGACAGACAAAATTAAGAAAAAAGCACTAACACATTTAAAGTTATTCGGACATAAGGGGGACATCCCAAACCAAATTGCCGGTTGCCTTAGTTCTCAAATGGAAGCGCGGTATTATATTAAGCTCATTAATGGTTCCAAAGAACACTGCTTCATCTTGGTCTTGGAGAATAACTGCTTAATAAGTTTTATAACAATTCATGGAGGTTTATATATTTATCATGTCAAAATAGTCTAATTCGGTAATATTCAAAGCAAAAATAAAAAAAAAACAATCTTAAATAGAAATAAAAAAAGCGGTATGATTGCCAATGAAACAACTCAGATGACGTAGAAGGCAATATATATTTGTGACTGTATGGTCTTTTAAAAAAGACAACAGTAGTATACCGCTGTTCAAAACTCATAAATCCATGGACAAAAAGCTAAATCGGGGTAACAAACTAAAACTGAGGGAAACACATTAAATATAAGAGGAGAACAACGGCACGACATAAAAGTGTAACACACACAGAAACGGACTAAGCATTAGACAAAATCCGATGAGAATAACGAATATAACATCAAAACTAAATACACGAATTTGGGATAGAAAAGTACCGTGACAAGTATTATAGTAATGTGAACTCAAACCCCAACAAAAGAGAAAACAAACGACACAACGGAAACACATCGTTAAAATGTAACACACAGAGAATCGAATTGTAATATAATAATGGTCATATTCCTGACTTGGTACAGGACATTTTTAAAGAAAAAAGTGAAGGTTTGAACCTGGTTTTGTGGCATGCCAAACCTTGCACTTCAATGGCAATGTTAAATATATTATTAAAATGACAACATAATTTTACAGGAATACTATACAAATAAATAGGAGAACATATTAGACAAAGACACACATGAATAATAGCTAACACAAGGCATCATGTTTGAAATTCAATACGCCAGAAACGCGCCGTCAACACAAGACTCACAGACGCCCAACTATAACAGTTTGAAAGGCAAAACAATTACAAGGTTGTACAGCACTGAGGATCAAAAGTTCAAAAAGATTGTACCAAATACGGCTAAAGGTGTCTGCTTGGGATAAGAACATCCTAATTATTTAGAACAATTTATGCTATCGCAAACAATAAATGTTATCAAATAATTATAAAAGATAAACAAGATAAAACTGAAGTATTAACTAATATAAGAATGATCAAAGCGCAAAGCATATAGTAAGCTTAAAAATATCTTGAAATGAAAAATATAAAAAAAACCAGTTCAAACTAGAAACCCAACGATTTAAATGATGAAGACGCCGACGATACTACCGACGACGGCATATAGGTTTGTTGTAGGTACGACACAAATCAAAAGACTTGTATTGCATGTTCAAATGAGACACTTTAAATCAACTCGCACTCAAGGTAAAGGTGAATTGGGGGGGAGGGGGGCTAAGCGACAAAGCATCAATTCTATAAAATAGGAAATCTCCGGCTATTTTTAGCATGTATGTTCATTTGAACATATGCATATTTAACTTTTATTTTTATGAATTGCAGTTTCTGATATATCACGCATTAATTGAATATTTTGTTTTTTAAATACCTGTTTCTCAGGTGACGACGGATAGGTTGCAGTTATCGTAACCACAATCCCTTCATCTTTTCCTCGAATTGAAAGTACCGAATAAAACCAAATCACTGGGTTTGTACTTTCACAAATAACACGACGGGTGTCACAACTTGATCAGAATCCGCTTATTCTGCCGAAGCACCCAAAATCACGCTGATGGATTTATGTTACTCAGTCAAACTGATCTATTAAGTCGAGCCAATCAAAACTGTCTTTTTACATTTTTTTCTTCTGATGTGTTATTACCCACTATGTTAGGTTAGGTAAAATTGTTTATCTTTTGTATGCATACCTACCCATGAACCCTCTTTTTGGAAGCTCGAGCAAAAGCCCTTAATCCGCGATAAAACAAATAGAACTCATATTAGATAACTCAAATTTCAACTCTTAATTTTAATCTAAATGAGACTCAAATAAGGATTTACCTCGAACTATGCGTCAAAGGGTGGCTCAAATTCAAAGTTGAAGACGAATTGTAATTCGGAACACTATCTTTAATTGTGACTGAAACTCGAAGTTCAACTCGAAACTGGATATGTGGTTGAGAGTTGTCGTATTGGTAATCATACCACATTACTTTATTTCTTAAAAAAGTTTTTTTTTTAATGCAGCAAATATTACCGAATTAAACTGTTTTGACATGATGAATTTGTAAATCTCCATGAATGGTTATAAAACTTGTACAAGAGTTAATCTTTAAGACCAAGATAAGAGCAGATACAGAAAAAAAAACAATATTTTCCCCCGTTAAGTGTGTCGGGTAAAGTACAGTCAGTCAACATTACGCTTTTACACTGACAGCATAATTATCAAGCGAGACATTTGGGTTAATAAACATCTTTAATTTATTTATTCATTTACAGCTTCAATTTGAGAACTAAGGAAAAATGGTTCAGGGATGTCCCCATTATGTTCGAATTACTGTATATGTTTTTGTACTTTTTCCTTAATTGTGTCTGTCGGTCCCTTTTTATATCAAATAACTATGAACAATAACTTGAACGTCAATTTGAACTTTAACTTGAGGGATAGCGGTACGCGTCAAAAGCACATAACACAAACGGCATGAACAAAAAAGGTCACGTGGTTTTACCTCGCAGTAGTAATGGGATAGCTACATCAAAGAATGACCTAACCACATAAAACACTGTAACAAACACATCATATAGTGTAAAATAATCAAGTTTTGAAACATCATTACGTTATGTTAAGGCCTATAAAGAATTAACAAATCATCATTACGAAATTACAAAACCACATCATGTAATGGAACAACTACATTACGTTATGTCTTAGACACATCAATTAATGTTAAAACCACATTGCATAATGAGAAAACCACATTTGATAATGATGAAACCACATTGAGGAATGGCAGAACCATATTCAGTAATGACAAAACTTTATCAATTCAATACGAAACCATATCATGTTATATCGAAATATCATTATGTAATGACTATTCCGTATTGAGTTACATGAACACATCATTACGTTATGTAAAAATCATATTATGTAAAGACAAACTATCAGCAAGTTATAATAAAACAAGGTAACGTAATACCAGAGTTCCACATAAGACAGCTGTGGTGTTCCGTACATGCACGATCCTGATTTTTTTATTTTGGTCCTTTGTTATATTTTACCTCCGTAAAATTTGTTATAATCTTTGAAATGTTGATATGTTTGTTTCGATCATAAAATTTATAGATTTTAATTGTAAAATTTGCATCGGTGACGTTATTTAGATATATCATTTATCAAATTATAAAAAGTTCAAATTTCACTAGTAAGGACGAATATAAAAATATTAGAAATTAGAATATTTAGTACGAGTGCCAATGAGACAACTCTCTATCCAAGTCAAATAAATAAATAATAATAAATTGAATTATATTATTCAACACGGAGCTTTGGCTCACAACGTACATCAAGTTTATAACGGGCCCAAAATGAAAACTCAACACAGACAGCTAAGCGTTTAGAGAATATAGAAATGAGATCATATTAAAAAACGACAAAGGAACAAAATGCTCCTCATTTAGGATATGAACATATAGATGTAGTGGGTTTAAACGTACGGTTGTACATTTGAAATCTTAACTTGCATTATTAGACCAATGTACAAACCTATAGCAATTAAGGTCAATCATCTGTTCATACTTTTATTACATCGTGCACATTACGAACAAAGGATTGCATGTGTCATCCCTAAAGAAACAAATACCCTTATTTCTTGTCTTAACTATTGTTTTCCCTAACTTTCAAGATGATTCATTTGTTGAAATATACACAAGAAATAGACAACAACTGATATACATTAGAATCCATTTGTCCTTCATTCCAAGTTAAATGAATCATCATTTTTTCTCCTGTTTAAAAATTTAAGCTTCATTTTAAGCCTCAAGTTTCAAGCTATTTATAGGATTCCTGAAGTACATCGCCGTTGATAATAAATCATATTAGCTACGCAAAGCGGTACATGTATATCTCTGTCTTAAAATAGTGTCACTTATCATCATTAATGTTGTTGCAATGGTATTCAATTGTTTTCATTGATTTTGTTCAAATTGACGACTGATGAGGAAAAAAAAGATGATTTTGACATTCTGTATATTTCATAGACTCCATCACAAATGGTTGATATATACGATGTGTCTGTGTTTAAACTAACTAACGACATGTATTCAACGCGTCTAAGAATGCACCATTGATAGATTTTGATGGATACTTTATTAAACAAAATATAAAACACAACAACATAAAGGTATGATTTGATAATCTGCAAAATCCTTTATACATTAATCCTTATAATTTGAATTGGTGAACAAACACGTCCTTAAATGTCTCATACTTTGGTTATTCTGTCATTTGTGATTATACGTTTGGATCCCTACTAAATATTTAAAAATGTAAGTACAATGATAAAGTTACCTCACCTAGGGCCTATATGTTGTTTAAACTAACAAAGATTCGTGTGCTTGCATACAACAAATGATAGTATCATCCCAAAGTGAAAGTTTCCAAAACAATATTCTATTCACCATTAAATTATTACACAGTTTGATCAATTAAGAAAGTTTTGATTATGTTTACACATTACCGGACTCTTTAGAATCAATAGGACAGTAACATAATGTTTGATCAAATTAAGAATGTGCATAATTTGTTGACATATGTTTACAAAACTTTGAATATATTTAAACACAAACGTATAGTATTTGTAATTTGGTGTTTACAAATATCAGTTTTTACGCTTTGTCCGTGCATGTTCTTTCAACTTCATACGCATGAGAATGCTCCTTACGCAGGACTGCCCAGAAGACATATGAGGAGAAACAATAAAAAAACCACCAAGAGACAAAACATAGTATGCAAAACACAACATAGAACACTTAACACAGAGCCACACAAACCCAAGGAAAATGGGGGTGACCTCAGGTGATCCCGTCGTGTTGCTCATGTTATCACTTACCTGGTTATAAGTCTAATTCGGTCGCTCCGAAAATTGTAAGAACATCAACACAAATTGATTGACCTATACGATGTGTCTACGTCTTTACTTAGGTTGTGGTTTGCCATCTACATCGTCTAGTCTGCTAACAATTGACTGTGACTGATTTCCGAATAAGATTGCTTTGCCGAGTATGAATTTGCATTCCTATTAGACGTGCCTCAGTATTTATACATCCAGCATACATGTTTATAGTTATGACAATTATTTTGTTAGCCTTGTTCCATATTGGGTTATGTCTTTTTGTTTGTAGTTTGAATTATATAATTATGTGTTTTCTTTATATATGGTACAGTTAAGATAATTTATCGGCACAGTTCATTTATATGATTTTAGTTTAAAGTTATTTTATTCACAATATGTATATTTTGGACACAGTTTTCATTTAGAAAATAAAATTTAATACACTATTGCCATAACAATGCAACTTTCGTGTTCTATATTTACAATACGCCTGAGACGTTACGTTTTAAAATACAATGTAGTTATACTCTTGGAAGCACCAACTTTATGAAAAATGACATAGTTAGCGCTCTCACTGGTAAAATTATTGCCGGATTTTTCTAAAAACAAAATATATCTAAGGTAATCTCATTAATATCTCAGACAAGTTATTAAATGGTGGACGATCGGTGTTCTTTAAAAAGAGTGATACCTCTTAAAAATAAAAAAAAATGTGCAAAAGGCCGACATTGGATATCTTTTGAGCTTATGGTGAAAATGTTCGGCACAACTAAATGCTAATAATGGATTTTTTTTTCTGTATTCCGTTTATCAATTCTTAAAACAAAACGATTCGTTTTTAAATTATTTGTGGTTTTCACTTAAAAGCCATATTTTGAAACGAAACCTAACATTTCTATAAGCATGAACTTTGTCCGTATAATTAAAATCAGGTTTTGTAAATATTTTTTTTTGTTACAAAATATGACATGGAAATGCTCAGGTTACAATAGCTAAAAACATAAATCAGGATCATACATCTATTTGTGTTTACAATGCATAGTTTTAGGCGAGACATGTAAACAACCGCTGTTTCTAATATTCAAACGACATATTATTTAATATTGAAGTTTATCTTTTGAATTAAAAATGAATCGACAATTCAACAATACAGATGTTTACGTAAAAAAAATGACTATTTTGTTCCCAGTCTTCGTACACATGAACATGATTTTGCATTTTTTTTTTTAAATTTGATTCACATGTTGCTGTTGTACATCATTGTTGTAAATCACATGGTGATGTTTGGCATATCAATAATTGAAATATCTGACGTACATTACCAACACCTTTTCTTTATGTTTGTTCCATAAATATTTACAGGTGACTATTTAACGAAAATTCTTTGACACACAACAACAGATAATAGATACAGCTAATTTAATGTTACTTACCCACGTACATTGCCCAATGAGAGTATAGAGTTGGTCGTTTAATCTGTATCAAATTGCCTGGTTCTAAACTTTTTAGCACAGCTTCGTTATGTTTCCTGTTGCAGAAAAAGAAAGCCAGTCTAATTTCTCAAGGATTCCTTTGAAATGAAATTATGTATTCAGTATTGAAGTAATGATAAGAATGAATCACTTTCACATGTACCGAAAGTCTAAGACCAAGTAAACTAAGAAATTAAGAGCAAATCTTTGCGGCGTTTAAACACTTTAAGTGTTTCTTTTGAAACGGTTGTCGAGTGGGGACAGTTATCACTGATCAGCTACTACTGTCATGATATCAATGTTACAATTCTTTGCAGCGTTTTTGCAGTCGATTTGGTATAGAGAAAAATCACTGCAAAAGTGAACTTTGTTAACTATTTATAACTTTGACAACAGATATTAGCCACGAACTGACTGATACTGGTATTAGTGTAGCGGCTTCGTTCAGAAATTTGACAAAATTTAGCAAATTGTGATACAAGCATAGGATGTGGCTTATACGTTCTTTAGGGTGTAGTTAATCATATGAGAGGGGTAGCCAGTATATATGTAATTTGTGTTTGCGGCGGTCATCTTGAATTTAAAATTGACATCACTTGGTAAATATGTAAAATTCTAAAACAGATCATACCTTTTGAATGTGATATTTGTCATTAAACTTAATCTTAATACAATAAAAGGACATGGAAATGTGTCAACCATACAATAATTGTTAAAAACACCACTCCTGGTTACAGTTGTAAAAGTTCATTATACCGAGTTCAATAATAGTGGCGAGATTTGCTATAAAAAAGTCTGTTTGGTATATAAACATGCATGTCGATTAATGTACTAATCTACCATCTACTCCGAGGTATTTTGTTCTAACAGCTACATAAATACAATATTGTACCATAACAAGTTCTCTTGCATCCACATTTGTGTAAATGATGCTGCATTGACTGCTAATTGTGTTCAAGTCTCTATAGTTGACCACATTATTATGCAGCTCGTTTGAAGTGCTTTGGCAGTGCAGCTCTGGTGGGCGGAATAATGTCATAAAGTTCAATGTTAAAACATATTGATGTCAAATGTTGTTGTGGGTCTGTGTTCATAACTAAGAGATACATAATTCAACTCCATGCCAGCTTCACTGAGCAATGCTGCTTTCTTACTCAATCATCTAAGCACCTCGGAAACAATTTCAATACTTCCTACGTCTGCTATTCTGACTTATTTCTATTTCTGCGAAAAGCTGGGACCGTGTCAAATCAAGTTCAAGCGAGAAAATATGGCAAAATCTGTAGATCTGGTTAAGAACTAAGGGCATGAACAATTTCGTAAATCGGAAGTCATCTTGCATTTTTTTTTCTTTTCCAAATGCGGCCAAACGTTTTCTTTTTGTAGTGTCTTGAAAAGAGCTGAGCTTTGCTGATTATCATTCCCATTCAGTTACACACATATAGACAGATATCCTTGTGTCTTTTTCTCGTGATTACAAGGACCACTCATACTCATTATGTAAACTCATGAACAGATAGTCGTATTTAAAATAACAGTCACACCTCGGGCAGATTGAGTTGTATTCATTTTCGGATATGAAAGTTTCATAATCATATATACGTAAGAATCATGGAATTCAGATGACATATTAGGTTTCTGTTTACTTGTAGGTAATATTGTCTGATCTCTTCTTACGCCAAAATTTTCTTATAGTATATGTTAAAACAATTGAGATTCCGGTCCCATTAAATATGATTTTGATTTTAGTCGGGATCTATGTTGGTAACAACAGCTGTGTTAAACACTTTGCAAATAGAATAAGGCTGACAAACAACATCTTAAAAAAAAAGTTGAGTTACAGCTTCAATTAGTTGAGTTGAAATTTGCAGCACCCAATCATTAAAAGTTGGGAAGAGGAACATTCAAACTCATACATCGTAAACAAACGCCATGGCTTAAAGAAAAAGACAAACAGATAATAGTACACAAGACAAAACGTAGAAAACTAAAGACTAAGCAACACAAACCACACGAAAAACTAGGAATGGTTTAAAGTGCTCCGAAAGGGTAAGCAGATCCTGTTCCACATGTGGTATCAATAGTGTTACTAATGTTACTAATAAACAAAGGCGAAAGTTCCAGAGAAACATTCAGACTCATATATTGAAAAGGAACTGACAACGCAATGGCTAAGAAAAAAAAGACAAACACACATACAAAAATACATAAGACAGAACATAGATAACTTAAGACTAAGCAACACGAATCCCATTAAAAACTGGGAAGGATCTCAGGTGCTCCAGAAAGGTACGCAGATCCTGCTCAACATTGTTTCACCTGTCGTGTTGCTCATGTTATTACAACATGAAACGGTAAATAGCATAATTCTGTAGTTCACATACGTGAAAAAGGAACGGGATTCTAGTTTCGACACAAGGAACATGTCCGATATCATCTTTGAAATGAATATTCTATTACAGTGAACCAACTCGTGATGGCGTCCTTTAAATTAAAAGAAAAGGATGACTTCTACGTAGTCATTTGTAACTCTTAGCTTCCTTGTTAGCAGCAACCCTCTATCAAGGAAATTATGATAAGAATACTAAGAGCATTGTTGACATATGAAGTTTCTATGCATTTCTTAAGATTTGTATGTTTAAACTTTGCACAAACTAAGATACGATTTTTTTTCATTGTTCTTACAATTGTCTCTCCGTCATTTATTGGCCGAGTAAAGTGACGGAAAAGAAGTGCTTAAACCTTAAGAAAAATTAAGTCAGTTGTTTCTTTCTGACATAACCAATATGTTGTCCTATCAGTTTCCCTGAAATCGGTTGAGGAAGCTTACAAGCGAATTCTGATCAAATCAACAATTTCATAGATAAAGTAAAGCAATTAACAATGTAACAATTGAACAATTGAACAACTAGACAAATATTGTCTGATTAAAGTATCTTAACACTTGTGATTCATGTCATTTTGTGGGCACTTCAATCTTATAAAATTGCCATTGAACATATTAAGTAATGAATGGTAATGAATATAATATGACGTAGTCATGCAATTTGAAATGGACTGATGTCAAGCAATTTGAAATGGACTGATGTCAAATAATGGTTAAGGACGGTTGTCAAGTAAAGACTGAACATTAAGAATTGGTTATACATAAGGTCTAAAACTAACTTCAAAACACGATTTGAATTTATACCTAACAAAGTACTACGAGATAACATTAGCATGAAGTGGCATGGATGAAATGTAAGATAATTATATAACAGGACATGAGTTTTCGACCGATGTTTCACCGGAAGAGATGTTTTATTACTACAACAAGACAAACAATCATAAACTCTATCAAGTAACATTTTGAATAACATACAAGCAATATATATGTAGAAAGGAACATACTTTGGATATGTTTTACCTGAATTGATAGTGTTTGGAAAATACAAAAAATGGTCGTCATGATCAGATGGGTTTTTTGTGGCTTCCCTTTAATATGATTATATTGACATAAAGGCATGTTCAAACAAAGTTACCGACTCTGACATCATTTTAGTGGTTCACATTTTAATTGTTAAGTGTCATGGCTCGGCTTGTATCGTAGACAAAACACATGTTGACAAGTATTGAAAAATCATAAAAAGTACCAATGATAGTAACACTTGCTATTTCGATGTACAACAAGGAACAATGACTATCTGATTTAGTAAGAACATGCAGTTCTTCATTATGAATTATTGCGAACCAAATGCAAGTTTACCACAGAGTCGTCTGCTCTTGACCAAGATATTTAAACTTTTGCAAGTTTATCTGTCCTATTGAATCAATACAATAGCTGTTGTTCTCTGTGTAGTTTATTCACTTGGACATTTTAATTTCTTCTAGGAGAAATCTATCACTCATTGATTTATTTGCCTGACAAACAAAATATCTTCTTTATTGATTGAAATACATTTATAAACTCACATAAACGGCATGTTATACATTATTTATTCAATATCAATAATATATTTTAAATCTGTTAAATATAAGCACTGATTCAATTATAAAAAGTTTATTTCTAATTTTTTTTTAACTACTGCATGCATTTATGTTTCAAAGAATTTGCATGTTTTTTGTGGTTGTTCAGTTATAGAGAATACATTTATGAAGACATTATCATTTCAAGTTTTTATTTGTGAACAGACTAAAAAAAAAGCAAATTTTAATAAAAGGTAAAATGTTGAAATTTGATCAGAAATCAACTTTTAAT
This sequence comes from Mytilus edulis, assembly GCF_963676685.1. NCBI lineage: Eukaryota > Metazoa > Mollusca > Bivalvia > Mytilida > Mytilidae > Mytilus > Mytilus edulis. The sequence goes on along the minus strand of NC_092351.1, from coordinate 56,152,380 downwards.
TTTTAAATCAGAGTTTATATCAAACAAATTGAAACTGTGTTATTGATTGAATAAATACAACATCACATGCAGTTTTATAATTATTTATTTGTACACGTATTTTCATCATTGACAGTTCATTTTTTTGTTCAGGTTAATTAATCAGTGAGTGATAGATTTCTCTTGCAAGAAATTTAAAGGTCCCATTGAATAAACTAAACAGAGAACAATAGCTATTGTATTTGTTCGATGAGACAATAGAACATGCACACGTTAAAATCGACATGTAACTTGCAGGTGAATCTGTGGCAAACTATGATAGGGTTCGCAATAAGATACATTTAATATCGACAAGAATAAACTCTCATGCATCTGTCATATCAGAAATACTTCAAATTAAAAAGCAAAATACATAAACTGATACGTCCACTGCAATCATAGGATACATTCGTACAGTCGGACACCAAAGTCAAACACAAATACGTTATTCATTTGTCAAATTTGATATCTTTTCCATGACAGAACTATGAAGTCTTATGTATGAACTTACACTTTACAACACTGACAATGCCAAAAAAAAATTAGAAAATTGAACCCATGTCAATTCGAAAATAACCAACACACATCAACATTTATTGTGTCACATTGTCTGACTGCAGAATTCGATATTCATTGAGTGTCTGTATAGTCATACGGTAGGATACGGTTCAAAAGTATTCCATCTGTCATTTGAAATACAACTTGAAATTCTAACTGATTTGAACAATGATTGAATCAAGAAAAATCTATACATATAACAGCTTCTACAATAACAATTCGATTAAGGCACTTTCAAATACATCTCTATACAAAAAAATCACAATTTGTTCTGATTCACATAAAAAGACTATGAAAGGCAAAGTCAACTAAACAGAAAGATGAATGCTAGCAATTGAGTCTTTAGAAAAGAAAATCCTTTGTTGAGCTAGCAGAAAATTGTTGAAAGAGACAATACCGCAGTTTTAGTTAATAATCTCCCTGATGTTGATAAAATGAAGTTCATTTCACAATGAGAAGTACATGCATCAACCAATGTTCTACTTTTGCCTGTTTAGATGAGAAAAAATATAACTATAAGAAAATATGTTATCACCCTCACAATGAAAGCTGATCTTCTTGTACAAGTATAAAGACAGGTATTTTAGAGTTACTTCAACGCGAATACTTTCAGCACAAAAATATAGTTGAAATAAAACATGCTTTTAAACGATCAGGATGAATGGAAAGAACACAGTGTAACCACAGTAAACTATCAAATAAGTTCACCTACAATAATCAAAAACACATACAACCACCAAGTAGTAATGATATACGACAATGTACGATTGGGCTACAAACTTCTTACACAGAGGTTTTCGGGAGTCGTGCGACAATACGAATATTTGCTGGCATATGGTTTGTCTCTTCCCAAAACATGCAAAAGAACGTTAAAAACAAATCTTTCAAACAGATTTATCATATGTCATTTGATTATATTTTACAAAGAGGTAATCAAGGATGACTGTCGATAGCTTTGATATAAAATAATGCATTGCATAAACTGTTAAATATAAGGCCACGTTCTACAGAAGTATGTTTATCTGAATATGTTTGATGATACCCCCGCATTCACTTTATGTCATTCATTAATAGAATAAAAGCATTTTGACTAATAGTTAAGTCAGTTTCAAAGTGTGACCCAAGAACTATGACCCGCAGTATGCAGATGAAGGTAAAACATTGGAAATTCAAAATACATGCACACCAACTACTCCACGGAGGAGTGAACATCATGTAATTGCAGTTCTCTATTTTAGTTATATTGATAGCACGAATGTTAGTTTCCTTTTTTCAATCAAATTGAGAATGGAAATAGGGAATGTGTCAAAGAGACAACAATCCGACCATAGAGCAGACAACAGCCGAAGGCAACCAATGAGTCTACAATGCAGCTAGAAACTTCCGCACCCGGGTGAGTTCTTCAGCTGGTTCGTCATACAAGACTAACATGTCTGAATAGGTAACAAAAGAAACTATACAAAATGACAATAATACTTTCATTATCAAAGGACTACATGTACTAGCAGTTACTGGCATGCCAGCTCCAGACCTCAATTAAACTGATTAAAAGATTATATCTTGACCATACGAATATCAAGCACAATCCCTTCCGTTAAGGGTGTAATATTATACAATCAAAAAATATATAAGAATAACACATCCCGTGTCATGCCAACAACTGGTTTTAGAACAAGTGTTTAATCCCGATTCAAAGACTCCATAAGTGAATCAATGTGAAAGCCAACATATGCAATCTTGAATGACCTGAAAACAGTATCGAAACTATTTCCCTTCTTTATACGTCTGTTTAAAGGGAGGGTTGAGATCTCATAAACATGTTTAACTCCGCCGCATTTTTGCGCCTGTCCCAAGTCAGGAGCCTCTGGTCTTTGTTAGTCTTGTTATTTTAATTTTAGTTTCTGTACAATTTGGAAATTAGTATGGCGTTCATTTTCACTGAACTAGTATATATTTGTTTAGGGGCCAGCTGAGGGACGCCTCCGGGTGCGGGAATTTCTCGCTACATTGAAAACCTGTTGGTGACCTCCTGCTGTTGTTTTTTTTTCTATGGTCGGGTTGTTGTCTCTTTGACACATTCCCCATTTCCATTCTCAATTTTATGTTTAAAGGTTTGTTTTGCTGATGCATAGTTACAGATATTTCAAATCAAATAATTGTTAATCTAGTCTTACCTACACTCAGTACTGTGTTTTATCAGTCAGTTATATTTAACATCTTGTATATGTCTATGTTTATATTTATTGTAAAATAGTCGTGTAAGAATATTTAAAAAGCAAAAGGTAATATCAGTTGACAGGCACCCTATTTGTTGGACATACTATGCTAAACAACACATTTTTTTTTTATCTTCGATAAGAGATGTTTATTGCGGGATAATTTTAGAAATAGAATTGCAAGACAAACATTGAAATTGATAACATTTTCACAAGCAATATTTTATTACGTCAAGTACGAATAATACATGATTCATTTATTCTTATTCTATTTCTAAACTATATGAAAGACAAAATGACATGCATTTGGAAGGAAATACTTTACTAGGTAACAGCTAGTTATTACTTTGTTTCTTATGGTATATTTTACTCGCGATGCTTCACACAACGGAATCGTGACGTTCGGGGTTTTAGAGTTTATATGTTAACCTTTTCTATTAAAAAAGAAGCAAATTATTTTATAGCAGCATGTTAACAAGCACTGCTGTGTAGACATCATTTATATTTTCTTACTTATAAATTAACTGTTAACCAAACTTTGAATTATTTTGAACACGTAAGTCTTTTCTACCTCAGGTATATATTACCTTAGCTTTTTTTTGGGCAAAACTTTTAGGAACTTTTGGTCCTTAATGCTCTTCAACTTCGTACTTTACTTTGCCTTTTAAACATGTTTTGCTTCGAGCGTCACTGATGAGACTTTTTCAGACGAAACGCGAGTCTGGCGTGAATATGAAATTTTGATCCTGGTATTTATCTATGTTGATATTTAATAGCAAGGTGTTGTGAAATGTGGAGAGACCGAAGTTACTGAACCTTCTTAAGTAAACAGATAATCATAAGCAGGAGGTAATGTTTTTCTCCCACTCAGTCTTTAACATACGATGGTTTATGTTTGACTTTTAATACATTTAGTCTTAGGTGTTTGATGTTGTTATTAATTGTAAGTGACTTTGAACTAGCTGTCAGTAACTGTGAGTACTCTTATATATGGGTACCTTATTTTATTATTGTTGTAGGAATGTACAAATACCCGGTTAGGTCCACTTGTATTTGTTTTATTTTTATTTTTATCCATCTAACATGTCTAATGAGTTAAGCCTTATTCAACAAATTTCAATAGTTATTTCGTATGTTGTACTGTTATACCACCACTGTCCCAGGTTAAAGGGAGGGTTGAGATTACCGCTTACATGTTTAACTCCGCCACATTCTGTATGTGCGTGCCTGTTCCAAATCAGAGCCTGTAATTAAATGGTTGTCTTTTGTGTATCTGTTACATATTTGTTTTCATTAATTTTTTGTACATAGATTATATCGTTAGTTTTATCGTTTGATTTGTTTTTCATTTTCATTTTGAGGCCTTTAATATCTGACTATGCAGTATGGGTTTTGCTTGTTGTTGAAGGCTGAACGGTGTCATTTGTCTCATGTGGATAGTTGTTTCATTGTCAATCATACCACATTTTCTTTGTTATATTATCATCTAAAAGTCTAAACAAGCATTTATACTGAATATCCTTCAAGTTCAATATTGGCGAATGAAATTCCTTCCTTCCTAGTTTCTTTGTCAAAAGTAGATAACAGAAGTCAGTTATAGAGAATTAACGCGTACACATTATATGACCTGATGTAGTTTTCAATATATGGTTTAACTATATCAACTATCCTTCTGAAACGGTAAACGGTTATTCGTAATTTTAGTCTCATGATGTGGTAACTCCACTTTAGTATAAACAAATAGTTCTTTATTAAAGTAATATTGATAGCGTGTGTGCTATTTTTCTTTTTTTCAAGGCACAGTTTAAGACATTTCAACTCAAATAAATGTTAATATAGTCGTATTAAAAAACATATAAAGTTATATTGTTTTGTAATATATTTGTATTAAAACATTTAAAATTTAATCGGTAATATCAGTTGAAAGTGTACAGACACCTTATTCATGAGACATACCATAAAACATCTATCAATTTTCATTTTCGATATTTTCGAGATGTTTATTGTCGGATAATTTGAAAGTTTCAATTGCAAGACAAACATTGAAAATTGATACCATATAATATGCAATGTTTTATAAAATCAGGTACGTATATTACATGATGATTTCTGTATTTTGTTTCTTTTTCGAAACAGTGAATGACAATCCGTAGTTGTTAGTCTAATGATTGGTTTACTCTATTCGAATATTAAATTATTGTTTTCTATACTTGTTATATTGATTGAATGTGTACAAGTTTGCCTTTTTTTCATTGCAAGTTTAAAAATATTTCAACTCAAATAAATGTAAATCTAGTCTTATCTGCACTAAGTATTTTCTTTATCGCTCATTTATATTAAACATCGTATAAATGTCTATAGATATAAGATGATGTATTTTGATCCATTATAATATAATAAACGCTATAGGCAATTTCAATTGAAAGTGTACATGCACCCTTATTCGAGTCGTATCATAAAAAAAAACACTTATAAATTTGTTTATATTTTCGATAAGAGGTCACATACATGTATTCGGAAAGTTTGAATTGCTAGACAAATTTAAAAATATCATGCAATATTTTCTAACGTCAACTACGAATGTTACATGATTCATCTATTGTGATTCTATTTTGTAACTATATGGGAATAAACAAACTGGGAATGCATTACTTTATTAGGCAACAGATAGTTATTAATATATTTCTCATCATATATTCATTCTTAGATTTTATGATAATGACTGTCCATTTTAAACCTTGTAAAGCAAAGCAAATCGAATCTTAATGCAAAAGCTAATTATTCAATTACCGAACATATGTGTAAGAATATGAATATAACGCTAAAATATTAACCACAAATAACATATCAGAAAAATCAGTTTATTACTTTCAGCTTTGTTTGTAACGATTACACATTTGTTATTTCTATCTTGCAATTTCTATATTATTAGCTTAATCTATTTCGTATGATCTATGAGATGAGTGGATGTACATGTATTTCAATTCGGTTGTAAATCAGTCAGTCTGTCAGTACTTCTATCTGTCAGTCATATTAATTTTCTGATGTTCTGAGGGAGCAAATTAAATGTTTACAAATCAATTTAGAAAACCGAAGGAACAGACAACTCCTGTTTGTCACTAGTCGTGATTCATCATTATCAAATGCCTTCTAGTTTTTCAAATTGAACCTTTCGATTTTATAAAAAAAAGTAATACATTTAAAAATTTGGTAACAGTTCAATCGGTGATTTATAGTAAAATACAACTGCGACTTACAAAAGCTGATTCGATTGAGGTGAAGGCATATCAATTGTTGTGTCATGTTGTCTGACTGCAGTCTTCGACATTTCATTAAGTGTCTGTATAGTCAAGTTGTAGGATCAGTTCAAAAGTATTCCATCTGTCATCTGACATACAATTTGAAATACCAACTGATTTGCACAATGATTGAATCTATACATACAACAGCTTCTGCAGTAACAATTGGATTAAAGCACTTTCAATTGATCTGTATGCAAAATAATCACAATACCCTGCAGGCACACTTTGTTGAATCAACGTTGAATCTTTGTTGATTTTAGGTTATACATTGATCAATAAATATTCAACATTGATTCAACGTTGACAATGCAACGTTGAAATTAGTACATGGTTTCAACGTTGAATTAACATTGTGTTGAAATACCAACACTGAATCAACGTTGGCTAATCAATATATAAAACCCAGTAGTTGTGGATACCAGAATTGTCAAAAAAGAAGTACTGGACACATCACAATTATTTTTAAATTGACAACGATATTCACATTAAATAAAATATTTAGCAGAATTATCACTAATAAATTGTTGTGGTGATTATAGGATAACACATAAAACAATCGCAGTGTATATAAGCATTACTGATTAATCATGAACTTCGCACCCCAGATATAGAAAAAAATAGAAAATTCCAAAAGTTCACCCCACCCCAAAAAATAATAATAGAACAAGCATGTATACAGGATCATACAGTAAATATAAAATTAAATATTTGTGAATAACCCTTAACAGATCCTTAACGATTTAAATTTTCGCGGCATAGTAACATTTCTATTTTAAACCTATTCAGATATGCGCACGCGCATTAGTTTGTTGCCAAAGTTTGAATATCCGCTATCGAGACCACACGTTATTTCTGCAGAGTTTTTATCAATATCTTTTCTGTATACAGCTTTTACATTTTTATCGTAAGTATTTATATTAATTGTTGTGATTACGTTATCGTATTAAAGAAATTTGAGCATATCATGTTGTTATGAAAACTGTACTGAAAAGTTGAAATTTTACACATGAAAAAGGGGGATGTTTAGGACAATCTAAGGATTGACCTTAGGATCAGGACAGGATCAGGATAGCATGTTATCATTCCCAAGATATCTTGCAACGTCTCGAGAATTTTTAAAATTGACTATTTGAAATAAATATGAATGAATCAAAAGTAAAAAGAAATTTTAATCGCATAAAAAGGGGGGCTTGTTTACAAATTTGGGATGGAAAGGTCAGAAGCTATACACGACTCACAAAGTTGGATCTTTAATATTTTACTGTCAAAATTGAAGTAGAATTTGACAAGGTAATCAAACATAAAGGGTATATGAGGGTGGTAAAAAGTAATTTGCATTTATGGCCTTTTTATTTCACGTGTTTTGGCGTTTTATTTCTCGTATTTGGTTCGACATGCATTATTTTTGTTTCCTTTTATTTATTTTCCTTGTTTTGTGTGGGTACTCTTAATTTCTCGTGCTAGTCCAACATTTAAGTTAAAAAAAGGTAAACCAGGACTAAATTCGAAGTCAGATGGGAGATTGTTTTAAATTATGTGTTCCCAGCCCTGCAGGCACACTTTGTTGAATCAACGTTGAATCTTTGTTGATTTTAGGTTATACATTGATCAACAAATATTCAACATTGATTCAACGTTGACAATGCAACGTTGAAATTAGTGCATTGTTTCAACGTTGAATTAACATTGTGTTGAAATACCAACAATGAATCAACGTTGGCTAAACAATATATAAAACCCAGTAGTTGTGGATACCAGAATTGTCAAAAAAGAAGTATTGGACACATCACAATTATTTTTAAATTAACAACGATATTCACATTAAATAAAATATTTAGTAGATTTATCACTAATTGTTGTAGTGATTATAGAATAACACCTAAAACAATCACAGTGTATATATAAGCATTACTGATTAATCATGAACTTCGCACACCAAATATTGAAATAATAGAAAATTCCAAAATTTCACCCCCACCCAAAAACATTAGACTAGTAATAGAACTAGCGTGTATACAGGATCATACAGTGAATATAAAATTAAATATTTGTGAATTACCCCTTCCCTTTAAAAGACCCCTCCCCCTTTTTCCTTGATGTCAAATATCTTGTTTTCATTTCTTTCTTTTTTCTATTCTTTTTATCAATTCAAAGAGAAAGACGTATACATCAGTACATAAACAAATTGTTGTTGACAACTTGTGATATAAACTTCGGATAGATCTATTTAAATAACGATTTAAATTTTCGCGGCATTGTAACATTTCTATTTTAAGACTGTTCAGATTTATATGCGCATGCGCAGTTGTTTTTGTTGCCAAAGTTTGAATATCCGCTAACGAGACCACAAGTGATTTCTACAGAGTTTTTATCAATATCTTTCCTGTATACAGCTTTTACATTTTTATCGTAAGTATTTATATTAATTGTTGTGATTAAGTTATCGTATTTTAGAAATGTGAGCATATCATGTTGTTATGAAACAGTACTGAAAAGTTGAAATTTTACACGAAAAAAAGGGGGATGTTTAGGACAATCTAAGGATTGACCTGAGGATCCTCGAGGAGGATCAGCGTAGCATGTTACCATTCCCAAGATATCTTGCAACATGTCATGAATTTTTATCATTGACTTTTTGAAACCATGTGATTGAATCATAAGTAAAAAGAAATTTTAATCGCATAAAAAGTGGGGCTTGTTTACAACTTTGGGATGGAAAGGTCAGAAGCTATATGTATATATTTATGCGATAAAAATTTCCTTTTTATATGATCCCAGGATATTAATTGCGGTCAAGTTATGATTTAGTATTTAGGATTTTCTTGCAGATTATACCTTCTAGTCTATCTAAAAGGAAATGTAGTTGAGACCTTATGCTTTTGATTTATACTTTAAAGTAATATCATTATGAAGTGATTAATAGTTAAATGTGTTGAACAGAATTAAACTTTACAATGTTACAACTTTTGATTTTTTTTTAGATGTCATCCTGAAGACCTAGATGGAATCACGTAACAGCAATTCAAGTGTCGGACAAAACAATGAACTTTCTAAAACTGGCTCTAAAAAGACAAGGTGTGAGAAAAAAGAAGTTGAAGTTTCACTATTAGTATTAATAAATAAATTTATTTTAATTTTATCGTATTGAATATTTCTCTATAATCAGTGGTTGGACATTAGAATACATGGGGTAGGAAGTTTCCTAACAGCAAACTTTGTTTTATATATTTTGATGAGTCAGATATTTCAAATAGACATTGAGCAAAATTTGTGTATTAAGGGTTGTGCGCTTTCGAAATCAATATTTCTCTTGGATGAAAATTTGTGTTGTTATAAGCATATTGTAAAAAGTTAAAGCAATGTTGGTGGTTAAATTATGGTTCGTAGGAAATCCCTCAACACACATATTTGTTATTCAGTTGATTGGTTGTTATCATCATCATGGTCAAGCCATGCTCACCACACGAATGTGGTCACTCAGTTTTATTGTTGAACATTACTGATAGTATTTAAATTGGCAGTTAATGGCATCTACATTGTATTCAAAGTTTTGTGCACCCAAACACTTTGTATTGTTGTACCTATTGTTAAAAAGACAACCATCAACCAAAGAATATTATTTATATATCTTTAGGTCACCATACAGTCTTCAACAATGAGCTAAAGCCCACACCATGTCAAATATAAATACAATGACTTTATTTAAAGTTAATCAATTTTGTTTTGAGATTATTTTTCAAACTTGGGTCTAATGGAGCAGTTAATACTTATTGGATCGGGTTTCCTGAGGCAGAATATTGATATGGCATTTTGCATGTTGAGTGCCTTGAGACATGTGAGAAGACAATAGCTTGAATATTGCTACAGTATAAAATGAAGGACTGCAAGACACAGAAAAAACAGGATGAATGACATATTTGTTTAGGTGGAAACACAGTTGAACACAACCACTAACCAATTTTGATTCCGTGTTGAATACTAGTATTGTATTCACCCTGAATTCAATCTGAATTCGAATTAAGCTATTGGTTGAAACAATGTTGAAGCAACCATTATTCTATATAGATTCAATGTTGAACATCAACATTGATTCAACATAAGATTTCAACGTTGATACAAATTTGCAAAATCTAATAATAATTCAACATTGATTCAAAATAGAAAATAAACATTGATTCAATGTTAAATCAACGTTGTGTGCCTGCTGGGAGGATATAAATTGCGATCAAGTTATGAATATTCCCCCCCCCCCCCGATTTGGATGCAACATGGGAAGGGAAAAGGTGACTGCAGGGTCATTGTGTTCATTATCATGACTGTGTGATCTCCAATAACAACTGAGTTATAACTTCTGGTACTTTTTACTTAATATTCACAATTTAATTTTTCGTGCTTCCTTTACCCCAATTTTTATTTTCATTGCAGCTTTTTTTTTAATTTTTATTTCACGTGTTTCCGTGTTAAGAACCTCCCTTTACCATCCTCGAATATGTCAATTAGACAGATATCCATACCGCAGCACAAGGAATACAGAAAAAGACATAAGTGGACAAACCTTCAATTTGTTCAAATTAAAATGTAGTATTTAGGATTTTCTTGCAGATTATAGCTTCTAGTCTATCTAAAAGAAAATGTAGTTGAGACTTCATAGGACAACTGTTATTTACTTTAGTTTTCATCGGTTCTTTTACTTTTGATTTATACTTTAAAGTAATATCATTATGAAGATATTAATAGTTAAATGTGTTGAACAGAATTAAACTGGACAATGTTACAACTTTTGATTTTGTAGATGTCATCATGAAGACCTAGATGGAATCACGGAACAGCAATTCAAGTGTCTGACAAAACAATAAACTTTCTTAAATTGGCTCCAAAAAGACAAGGTGTGAGAAAAGAGAAGATGAAGTTTCACTATTAATAAATAAATTTGTTTTAATTTTATCGTATTGAATATTTCTCTCTAATCAGTGGTCACAGTGTTGGAACGGAACTGTACGGTTTTCTAATAAATTGGTCATTCGGGAGACTGTCAAGCGGGGCTCCGACATTTGCAAAATAACAAGTTGCTTGATGGAAACTTTGGCGAACTCTTATGTTCCTATATCACGTTTCTGCTTCAGGTTTTGATAGCAAAATTATTCTTTGTGTAAATATGAACCAATAAAATAATAAGAAAGATATATGCATCCAAACGTTTTCCTTAGAATGGTGGAGCTCCGTGTAAAACGATCAAAATTGTCACACAACAGCGATCAAAAATGTCAAATAAACATCGAAAATCTAATGTTTGCTACCTGAATTTTCACATGTACCTTTTCTGATATATAGTCTTATCTGTCTGAAAGTTTCAAAGCCGTTGTTCCAGTAGAAATCCAAATATACTCATTTTCTCCATGTCGGATATTTTTATTGACTGTACAATCGCTTGCAAGTTTACTGTAATATCACTCGGAGCCTTCCTGTACAATCGCTTGGAGCTTTTTTTTTCATCGTTTGGCCACCTAGACTTTTCCGAAAGGAGGGTAACATACTTTACCTTGTTATGGTTTAGTTAGCAATCAAGCTAGTCAAAGGTATTACCTTTACCTACACACTCATTGCATTTTGCTGTAATAGTTTCTAGTGGCATATGACTAATTATAACTCTTAAGTAGATAAAACTTACTACTATCTTTCTGCCACATTCATGATCAGTTAATGTTTTCCATGATACCTTTGTCATATAAATATTTATTAAAACTACTGCAATCCAACACAATATATGTCTGGCTTGATTTTTCTCTCCTTTTTCTGTTATAATTTAATAACAGTTAGTTATTTGGTATTGTTATCATTTTTTTTAAACCTAAATTTCACACTCAAAAGTGTTACTGCTGTTTGAAGATATATTTGAATGGATGTAACCTGCATTAACGGATCCGGTATGCGGGAAGAAGGAGTTTTGGTGGTTGAAACCTCATTTTTTTCGATTTTTTTTTATTTTGTGGACGTTTCAGGGTGTTCCGTGGTTTGGATCCCCCTTTTGCCGAAAGGCGGGATCCGCACCTGGTCTGATATCGTCAATGATAGTATTAAATGATGATCCGATCATTCTTCTGATTTTTTATAGTTTGGTCTTGTGCTGTGCTAGTTTTGGAGAAATGAGCGCACACAGACATTTTCAACTCTGCCAAATTCGTTATGTACCTGTTTCAAGTCAATAGCCCGTAGTTCAGTGGTTGTCGTTGGTTCATGTCTGTCATATATGTTTTTCGTAAATTGTTTTATTATGAATTTTGCCGTCAGTTAAATTCGAAAAGTATTGATTCTTATTTTTCATGTCGGGACCTTTTACAGCCGACTATAATTGCTTAAATCCATTTATTTTTTGAACTTTGACAATCATATCAAATCTCCTTATTTTCATATTGAAAATATAAATGTGGTTTGATAAAATGTTGTTCTCACAAAAAAAAAAACACCAACTGTTTCGTTCGTTTGTCGGATGCTATACTTGGGAATATTAAAAAGTTCCTGAATCGTGACATTGATATAAAAAAAATCCTGTTGAAGGATGTTGTGTTTTCTCTGTTTTTCAGATAACAAGTTTTCTCCCATCCTTGACAAAATTTAATTTTACTGGAGCTTTTTCTACCAGTATCTATAGCTTGTTATAAACAGACATCTCATTTTAAATTATACCACATCTTCTTATTTTAATATCATGTTTATTGACATATACGTGTCTTTTCTTGGATCAGTGGTTAACTACCACCATTTTACATTCGAATTCCTTTTTCAAGTTACAATATTCCGATCCTGTGATGAAAAAATCTTTGTTGTATTGTTCAAATATGTTTTGCTTTTTTTTAAAATTGCTGTTAAATAATAAGTAAAATCCAAAATATGCTAATTACCCTTCCAGAGCATCTAGTCAACTTTTCGGTATATATAAATATTTATTTTGTACAAGGATTATTTTCATTTATATTTTAGATGAGATTCTTAACATATTTTGTACTGTCCTTTTCTTTTTGTCTTGTATACTTATTCAGTGGTTGTTTGTTTATGTGTTACATATTTGTTTTTTGTTCATTATTTGTACATAAATAGGCCGTTAGTTTTCTCTTTTTACATTGTTATTTCGGGGCATTTTATAGCTGACTATGCGGCATGGGCTTTGTTCAATGTTGACGACCGTATGGTGACCTATTGTTGGTAATTTCTGTGTCATTTTGGTCACTTGACGAGAGTTGTCTCTTTGGCAATCATACCACACCTTCTTTTTGATATCTATTGTACACATTTTGTTTTTGTCTCTAATATAGTCACCTTAAAAGGATTCCTTGATAGAATCTTAATTGTCAAAATGACTGGTTTTGTGCTTATTTTCACTTCAAATATCATAAATGTATATAATAGGACAACAAGAAACAACCAATGCAATGCATATGCAATATATTTAATAAATTTGGCCAAGCAATTCTACAGGAAAGCTCCAAGCGATTGTACAGGAATGCTCCGAGTGATATTACAGTAATCTTGCAAGCGATTGTACAGTCAATAAAAATATCCGACATAGAGAAAATGAGTATATTTGAATTTGTACTGGGACAATGGCTTTAAAACTTTCAGACAGGTAAGACTATATATCAGAAAAGGTACATGTGAAAATTCAGGTAGCAAACATTGATTTTTCGATGTTTATTTGACATTTTTGATCGCTGTTGTGTGACAATTTTGATCGTTTTACACGGAGCTCCACCATTCTAAGGAAAACGTTTGGATGCATATATCTTTCTTATTATTTTATTGGTTCATATTTACATAAAAAATGTCTTAGCTATCAAAACCTGAAGCAGAAACGTTATATAGGAACATAAGAGTTCATCAAAGTTCCCATCAAGCAATTTGTTATTTTGCAAATGTTGGAGCCCCGCTTGACAGTCTCCCGAATGACCAAATTATTAGAAAACCGTACAGTTCCGTTCCCACACTGTGGTGGTTGGACATTAGAATACATGGCAATGATGGGGTAGGAAGTGTCCAAACAGCAAACTTTTGTTTTATATTTTGATCACTCAGATATTTCAAATAGATATTGAGCAAAATTTGTGTATGAAGGGTTGTGCTTTCGAAATCAATATTTCTCTTGGATGATAATTTGTGTTGTTATATGCATATCGTTAATGTTAAAAAAATCTTGGTGGTTAAATTATGGTTCGTAGGAAAGCGATCAACACACCTATTTGTTATTTAGTTGATTGGTTGTTATCATCATCATGGTCAAGCCATGCTATCATCACACGAATGAAGTCACTCAGTTTTATTCTTGAAAATTACTGATATTTTACAAGTAATTGGCAGTCAATGGCATCTATTCAAAGTTGTGTGCACCCAAACACTTTTTATTGTTGTACCTATTGTTAACATGGTAATAACAAAACGGCCATCAACCAAAGAACATTATTTATATATCTTTGGGTTATCATACAGTCTTCAACAATGAGCTAAAACCCACACAATCTCAAATATAACCAGACAATGACTTTATTTAAAGTTCATCAAATTTGTTTTGAGATTATTTTTCAAACTTGGGTCTAATGGAGCAGTTATTGGATCAGGTTTCCTGAGGCAGAATGTTGCTATGGCATTTTGCATGTTGAGCGCCTTAAGAAGACAATAGCTTGAATATTGCTACAGTATAAAATTATGGACTGCAAGACAAAGAAAATACAGGATGAATGAAACATATTAGTTTAGGTGGAAACACAGTTGAACACAACCACTAACCAATTTTGATTCCGTGTTGAATACTAGTATTGTATTCACCCTGAATTCAATCTGAATTCAATTAAGCTATTGGTTGAAACAATGTTGAAGCAACCATTAATCTATATAGATTCAATGTTGAACATCAACGTTGATGCAACATAGGATTTCAACGTTGATACAAATTTGCAAAATCTAATAATAATTCAACATTGATTCAACATAGAAAATAAATATTGATTCAATGTTAAATCAACGTTGTGTGCCTGCTGGGTAATCACAATTTGTTCTGATTCACATAAAAAGACAATGAATCCATGCAGTGACAACTGAACAAAAAGATGTATGCTAGCAATTGAGTCTCTGGAAAAAAATCCTTTGTTCAGTTAAAGGAAAATGTGATTTGGAAGAGAAAATAACGCAGTTTTGGTAAATAATCTCTCTGATGTAGATAAACAGTAAGAGTAAAGAAGTTCATATCCAATGAGAAGTACATACATCAACCAATGTTCAACATGATGTAAATAAGTACAACTGCAATAGTAAAAAACACATACAAACAATTGAACCTTCCGATTGAATACACAAGTGATACAATTAAGAAAAGTGGAATCAATGATTTATAGTAAAAGACAACCGAACAATTTAAAACACGAAATTACAAAAGCTGATTTAGATATAGGTGAAAGTATGTCATCCGTTAAAATGTGTTGCCATTCCCGCTGGTAGGTATGGTCCTGAGGCAATTATAACTATTTAGAAATCGTCAATGCGAGATATTTCAAAGTTGTAAGAAATTTACACTAAATGAAAATATAAATTGTAAATCAGAAAATGTAACAGATTGTATTACAATTTTTATACGTGTGCATGTAAAACAAACTTCGTTGTAGAAGGGTCTAAAAGCAGCACAAACAACATTTTCTAAAAGACCAAAAAAGTGAAAAAGTATATTTAAACAAAACGCATTTTACTAACAGGCCGAACAACTGATGTTCTTTAACCCTGCTGACTGCCATTGGCGATTGCCAAATAAAAGTGATCACGAGATGTAACAAAATGGATCTTAATATAAATTTAATACTAAACAGAAAACGATAAACTTGTGGTCAAGATATATATATATGCTGTAAAGAAAACTTCATATGTCGAACAGATCTAGAACAGTGTGTGTAAAAACGGATCAGAATTCATAACAGCTGATATAGCAACCCAAGTACAAACATTGTGCGGGAGGGAAAATTTTCCTGTTCTTCAAATGTACGGCACCAACAGAGAAATACCGTAAATAGCTAGAAAGAAAGTTATAAACAGTTTTTGACGCCGCACTAAATGACGTTGTGTCATAATATTAATGTGTTCAACATAATGACGTTCATAGGCTTGAAAATGGACAAAAGCGCTAGACAATGCTGCTTTTAAATCTCTTTATGTGTATTTCATTTTTTATATACAAGTCTGTGCTACGCATGTAAAGAAACTGTTTTGTATGTATAAGTAGTCTTTCGTATATACGCCCAATCATGTTCTTTTCAATACCAAAGCCTGGACCTATCCAATTCAAAGATACACGGCCCCTTTATGTGAATTTTCTATAAAGTTCATTCTTAAAACTCTAATTAGCAAGTGGGTGAAATAAAAGAAAGTCAATAGGTATAATTTATATTGCCCTATTATAAATATGTTTTCAATATATTACAAAACACAATATACCATAAATAATTAAATACACAAATGAAAATGCATAAACTTTATAATAATTTCTTTGAAAAGTAATGCTTTGAATACATATAATAACTCTATAGTTTGTACACATTTATTCTAAGGTCTTATACTTTTCAGATCAATTCAAAATGTTAAGCTCAGACACGTGTTAAAATTTTAAATATGTCCAATATCACTACACAGAGATTTTTGATTTACAAGCAACTTTTGTGTTCCTCAGTCAGAGACGCATTAAGGATATTGTCCCATATTAAAATCCATAGTTCTGATTTTACCAAAGACTCTTGCGTCATCTTCATCGGTATGACTTTCTGAATAAATCTGTGTATTTATTTCCATTTATGAAAAAAAGTTGTTTCAGCACTATAACCCCATGATACTTTTATCGGTATATTTATTAATTCTGAATACAATGTGTAATTATAATTGATTTCTTCCACTATGTATACCTTCACAGGTCACAATATTGATAAGACATGATTTAACCTTCAATTACCACATACAGACCCAGTTCAAGCATTTTATAAAATATTTATGTGTCTAAAAGTGCATTTTGACTGAAAAATTATGCCAAAATATAGATTTCCGACTAAAATACGCTTTTTTTTTAAACAGCAGAAATCGGGTTTTTTTCAACCATAAAAACCCTTAAACTGTTGTGAATGTCATATTTATCATATAATTTAAGTGCAATGAAGTGCAAATTTTCAAAACTTGTCCTTTTACAGAATTATGTTTAAAAAAAAAAATGTTTTACAGCTCACAGTGACACACTTTTTTTAAAATAAGAATTGCATATGAGTTTTTCAGTTTTTAGACAACATAATGACATAATATGTATAATGATGTCATTGAATAACAATCGATCAGATCCATCTCTCAAGATGGGGCAATATGCGTAATTGTTTCTCCATAGGCGGTAATGGTAACGTTTTCTTCTGTAGCTCAGCCCATATCGTAAACTTGTATATGTATGATGGCTTATTTCGATTCTGAGACATTCACATATGTGGTTAAATTTTCGGGGTACAAAGTGTGATTTATTTTCCCGTAAAAAAGCATACCCGAAAATCCTTTCGTGATGCGGCTGATAATGGTAAAAAGTCCCCTTTTTCACAAAATAATTTCTTTGAAAATGTAATGCTTTGAATACATATAATAACTCCATAGTTTTTACACATATATTCTAAGGTCCTATACTTTCCAGATCAACACAAAAAGTTAAGCTCAGTCACGTGTTAAAAAATTAAACATGTCCAATATCACTACACAGAGATTTTTTGTTTACAAACTAAGTTTGTGTTCCTCAATCAGAGGCGCATTATTGATATTGTCCCATATGCCGGAAGTGTTTACGTATAACGAATCCATAGCAAATTATCGACAAAATAAAGGTAATGCATTGACAACTTTGTCTGCTTACTAATTTTCGTGTTTTGTTTGCCATGTTTACAACAAAATGAACAAGTAACATTGCAAGTATCGTCATAGAAGCATAAACCACGTACAATAGTTTTGTTTCTCTAATTCCATGGAAATTGATCCCTTTCCGAACCCATTGTATAAAACAAAGTAATCAACGTGTAGTTGCCGATGATCTCAAAAGGTCATTGGATGATTTTAATGGTCATAACCTCTTTAGCTAACTGGTTGAATCAAAATATGCTAACATTTGTTAGTGAAATTGACAATTTTGGGGAATGTGAAAGGCACTCGAAGGGGGTTTTCGTTTAACAAACAAAGAACATTTATTTTTCAGTCATAAGACAAATGGATTCTTACATAGTTAAACGTGGATTATCGGATTTATCCAATCTCGATAGTTAAACTATGAATTTCAAAGTCCTCGCCAAGGCTAGAATTCTAAAATTGATAATTTAACTACATGTATCTCAATTGGATAAATCCGATAATCCACCCGTATCAATGTAAGAATCTATTTTTCTCTAATCACGATATTTCTGGTGTCTGTTTTTTTTTCTTCCTGAATATTGTTTCAATTGGAATAGAAAGAAGAAAAAAAGGCGATGTATTTAACCACTAAGTTCGTGTTTTGGACATCAAATTGACTGTCCCTCTGGTATATTTTGCCCCTATTGAATAAAGACAAAAACGCGAAAACAAGAATCAAGACTAAATTCTCTTCTTATGATAAATAGACAAATGTGTAATTGCACCTACATGAGTTCCAAATGATTCTCAAATGATATGCATTCGGTTACAAATGTCCATGGTGGAAAATTGTCATACCGTCGGCTTGATTATATTTTCTATTTTATCAAATAATTTAACAAAAAAACCAACAATATTTACCTTTAACAATAGCATACTCGAAGCTGCTGCTGGTGATGAATTAACAACAACACTACAAATAGAACTACATGTACAAATATGAGATAGAGATTAAAAGTGCAATATATTTCAAAATAATAAAACTTAGGACTTAATTATATTTAAACTTTAATTGCAATGAACATATCTCGTTTATGTCAAAATTGTTCAAGGGAAATAAATAGTAACACTAGCGAAAAGTAAACACATAATACAGAATGAGAAACTGTTGTCTCTTTTAAAAAAGATATGTCCAAATTTTGAATGTGTATATACATTAGATATTTAAGTACATTGACGTCGTGATTTTATGAATGGAAAGGCCCATTATAACTGCTCTAAAGGATCAAATACATAGAAGCGTTGTCAGTTTTATAAAAATAAAATCTAGTTAAATTGCTTTTGCAGAAAACAAATATATTATAAGTTATCTACATTCGTATCCGTAGATATGGATATTTTAACACCCTGAAGTATCCAAGTACACCCTGAGGCCCAGATTTTGTAGGCATAAAATTGAACTTTGTCCCTTTTTTGTTTACCGGGATATGTAAACATCCATATTATGATCACGATTTATACGTCGTGAGATATACTACCGTTTAGGCTATAACAATTCATCAAATGTGACACGAATCTGACTGTGAACATTTACCTCTGGCTAATACATGACATAACAATATAATACCAGCCAGGATGTCGGAAACTAATATTAGATAGTCGATTTTAAAATTATATTGATAATTTTTGAATGCATGAAGCATTAATATTCTTGAAGTCCGTTGTTTTTTATATTCCATTAAAATATATACTTTTCAGTTTTGACAATGTATCTGATAACTTTCATCAGCTTTTGGACATTTTAAAAAACACATAATTACAATATCTAACTATTAGCGAAGTCTAAAAAAAACATATAAACAAAAACTAAAAAAATAATCACATGTTGATCAATTATGCATAATATTGACTTTCAACTGCAATCCCATTATTTCAAAATAGATCAAACTAATTATAAAACCATTAAAATAGTATAAGTCAATATGCAACTCTAGGAAATGTCTCGTCTCACTGAATGATATAAAACTTTCAAATATAAAGCTATGCTGCCTTTTACACTTTCATTAAAGCTAGTGAGACCATGGGGTCCTTATTTCCGGAATTTTCTGACTTGTCTTTGAAAAACATCTGATCCTATACGATTTATAATATACAATTGAATCAGAGTATATACAATGAGCATTTGAGCAGTGAGATTCTCTTTATTGTTTTTAAAAAAAGTTTAAAGGTAAATACATGAACATAATGAAAATACAACCACTAACACATGACTCTTGCTAGGAAATCTTTGATTATTTTGGCAATGTAAACTCATCTTATAGGAAAGAACAGTTCTGCTTCATTTGAGATTTGAAATCTATCGCACTTCAAAATATATCTAGACGTAATTTGTGAAGTTGACTAATCTCCTCACACAATCATGTAATTTTACTTTTATGATACATTGTTATACAATAGCCCCATCATTTTTTTCTGATATCAAATTTGCTTTTGTATGAATAATTACACATATAATTGATATTATTTTCTATCATCAGTATAATTTTTATTTTCTTTGGTGTAGATCGTTATGTCCTTGTAGTGTGTTTCTATTTCACTATCAAGTGTGATGTATTACCGCAGATTTAACTGTTCCACAATATTGATTAGTTATATTTACCAAATTAAAAACTGTTTGGTATGTGTAGATACACCATATGAGGACTAAATTTCACGATTCTATCCCATTGTGTATCTTTATATACTCAATCAATTTTTAATTTGGTAGATGACATGAGTTAAAAGTTCATATGACGTCACAATTAACTGATATTACATGATAAAAAATGCCTTTCCCGCTGTGTTATCAGTTTGCGCATTTTAGTCGTCTGAAATGGCTGTAAAAATGGAGATCAGTGACATTGACTTTTTGAACATAAATTATAATTTGAACAGTACAAACGATCTAACATGATCACAACCATTCACCAAAAAATCGCTGGAAATTAAAATACTGCTTTCCAAAACCTGGAGGATTTAACTCTTTCTCAGGGTTTGGACCAATATGAAGTATATTTTGAAATGGATGACTTGTCGGATTTAAACTCACACAAGCTCCCCTTACGACGGATGATATTATTGAAGAATTGGAAAAGGCTGTTTCTGTGTTATAACGAGAAATGACGCTATTTTTTTTGTGTTTGTGGAAGATATTGATATTAATAAGTTGATAAAGTCACTGAAAACAGAAAACACAGACAGATACTACATGGATGGAGTGTCGCCACATTTAAGCATTGGAGAGTTGCGAGAATGAAAAGAAATTATTGTACCATTCCAGAACTTTTAAAGTAGACCGCAATAGATGTAAATCAGTGGCTTAGTAAGTTTGTAAATAGTTATCAAAGGTACTAGGATTATAATTTAGTACGCCAGACGCGCGTGTCGTCTACATAAAACTCATCAGTGACGCTCATATCAAAATATTTATAAAGCCAAATAAGTACAAAAGTTGAAGAGCATTGAGGATCCAAAATTCCAAAAAGTTGTGCCAAATACGGCTAAGGAGGTAATCTATGCCTGGGGTAAGAAAAGCCTTAGTTTTTCGAAAAATTCAAAATTTAGTAAACAGGAAATTTAAAAAAATGACCACATTATTGATATTCATGTCAACACCGGAGTGCTGACTACTGGGCTGGTGATACTCTCGGGGACGAAACGTCCACCAGCAGTGGCATCGACCCAGTGGTTAAATTAGTTATCAAAGGTACCAGGATTATAATTTAGTACGCCAGACGCGCGTTTCGTCTACATAAGACTCATCAGTGACGCTCATATCAAAATATTTATAAAGCCAAATAAGTACAAAAGTTGAAGAGCATTTAGGATCCAAAATTCTAAAAAGTTGTGCCAAATACGGCTAAAGAGGTAATCTATGCCTGGGATAAGAGAAGCCTTAGTTTTTCGAAAAATTCAAAATTTAGTAAACAGGAAATTTAAAAAAATGACCACATTATTGATATTCATGTCAACACCGGAGTGCTGACTACTGGGCTTGTGATACCCTCGGGGACGAAACGTCCACCAGCAGTGGCATCGACCAGAAGAAATGTGTTAGCCGTATACCCACAGGACATTATATCTTGTATGTGTTGGCATACTGAGATTAACTGAACTTTTTTGGACGAACATGATTGTGTATTTTATGATTTCAGACGTTCATTTAGCGCCTGCATGACCGAACTCACAACACAAGGTACCGACACTACTACAAAATAGTCACAAGCTATAAACGAGGAAAAAGAAAGCAATCTCTGGGAAAACGTATACCATTGCTCAGATATAATGAATACCATATTTTTCTTTAGCAGTTCAGTTGTGAGGCTTGGAGGTGTAGACGAGCATCGGAATCCTTCCATGGGCCAGTTTGAACTTGAAAGGACAGGAAACTATGATACCATATACCGGAAAATTGATAAAGACAAAATAAGTCTTCAAACAAATAACGAGTGCAGAATCAAAATAAACCTTTAATGTGAACCGTACTCTATTTAGTAGTTTCAAAGCTTATACAAAATCTAGCCATGTACGTGAAAAAATTTAAAACTTTACCAACAGTATTTTAATTTGTGCAAAAATTCATAGTAACCATAGGTCATAAAGCTAGTTGTATATGCAGTTGACACATTTTGTAAGGACCATATTAGGGAAGGTGCTGTTTTTTTAAAAAGACCGGCGTTTTAATAAACAACAGCGGTTCGAAATATTTGTTTTGAATACGAGTTCTTAGATCCTAATTTTAAAAAAAACCAAAATAAATTGAAGTCACCGAATTCATGCTATTCACAAACATATGTATCCTCCTATACATATTTACAATTAAGCTGTCGAGTTTGTCATTTTTAGTATTCTTTTATTCATCTTCATGAATATTCCTTTTACTGTTTAGTCTGTTTTAGTAGAACCATTTGACGAGGCTCTTTACTTATCCATACTGTCATTCTATTATTGTTCTATGTTAAAATGTTTTTTATTCTTGCCTTTCATTTTCGCTAATGTGCTTTGTCTGTATGCCCTGTTTTGTTTCTTAGTAACATATATTGAGGCTCACTACTTATACATTCCACCATTGCGTTATTGTGCTATGATGAATGTGTGTATCCTTGTTTTTCATGTTGGACTTTGTATATATTCTTCTTTTGTGTTTCTTTGTCAAATAATTGTTGACTGCTTTATATCTATTTATGACATTTTTACCTGTTTGTTTTGTTTGCATGACCGAACTCACAACACAAGGTATCGACACTAATACAAAACAGTCACAAGCTATAAGCGAGGAAACAGAAAGCAATCTCTGGGAAAACGTATACCAGTGCTCAGATATAATGAATATCATATTTTTCTTTAGCAGTTCAGTTGTGTGGCTTAGAGGTGTAGACGAGCATTGGAGTCTTTCCATGGGTCAGTTTGAACTTGAAAGGATAGGAAACTATGATACCATATACCGTAAAATAAGTTTAATGTTCTTACATTACTTCAGTATTTTCCTTGCTTGTATATCTATTTTGTCCTCTTTTGTATTTGGGTTAGAAACACTTGACTGACAGTTTTCAGAAAATCCGCGAGTCTTCCTTGAAGTCCACGTTATAAATGGTGCTTTATTTATGGAAATTATGGTCAACACGAGTATCTTGCATGTCGTGTATAACTTTTATATTTTACCTTATCCAGGCCATATAACATTGTTTCATATTTCAATTTGTTTTCAAATTGTTAAGTGTATGATATTTCTGTCACAGAATATCTTTACTACATTTTTTTTAGGTGAACTAAAGTAGCTGAACTTAAGTGCCAGAAACTATAAACAATATCTTCAAAATCATTTACTTTTCAAGATTTGTTAACAGTGTTTGAATATTGAACGTGATCTGAATGGGACCGCCCTTTACAGGAACCCTCTAGATAAAGAAAGAAAGTTTTGTGAACAGTCGGTTGGCGTCACAGATTATTCAATATCATGAAACCGTGTGTGGTGTTGAAACCAGAATAAAAGGATACTTTACTAACCACTCTGGTAAAAGGCAATGTGCTACGATATGATACCAGGCAGGAGTCCTAGAAATCAAGAACAGAACATGCCATTCGTCAGTCGAGAGTTTTCAAAATACAAAAAAAGGCATCCATATATATGTTAAATGATATCTCAAATATCCTTTAAACGAGCGAAAACATTGGCAAGAAAATTAAACATGAAGACAGCATAGACAAACGTGAACAATCAAATGGTGCTTAAAGAGGCGTTGGAGGCATTTTTGGATGTGTGTTCAATTTTAATAGTGGAAGTTTAATACAAAGTATACTTGTGGTGGTGATTTGTCGTTGTTGAAGGCCGTACGGTGACCTGTAGTTGTTAATTTCTGTGTCATTTGGTCTCTTGTGGAGAATTGTTTTTTGACAATTATACCACATCTTATTATTTTACATATTCAATACTGTTTTAAATTTCAGAGAAGAATCATCAAAACGACAATGTCAGCCATGCACCAATTTAAGATAATTTTAATATAAATTTTAGGAGACTTATGTTAAAAGATGTACAAATCTGGAACTGTGATAAAGACAAAATAAGGCTTAAAACAAATAAGGGAGCAGAATCAAAATAAACCTTTAATGTGAACCGTACTGTATTTAGTAGTTCCAAAACTTATACAAAATCTAGCCATGTACGTGAAACAAATTTAAAACTTTGACAACAGTATTTTAAATTTTGCAAAAATTCATAGTAACCATAGGTCATAAAGCTAGTTGTATATGCAGTTGACACATTTTGTAAGGACTATATTAGGGAAGGTGCTGTTTTTTTAACCGGCGTTTTAATAAATAATAGCGGTTCGAAATAATTGTTTTGAATACGAATTCTTAGATACTAATTCAAAAAAAACAAAATGAATTGAAGTCACCGAATTCATGCTATTCACTAAAATATGCATTCTCCTATAATATTTACAATTAAGTTGTCGAGTTTGTCATTTTTAGTATTCTTTTATTCATCTTCATGAATATTCTTTTTACTGTTTAGTCTGTTTTAGTAGAACCATTTGACGAGGCTCTGTACTTATCCATACTGTCATTCTATTATTGTTTTATTTTAAAATGTTTTTTATTCTTGCCTTTCATTTTCGCTAATGTGCTCTGTATGTATGCCCTGTTTTGTTTCTTAGTAACATATATTGAGGCTCACTACTTATACATCTCACCATTGCGTTATTGTGCTATGATGAATTTGTGTATCCTTATTGTTCATAATGTACTTTGTATATATTTCTTTTGTGTTTCTTTGTCAAAAAATTGTTGACTGCTTTATATCTATGTATGACATTTTTACCTGTTATGAATGTTTGTTTTGTTTGCACATCGTTGTTAATATATTGGCAGTGTATGCGTCTGTCATACAAAAAAAGTAAAATCACAAAAATACTGAGCTCCGAGGAAAATTCAAAACGGAAAGTCCCTAATCAAATGGAAAATCAAATGATAAAACACACCAAACAGGTGAGAGGTTTAGCCGGCTATACAAAAACATATTTAATCCATAGTTGTTAGCACACGGGAATGTCTCTGCCTTGTCAGGAATATGACTGTTGTTATCCTGATGTGTTTTCGCTTAAGACTTTTGATTACGGACTTTCGTTTCGAATTGTTCTCGGGGTGCGGCATTTTTGCTATTATACTTTTTTATATCACTGAAGAACCAAGTTTGAATATTCATATATTTTCAATGAACAAACATTATCAAATTCAAAATTGTATTTTTTTTTTGATTCAGTAAAAACTTTTACAAATGAAAAGTGAAATTACAAAAAAAAATTAGCTCTGAGGAAAACTCAAAACAGAAAGTCCCGAATCAAATGGCAAAATTAAAAACTCAAACATATCTTATAAACAACTGTCATGAACTGCATCCCAATTCTCTCATACTACATCAGCTCTATAGTGAAGGATATAGAATCCCTACAAATTATACTTAATGTAATGGTTCATCATAAAAATCAACTACGCCTTCGAATTCCTTTCAATGTATCTAGAGGACTACGGAAAAATTATATTTTAAAACACGAGGTAACGACGAATAATGTATCAACTGTGATTTATTGTAAAATAAACATGCGTGTTCAAATTTATTTTTAGTAATAACTCATTTGATAAAATAAAATGTTCTTAAATTCAAGAGATAACTTTTATGCGCCAGCTCATTGAGCATCCTCCAGTACGTCTATCAGAATCATCACGATAAGCCTCAGTGTATGTGTTTGCTTTTGCGCACAAAATCTTTGATACACCCCTCCCACACTGTTCCCTGTCACCGTCTGAATCCCACTTATAACAAATTTCAGCATTCTGTATCCAAAGAGGAGAACTTGTCGGAACCGATAACATCCACTGCATGTAACATCCACCAGCTCTTCTGTCTGTATCATCTTTATAATAATCGGTGTAAGAGTTTACATTTGCACAAGTGACTCCCGATGTACCACTTCCACATTGACCGCCGTCAGATTCAGACCCCCATTTATAACATATACTAACATTTTTAAACCAATCGTCGTACCCACTAGACATAATACCCCATCTCATTAGACATCCCCCGTTACCTCTGTCGGTATCATCCCTGTAGTAACCTGTCCATTGGTTGACATTTGCACATAATAAACCTGTCTGTTCACCATATTCACTACATTGTCCGTTGTCACCATCAGCATACCAGTTATAGCATATTCGTGAACTACGGAACCAGCCTGGAATGACTGTTGCGTTCTCTATGGTTTTTGCAAGCGTCACTATTGCATTGTGGTCTGGCAAATTATGTTGTAACATCGAATTGACTTGTTTATTGTAGTTCATTAAAACGTGTCTATGTTGGTCCCATTCCCGACTTGTGTAATACCGTGCAACAATTCTGAGTAGTTCTTTTAAATATGCTTTATCCATATAAACCTGTAACAAACGAAGTGTTTATGTAGATCATAGCAATACAATAAAACTGTTATACAAATTAATGAATAGAAATCAATTCCATAGCATTAAGTACTAACAAAATATAATTAATAGTTTGAAAACTAGTACCTGTACTGCTCTTTTCATTGACTGTTGTTTACTAATGTCAGCAATCATTCCAGATATTTCCGTCAAACTCCCGCCAAATAACCAAGGATTCCTCTCTACCGTAGGTTGCCATGCTGTTATTCCTTTAGTGTCAATCAAATTAGTAGTACCTCCATAGTATCTACAATAGTAACCAAGGACAAGTAAGTATAGAAACATGATTCTAATGGCTACTTGTATGTACTTTTGGTCCTATACCACTTCAGTTGTTTTGGTTCCTTGGCTTTCAACTATTTAGTTTTGAGCCTTCCTTATAAAGTTAAATCAAGAAACGCTCTTCGGATGCATGACATTATTAACGTTTTGTTCTCATCTTTTTATACTCATGTTTTGTATTGAGATACAAACATAAAACAAGAACATATCCAATTTTCGAACTACATATTACATAGATTGGTATACATATCTGAAATATGTAAGTGAATCCGATATGTTCTATTTGTTTAAACTTCGGTTCTATAATACAACGTAATAAAATATCTATGTGAGAGCCTGCTCTCCGATACGGATGAAAGTAGGGGTAAAGTATATTTATATTTTAAAACAACATTGGTCTTAATATCTACAATATGTACACCGACTTTACTTTCTCGTAGTTAAAACCTCGTTTAGGAGACAAAAACAAACTTAAATGTCTATTCGAGATAATGTGGTCCGCTATGACAAAAATGTGGGGCAAATTATTTTTGCGAAAACCTGGGCCTTGCAATGAACGAAAAATTGCGTTGTTAAAGACAGAAACGAAATATAATTGTTGTTGGATAAAATGATGCAGGGAATAATAGTTTACAGAAGCGAAATGCTAATCAGAAATAGCAAAACATTTAATAACTATTTTCCTGCAGATAATCTTCCTAAATGCAACTGCCATTCGCCATTAGCTTTCGGTGATGTTTTGTTATCTACATGTAGTAATGACCTACATGATTACCTGACATCTTTTCTAGTCGCTCTTGTGAACGCCTCGTCAACTCTCTGTGTACCTGACGAACCACCGCCGCCTAGTTTTATAGTATTAAAAAAAGTAGCTTTTGCCTGTGCCTCAACTTGACTGTCCGTTTTGTCTAGATAGTAGCTTTCATCTGTAGCTAGAACCAATCTCAGAAGACCTCCGAATTTTCCATGGTTGAAGATATGGGTTCCAAATGATTTAATGAATTCCATATATTGCAAAGATGTGCTGTCATTAAATATTTTAGGGAGGCGTTTGTCAATGTACATTTGTGCAATTTGACCAAATTCCAATGCCCAATAAGGCTTCAATATTATCTTATATCCAGATGTATATGATGTCACGTCCTCTATAAACCTGGATGAGTTTGTAATATAATTTTGTATTGTCTTGTATGACCCACTCGAAGAAAATATTCCCTCTCCGTAACCAACATCCACTTTTATCCCCATAGATTGTTTCACACCATGACTCGTTTTCTGGATTTCGGTTTTTGACGACAGTAATCCATTTGGAATATCAATAATGCTCCAAACCTGATCTGGTATATCATACTGCTTCTAAAGAAAATTATAGAAACAATTTAAATTAACAGTCATTAAAATATTTTTTTCTAAGCGATTAAAAATATATCTACATTTCAGCTTCTTGTATGTGTTTTGCAAGAAATGGCAAAAATATGAACTGAAAAGGGTTCATATAAAATTATGTCATACGAAGCCGATCGAAGATTTAGTCTGACAGCTAGTGACTTCTGAAACAGTTGCAATGTGTGCCGTTAATGTCATATCAGTATGTTTGATTAATACAAACTCATAGATTGTTTGAAAATAAAATGTGGAATAACTGCATATTTTTAAACGATACTGTAGTAAATTATGGAAAAAATTTAGAATGGAAAAAGGGGAATATGTCAAAGAGACAACAATCTGACCAAATAGCAGACAACAGTCGAAGGTTACCTATAAGTCGTCAACACAGCGAGAAAATCCCGCAATCGGAGGTGGTCTGCAGCTGGACCTTTAATAACATTGAAAACAAGTTCAGTAAAATTGATGTCACACTAAACTCTTAGACAAATAAACGAACTAGAAAAAACCACCATACATTACTTACAAAGATTAGAGGCTCCTATCTTGGGACAGGGTCAGAAATGCTTCGGATTCGAAAATATTTTGTGAGATCTCAATCCTCCCAATATCTCTAGCCCAAGCAGAATTAAGAAACACATAACAATACGTACAGAAAAAAACTCATTTTAAAAGAAGTCTGAGTCGGATGTCAGAAAATGTAACAAACGATACTGAGCAAAATGACAATGACACACACATTAATAAAATAATACTACCAGTAACTGACATTCCAGCTCACACCTTATGTAAAAGAGGGCCGAAAGATACCACAGGGACAGTCAAACTCATTAATCGAAAAAAAACTGACAACGCCATTGCTAAAAATGAAATACAAAATATCAAAATTCCATGTAGATTCCTTTAATCCTTTACTACTTTAGAGTTACCTCTGCTGAATATGCCAATTGTAAAACTTCAAAAATCAAGCAAATATAATCTGTACTTGTGAAAAATATTGATATTTAAAAGTTGTATAATTTATTGGTTCTATTAAATGCAAATATTTTGCTAACTTGATTGAAAATCTGCACCGTAGATTCTATGTTTTTTTCTAATCCAAGATGGCGAATGACACTAATACCACCGCAACTGATTGAAAGATTATTTCTTTATCATATGAAAATTAAGTTCAATACCTCCCGCAAGAGGTTAAGTATTATATCATCAGAAAATACATCAGAAAAACATAACCCGTATTTTGTCAAAACCTGGTTTAAGAATAAATATATAAAGAAGAAGATGATTGCCAATGAGACAACTGTCCACAAGAGACCAAAATGACACAGACATACACAACTATAGGTCACCGTATAGCCTTCAACAATGAGCAAAGTCTATACCGCATAGTCAGCTATAAAAGGCCCCGATAAGACAATGTAAAACAATTCAAACGAGAAAACTAACGGCCTTATTTATACAAAAAAAATGAACGAAAAACAAATATGTAACACATAAACAAATGACAACCACTGAATTAAAGGCTCCTGACTTGGGACAGGCACATACATAAATAATGTGGCGGAGTTAAACATGTTAGCGGGATCCCAACCCTCCCCTTACCTGGGACAGTGGTATAACAGTACAACATAAGAACGAACTATACAAATAAGTTGAAAAAGGCTTAACTCATCAGATGGACAAAAATACAAGTGGACGTATGCCTATTTCTGATGTACCCTGTTAGTGAATCAGTATTAATACCAAAAACTGCAGTCCATAATGGCCAGTATCGAAACGATATCTTTTCATAATATCATATTGCAAATGGTATCGATTAAGAAGACCAACCATTATTTACCAAATAAAAAAATCGTACCTACGACTAATGCTTAAGTTATAATTATTTCATCGAATAATGATTGGTTGGTACAACATTTTTCATTCTGTAGAAAATGATATATTAAATATATTAAATATATTATATATTAAATCTGGTTTTATAACAAATTTAGATAACAACACATTATAATAATCCCTTACGTTATAAAATGTGTAATAAAGAAAAGTTCCTTGTTTGAAAACCTTTATTAGTTTAAGAAATTATAAAGAAACTGAGAATAAAACTCAAAGGTTTATCTTTCATGAATTTGGCTATTATGTTGAAGACCTGGTTAACTGTACTATTTCAGTCCTTCCACCTCTCCGCTTTTAAATATTTCCTCATTGTTTCTGATAAATGTAAACTCAGAATAGTGCTGCGGATGTGTGAAGTTTATAAAATTTGTTATTTAGTGAATAGTGATTCATGTGGACTATCGGACCGATAGGTTATCATAAGCAATAGTGAATACTGCGGTTAGGATTGACGAAAAACCAAACTTTGTTTAATATTGTATTTATCAATTAAGAAATCTTAAACAAGCCTCCGGAAAAGTTGATCTAACACGGCTTTGGCTTTTACTTATTGGTTTATATAGCTGTACAATTGGTTCGCTTCTTATACTTCCTAAGATTTAAAATTTTCGGGTATGTGTGTTCTTTGTGACAACAACTCGAAAAAAGTGATATAGACGTATGTACATTGTAAGCTGTCGAGTTTTGTGGGGTTTTTTTTAACAGTTCACGAAGAAAATTATAACATGACACAACATATTACTTTGCTGAAATCTGTAGTATTTATTGCTCCCTCTTACTTCAAGTATTACGACACAATACAGGTTTTGAAAAAGTTCTGAGAAGCCAGCATATAACTATAATAGTTTGTTTTTGCAAGATAAAAAAGTGTTATGTATAAATTTATTTGAAAAAAGTTAAGTACAGATAAACTTATAGCATCGGCATGTTTTACTGTGTACCTATACTTTCTAATAAGATATCATTTGGTAAACATGAAATCAGACTATTTGCCGACAATAATAGAACATCCTGTAAATTCTGTAATGGAACTGATCACCCCTCGTTCAAATGTAAAAAAACCCAAACAACTCCGTAAATGCTATAATTGTCATCAGCTTGGACATATATCTAAAGACTGTCTGGAGGAGGTTGTCTGCAATTATCGTTTGTTAGCGGGGCATATAAAGCGGGACTGTGAAAAATATCAAGATGACGAAACAAGGCGAGAAATGGGAGAATACGCAGATGAAATCATTGAAGGGAGACGTGGTCAGTCACAAAGCTTTGACGAATCCATAACACCGTGTGACACAGGTATAGAAGACACATATTTGATTCCAAAATCAAAAACTTTAATACTTGGGGCATCAAATGGTAAACGGTTGGGAGATTTTAGCCCTGATGTTATAAATGCGTCTGTATCTGATCCTCTTTTGAGAATATATATGAACTTCTTAATCATGCTCTGTCCATCATGGATGACACAGATGCAAGTGTCGAAAAGGTGGTCATTTATCTCGAGACAAATGATATCACTCGTAATAGAAGTGACCCAGATGAAGTGAATGTAAACGCTATGAGTGCTGTTAACTGTGTAAAATCAAGATTTCCGAATTCAAAAATAGGTCTCTGCACTATCATTCCTCGTAAAGGCAAAGGACAGAGCATTCTAAAATTGAATGAAACAACACAATCTGTAATCAATTTTCTTGCTAAATTAAGTAAAAAGGATATTTCTGTATCTTTGATTGACACTTTTAATATATTTTGTCAAAATGGTAATGCTGTGAGGCCACTTTATGACATCAATGACCCTAGCGGAGTACATATCAGTGATAAAGGGGTAGATAAATACATTGTTGAATTGTCCTCATTTTTTGGTAATACTCATATAGTTGAGGCAATTGTTCCCACACCAGCTCTGCGAAAACGCAATCTGAGTTCAAATACTACCCCTTCATCTACTGAAAAGCAAGGTAAACATCACTAAAGTATCTAGGATGGACTCCGTAGCAGGAGTGATCTGTTGAGTACTGAGAAAAATTGTTTTTCAAATAATACTCTGAAATGTATTTGCCTAACTGTATGTGGGTTGAGATCGTAGCTTAAGTCTCCTGAATTTCAGGAACTGATGTTGATGTATGCTATACTTATATTTTTGGAATCAAAGACTGATGAATTTGAAATTCTAGGGATGCCTGATGGGTATAAGTATTTTGCTAAGCATAGCACACAATTTAAAAAGAAGTCGGGTGGTATAATTATTTGTTTTAAGAGTAATCTAGAAAAGTTTTTGAAATTTCCAAAATATAATTCTGAATTTGTACAGTGGATAGTATTGGAAAAGGGGTTAGTTGATTTTAATAAAAACAAACTTGTTAATGGGTTGTATGTATCTTCCACCTGAAAATACTAAGTATACAAGCAATGAGGCGTTTACAGAGGTTGAAATTGAAATGATAGAGCTTGTTAATAAGTATGATGGTCAACCTCTAATTGTTGGTGATTTGAATGCCTAAACCAAATTGTTAGATGATGTTGTCATCCCTGATGACGGTCTTTTTGATATACTGGATAATTTTGAAGATGACAGCTTTGTGTCATATTTGTACGATTACCAAAATTTGTGTGACAATAATGTATCTTTAAAGCGATGTTCAAAAGATGGCAGTGTGCCTAATAACTATGGGTACAAACTTATAGATTTTTGTAAACGTAACAATTTGTATATTGGTAACAGTAGGTTACCCGGTAATGACTATATGATAGGCTTGACTACATGTATCTCTTATTGATTATTTATTACTGTCCTCCAACATTTTTTCACTGATAAAAGAATTCAATGTTCTCGAATTCAATCCACTTTTTTCTGATGTCCATTGTGGCCTATGTTTTTGTTTTCATGCTTCAGTAAACATTTTTACTACACATTCCGATGATAGTTGTAGTAGTCAGCGTGGTCATGCGCGATGGGTTCCAGACAAGGAAAACCGGTTTATTAAGACACTCGTCAGTGACGTTACAAAACTAGACGAGATATCACTGCTCTTGTCGGAGGACAGTAGCGATCCAAAA
Source organism: Mytilus edulis (assembly GCF_963676685.1). Lineage (NCBI taxonomy): Eukaryota > Metazoa > Mollusca > Bivalvia > Mytilida > Mytilidae > Mytilus > Mytilus edulis. The sequence goes on along the minus strand of NC_092351.1, from coordinate 56,118,779 downwards.
GAACGAATCAATACAGTCGTTGACAAAATATGTGATATTTTTAAGAGCACTGCTAGTCGTGTTTTTAAACTAAAAGGAAGATCCTATCTGTCTGGTTCTTCTAACCAACTTTGGTTTAATAAACAATGCAGAGATAAGCGAAAGTTTTTCCATAAAGCGAAAAACCGTTACAGTTTTAATAAAAATAAAGCGAACTGAGATGAGATGAAAAAGTGCGGGAAAGTTTACAGAGCCTAAATGAATAAAAGTTTTGAGAGTTTTCAACATGCACTAGAATCTGACATGCGTAAACTTTTGAAAAAAGATTCTGGTAAATTTTGGAAAATCTTGAAAAAATTGGATAGAGGGGGTCTGATAAAGATATCCAAACTACTATTGATCAACTATATGAGTATTTAAAGTCATTAAATAAGAGCATTGTTCCAGATGATGATATTGATTTTGAGGATTTAGTTAATAGTATAAAAAGTCAGGGGGTTATTGAAATTATAGATCAGGAAATTACAGAGGACGAAATATTGTCAGCTGTTCAAAAATTATGTAATGACAAAGCCACAGGGGAAGATGGGATTGTCAACGAATATATATAAAAGCACGGTGAATCAATTTTTGCCTATTTACACTAAGTTATTCAATTTAGTGTTTGATTCTGGAATCGTTCCCAAATCATGGCTTACTGGTATCATTAAGCCGTTATTTAAAAACAAGGGGGATCCAAATAATTTGAATAATTACCGAGCTATTTGTCTTACATCGAATTTAGGAAAAGTGTTCACCTCTATACTTAATTCAAGACGTAATGCTCTGTCAGACGATATCGGGATTATAACTGATGCCCAGGATTTCGTAAGGGGTATTCTGTCCAAGATAGTATGTTTATTATGCATGCTTTAATTTCACTATATTTGAGTTCGGGAAAGAAATTATTTTGCGCTTTTGTATATTTTAAAAAAGCTTTTGACACAGTGTGGAGGGTGGGACTATGGCAAACATTATTGAAATATAACATTGGTGGGAAAATGTTTAAAGTTATATTGATCATGTATACGGATATTAAGTCTTGTGTTAAAAGTGGAGAACTAAAAACAGATTTTTTCCCGTGTGAGATAGGTGTAGGTGTATACCTGAATGACTTGGAGGAATATCTGGATGAAAACTCTGTTGAAGGTCTAACATTTATGAATGACAAATTTACAGAGAATCTTGATTTGTATATCAAGTTATTTATTCTTCTGTACGCCGACGACACTATTATTTTTGCGGAGTCGGCAGAAGGGTTGCAAAATGCTCTGAATGTTTTTGAGCAATATTGTTTTGAGTGGAAACTCACTGTGAATGTATCAAAAACTAAGATTGTATTTTTTTCAAAGAGAAAGTTTAATAAGAATGTTACTTTTAAACTATGTAATGAAATTATTGAAATTAAAGATTCATATGTTTATCTTGGTCTGCTGTTTAATTACAACGGAAACTTCTTTCAAGTTCGAAAAAAAAACTGGTAGACCAAGCTCAAAAAGCACTTTATGCACTTTACAAGAAGATACAAAATATCTCACTCCCGATTGATTTACAGTTAAAATTATTTGATGCATTGGTGGTTCCTATTTTGACCTATTCCTTGGAAATATGGGGGTTTAAAAATAAAAATAATTCTGAAAAATTACATCTACAGTTTTGTAAGCGCATTTTGGGGATGCGATCCTCTACGCCAAATTTTATGGTGTATGGAGAACTTGAAAGATTTCCACTTGAACTGCAGATCAAGTTAAAATGGTATGTTTTTGGCACAAGTTTGCAACAAACGATAAAAAATTATCGGGTAAACTGTACAAGTTACTTTGGTACATGCATGAGCATGAAGGTTATAATTTCAAATGGTTTAATGACTGTGGCTTTTGTGAAATATATAATATTCCGGAGCAAGTTGATTATAAATATTTTAAAACTAATGTGAGGCAGCGTCTCCAGAACCAGTTTATTCAAAAATGGTTCTTTGATATAAATAACTCATCAAGGGGACAATTTTATTTACACTTCAAAGAAAAGTTTTGCTTAGAACCATATCTCTTAAAATTGAGTCGGGGTCATATAGTTAATGTATGTAAACTAAGGGTATGTAATACAAAGTTTCCCATTGAAACAGCAGGAAGATGGAGAAATGTACCACGAAACGAGAGACTTTGTCCACTTTGTAAAGCTGGTCTTGGGGATGTGTACCACTATATATGTCTATTGTTCGCTTTGGTGATTCCGTATATCGTCAGATTATCAGAATTCCAATGGGGACTAACTGTGCACCACTTATTGCGGACCTGTTTTTGTATTGCTATGAGTTACAATTTATGACAAAAATAAGCAAAGACCCATCGAAACAACATCTGATAAACAAATTTAATAATACTTTTAGATATTTGGATGATATTTTGGCTCTCAATAATGACGACTTCAGTATGTATATTAAAGAAATGTATCCTGTTTAACTTACTTTAAATAAAGCTAATACTAACAATGACCACTGCCCTTTCCTCGATCTTGATATCTATATCACTAACGGAAAGCTGAATACTAAAATTTATGATAAAAGAGATGATTTTTCATTTCCTATCGTTATTTATCCATTTTTAGATGGTGACGTTCCCTTGTCACCATCTTACGGTGTTTATATATCTCAACTTGTACGATTCGCTCGTGTATGTAACAATGTTTTAGATTTTAACGAGAGAAATTTATGTATTACTGAAAAATTATTACACCAGGGTTTTCGATATCACAAACTAGTCAAAACATTTACTAAATTTTATCATCGGTATAAAGACATCATTCGTAAATATAGCTCAACATGCAGACTTCTTATACGTTCAGGTATTTCACATCCAATTTTTATGGAAATATTCTTTATAAAGCACACAGGTGTCAGTATTCACCTCAAAAACTAACAAAACCTTTGAATAGACTTATTAAGAAGGGATATAGTTACGATACTGTTGTCAGGTCATTAAAGATAGCATATTTTGGCGTTAATATTGAATCGCTTATAGGGTCTTTGCATCGGAACTAAACACATTTATTCAAAAAACAGTTGTTGGCGTGACACGGGTTATGTTCTTCTCATATATGTTATGATGGTATGATACTAAACCCCTAACGGGAAGGATTGTGCCTGATGTTCATATGATGAAATCATAATCTTTCAGTCAGTTTAACTGAAGTCTGGAGCTGGCATGTCAGTTAACTGCTAGAAGTCTGTTGTTATTTATGTATTATTGTCATTTTGTTTATTTTCTTTGGTTACATCTTCTGACATCAGACTCGGACTTCTCTTGAACTGAATTTTAATGTGCGTTTTGTTATGCGTTTACTTTTCTACATTGGCTAGAGGTATAAGGGGAGGGTTGAGATCTCACAAACATGTTTAACCCCGCCGCATTTTTGCGCCTGTCCCAAGTCAGGAGCCTCTGGCCTTTGTTAGTCTTGTATTATTTTAATTTTAGTTTCTTGTGTACAATTTGGAAATTAGTATGGCGTTCATTATCACTGAACTAGTATATATTTGTTTAGGGGCCAGTTGAAGGACGCCTCCGGGTGCGGGAATTTCTCGCTACATTGAAGACCTGTTGGTGACCTTCTGCTGTTGTTTTTTTCTATGGTCGGGTTGTTGTCTCTTTGGCACATTCCCCATTTCCATTCTCAATTTTATATGTACCAATTGTGAAGTTAAAGACTTAAGGGGGAAGTTCATACCTCTATATTATTTAAAATATCCAAATGTTAAAAAAGTACTGGGTATGCTTAATTATTGTCATAATAATGTGCTGTCCAAGCTGTCAATTTTTATTCAAAAGGTAGAAAAGATGATTGTCTGATTTAAAATTGCAATAAACAAAGATTTATTTCTGAAGATATATAATATAAAAATGTATACTGAATGTATTATGAAATATGTTGTGATTTATATTGTGTATAATATGCTCCTGTTACGCAGTCTTCTGCGACTGAGTTGTCTTTAATAAACTTTGAAACTATTTTAAATTAATATTTGGCTGACATATCTATTTTCTAGCACATGACACACCATAATCTTCAAAAGTATATGGTTTAACAGATTACCTGTTATTATATTTGTAATGTATGGTAAGAGTGTGACATCAATTACAAGTAAGCTTGTTACTCATTCCCTACGTTGTGTATAAAATGATTGGATATAGAAAATAATAAAAAGTGAAATAATGACACACAATATTGTTCAATATCAACAAACCTTACAAATACTAAAATTACAATAATCGACCACATTATCTATGCACGAGAAAATGTTTGATAAAAAAAACGAAACTAGTGTATAGAAATAATCCAGAAAGTGAAGAATGAAGATAATGGTTTGTGTTCTTTTAAATATTTGTTTTCTAATCATACTGTTATAGTCTTACATTATTGATATTTCTCATCTGTCCACCATTACAAGTAAAATCAATGACAGGGTTCTTAAATCCATCATCAGTACCCCAATCTAGCGGTAAAAGGTCGAGTTTTGTTATATCAACTCCATCTCTCAAGCGACTTAAAAATGGTGGTATATTGACACAATATTTTGCAAGCAGAATGTTTGGTAGAATAAGAGAAAAAATAGCGATACTGCTACTACGAAACTTCATCGTCCAAACTATAATGATTAAAGCAAAATATGTATTTGGTTTGTATATCTAGCTATGTCACATGATAATGCTGAGGTTTATACTTTAAGATAAAGGATATTTTCAAATTAGTCGATTACACCTAGTATTGCATGTATCAGCAAAAATGTGAAGTACAAATTTTTAACAAGTAAGCTAAAAGCCTGTGTTACCACGATACAAACACATTTAGATGTTAATGCGTTCGAATTGAAAACACTTTAAACAACTTAGTTCAAATACCCGTAATATGCACTTTATGACATTATTAGTTACAGAAAAGATTTGCCAATTCGTCAAATTTTACAATGTCACATGTTTTATATATATATTAGGTATATAAAATTCCAGTAGTAAATTATTATGTGATTCTATGTCTATATTCTATATGCATTCAACACTCATGGAATACATTTCATCAATTGCATCGCCAATACAATTAACAAAAGGGTAATCGTTGTATGTTTATATGGAAACAACAAGAAAGTTTATGTTTTTTTATTAACTGTATTTAATCAATGCAATTTAATATTCTATATATACATATCAGTTAAAATTGCGAAACTTAATGTTATATCAAATCTACATTTGGTAACAAAATATACAAATGATAAAAACATTAGAAAACATTAAAGAAACTACGCATTTTAAATTAAGTTATTACAAAAGTTGATATTACTTATATCCATTTAATAAAAAAAACCACTTAATATCTAATCGTTCAACTTTTTTTCGGAATATCCTGGCACTTCAATTGATGTAAATATTACAAACCGCTCATTAATTAACTATACTATTATTTCATTATTTGTTTTACTACGATTTCCGTACTTGTACCGTTTCAGAGCTATAAGTGAATGTATAAACTTGCCAATAGAAAGAAAATGCTATATAATTTAAATTTGCTCTCAGTTTAGATTGAAACAATTACTTTAAATTCAAATAACCCCTTGAGGATTGAATTTTAAACAAATTTACTGGCAAATGTTATCTAATTTTTTTAGCATAATACAGAAAAATCTTTGACATGTAAAACATTTTCATACAACGAAAAGACAAACCACTATTTGTTAATCTATACATTTAGCAACTATTTTCATAAAATAAGTCTAGTATATTTTTGATTCATTGTTAATTTGCTTTTTGAAATGCTTTTTTTTTTCTTTCCCACGAAAAAATATTAAATGAGTGATAAGTCTGTAATAAGTATGAAAAATGAAAATTATCGCAAGGATAAAGTAGCTTCAAAGACAGCAAAAACATGAAATCACATCATATTACACAGATCAATATAGATTATGGATCGCGAGACAATATTAATTACGTATCAAAGATAAGGAAACTTTCCTCTCTAGTAATATATAAAGACAACAATAGTATATCACTGTTCGAAAGTCATAAATCGATTTAGAGAAAATAAATAAGGATTACAAACAAAGGCTGAAGAAAACACATCATTTATAAGAGGAAAATAACGAAACAAAAGTGCAACAAAAAAAAACGACAATGCAACACACACAGAAACGAACTATATTAGACATAACAACTGCCATTTTTCTGACTTGATACAGGACATTTTGAGAAATCAAACCCATCTTCTTGTATACACTAATCATTTGCTAATGTGTCATTAAAAGTGCTTCACGCAATATAGCATTAGTATCAGCGATTGCATTTGTAAAGCAAAAATGGGTCAATTTTGTTTTGTATTACAAATCTATCATTTTGATTATTGTGTTATTGTGGTTATATCATATTGCAATACTCATAGCCACGCCCCCCCCCCCAAAAAAAAAATAAATATATATATATATATATATATATAAACTCAATCCTCTAAAACAAACCAACAGTGATCAATGCAATACATAAGAAAAACGGTCGTACGATGGCATTATATGGTATTAATGGATTAAAATGAACAATGAGTTATTAAATATATGTTACGATATATCAAACGATACTAATAAATGATTTTTTTTTCAATTTTCATTTGATGTGATTTATAATATGTTTATTTAGTAGAGGTTCACTCTAGTGACGTACTCAGACGGGAATATTCCCCTCTTTCCATTGATTTCCCCGATACGCCATCCTTCTGTAAGTTGGTTGATAACATTGAATTTTTGGTTTTTACAAAATGTTAACTCATCTTCACTCTCTGCTTGGTAGGATTTTGTGGCAATCACACTGAATGCAGCTTGCGACGTGCTTAATCGATCTACAGTAGAATCAAAATGACGTTAATAGCAATCATCTTAAGACATACGTGGTGTTTATCTCTTAAACATTCGATAACTCCAATTAAAATGAATTTATAATAATTGTATATAGTATTTGCTGAGATGTTTATGTCTGAGGTACCATCTGAAAGTTATGCAATTTGATATTATAATCTATTTAAGCTACATTAGCTTACACAAGAAATGCCATCATGTTGGTTTGTCTTATTAAAAACGGTGGAATACACATTACATCCAGAAACGTTAAATTTTTAAAATATACATTTATAATTATAATACAATGAAGTAAAAGAAAATTGATATACAGATCATTAGCAAAGATGCTTTAATTTTTTTTGTAATGTTTGTTATTATTTTACGTGCATCTTGCAAAACTGAAAAACAGTCATTGTACACACGCATCCATTGAAGTTATAGTTTTGTAGTTAGTCATTTTTGCCATATATATACCACCGAAACTTTTTAATTGTGGCTGGTATCATCAAATTTTGATTAAATCAACAATTGTATATATTATCAGTGGACCTTCATAAGTTCAAATATTTTTTTTTTCTAGAATGCTTTTACTTTTGTTCCGTCGACATATCGATATATGTATAAACTAATTTAAACACAAACCAAAGGTCAGGGAATATAAAACTTTGAAAAAGTTTGTATGAGCGGAAAAAGTAGCAAACATGTGTACATGGGCCAATTACAAATGTATGATCACACAAATTTGCCAAATTTAAGGTTAAATATATATATTTAGATTGTATGTACACTTCATCATGTTCATGTTTTATTATCACTTCATACTAAAAATTCAATCTAACAAATAATAAATCCTATATGTTGTCGGTCTTTCATTGAGTATAATGATTTAGGGGTAAATTCAGTAAAAAATCCCCCATTGACTTTAATGCTAATCTATGTATGGAAATAAATTTATACCTGATTTATCTTTAGAAATAAGAAATTTTCATATATCATTCATGAAAGTACAAATGTAGCCCTATCTTTTGGAACAATAAAAACATAGGGTCATGCGGCATTTTGGGGCATTCACATGGCCTTGTTTACAAACAATGTAGATTCGCACACTGAATTCCTATACTGACCCCCATTACTTTCCAACCCTGTATGAAAAAAAATTGGTACATTCAGCATTATTTTTTTTTTTTCAACTCTAGTTTTGATCCATCTACCAAAAAATATTTATTACAAACATTATCAACCAATTAGAAGAGCACATGACTTCACTTCTATACAGAAAGCTCTCCCCCAAATGGGCGGTCCCTGATGATGCATATTTATTTACTGAATTTACCCCTATAAGGGTCTTTTTTACTTCTTTTCCCACTTTTTTTGTAATAAACATGTAATGTATCCAATTTACAAGTTCCAGTTTCAATACAACACTCATAAATGCTGAATTGGTAAAGATAGAGCAAAATTTATACTACAGCCATACTGCGGGCAATGTTTATTTGGTATATAAAGTTGCGCATTGACTGTTTTTAAAAGAATGGTGTAAAATACTATGTTTGATAAATATGAATTGTTTTCTGTGTTTGTTTTGACCAGTATTGCAAGTACATCTACAAACTAAAGTCTTGGTGTACTCTTAGTTAAATGTTTCCTTATATGAAAGTTTTTGATTAAATACCCTGAAAAGACCACAAAAAGACTTTTCAAAGGTTTTTTAGGCAGTTTCATACCAAATAAAACAACAGTTATGTTTCATTATACTAAATCTGTGTTTTAATTACTTGTAAAGTTCACAAAATGTCATTGACAATCACTGCGCAGAAATTCCTGTTACTACAACATCAGGATGGGTTCTTCGCCAAAACTAGACAGCCAGAACTAAAGTAGAAAAAAGTGCCAAATATGTAAAAATAAGACCAGGTATGACCAAACTTTGCATTTGAAAGATTAAAGTAACAATTAAGAATATTTAAAAGCAATTATTTAACATAAAAATCCAATTACAAACATTTCAACACTAATTTCATAGATGAAGGACATGTAATCATGAAAAGTTGTCTAGTATTTTTTTTAAATAAAGACACGCAATTCGTTCTGTAAAAATAAATGAATACCTTCATGCGGTCAGATTATTCGAGTGTTAAAATACTAGAAAAGTGCTTATTTACCACTTGTTCTACAACTTCACATGGGGAACACAGCTATAAAAAAAAAACACTATGTCAAAGGGAGGTAATCCATTTTGTTCATATGATTTGATACATTATGAGGAGAAATATGTGCAAAATTTTATGTAAATGGGGAGAATATTTATGCCTTTCATTGATATCATAACTCTCAAGTGTAATTTCTATTGTTTCTTTCAATCTGGACACAAAAACTGATTTTTACCATACACCCCATGCTTCTCTCAGAGTACACTCTGTGAATCCCGGATAGCCGCAGTTAAAGATAGCAATTTGTGTAAAAAATAACTACCAATGGTTCCAAAATCCTTCCATTACATTAACATTTACAGGAAATGAGTTTTGTGATTCTTGTGTGGCCTTGGACAAGTACAGTGAAAGAGTGCATATTTTTCTATAAGGGTCTTTTTTACTTCTTTTCCCACTTTTTTGTAATAAACATGTAATGTATCCAATTTACAAGTTCCAGTTTCAATACAACACTCATAAATGCTGAATTGATAAAGATAGAGCAACATTTATACTACAGCCATACTGCGGGCAATGTTTATTTGGTATATAAAGTTGCGCATTGACTGTTTTTAAAAGAATGGTGTAAAACACTATGTTTAATAAATATGAATTGTTTTCTGTGTTTGCTTTGACCAGTATTGCAAGTACATCTACAAACTAAAGTCTTGGTGTACTCTTAGTTAAATGTTTCCTTATATGAAAGTTTTTGATTAAATACCATGAAAAGACCACAAAAAGACTTTTCGAGGGCTTTTTTAGGCAGTTTCATACAACAGTTATGTTTCATTATACTAAATCTGTGTTTTAATTACTTTTAAAGTTCACAAAATGTCATTGACAATCACTGTGCAGAAATTCCTGTTACCCCAACATCAGGATGGGTTCTTCGCCAAAACTAGACAGCCAGAACTGAAGTAGAAAAAAGTGTCAAACATGTAAAAATAAGACTAGGTATGACCAAACTTTGCATTTGAAAGATTAAAGTAACAATTAAGAATATTTAAAAGCAATTATTTAACATAAAAATCCAATTACAAACATTTCAACACTAGTTTCATAGATGAAGGACATGTAATCATGAACAGTTGTCTAGTATTTCTTTTTTAAATAAAGACACGAAATGCGTTCTGTAAAAATAAATGAATACCTTCATGCGGTCAGATTATTCGAGTGTTAAAATACTAGAAAAGTGCTTATTTACCACTTGTTTTACAACTTCACATGGGGAACACAGCTATATAAAAAAACACTATGTCAAAGGGAGGTAATCCATTTTGTTCATATGATTTGATACATTATGAGGAGAAATATGTGCAATATTTGATGTAAATGGGGAGAATATTTATGCCTTTCATTGATATCATAACTCTCAAGTTTAATTTCTATTGTTTCTTTCAATCTGGACACAAAAACTGATTTTTACCATACACCCCATGCTTCTCTCACAGTACACTCTGTGAATCCTGGATAGAGGCAGTTAAAGATAGCAATTTGTGTAAAAAATAACTACCAATGGTTCCAAAATCCTTCCATTACATTAACATTTACAGGAAATGAGTTTTGTGATTCTTGTGTGGCCTTGGACAAGTACACTGAAAGAGTGCATATTTTTCTATAGGGGTAAATTCAGTAAAAAATCCCCCATTGACTTTAATGTTAATCTATGTATGGAAATAAATTTATACCTGATTTACCTTTAGAAATTAGAAACTTTCATATATCATTCATGAAAGTACAAATGTAGCCCTATCTTTTGTTACAATAAAAACATAGCGTCATGCGGCATTTTGGGGCATTCACATGGCCTTGTTTACAAACAATGTAGATTCGCACACTGAATTCCTATACTGACCCCCATTACTTTTCAACCCTGTATGAAAAAAAATTAGTAGATTCAGCATTTATTTTTTTATTTTTTTCAACTCTAGTTTTGATCCATCTACCAAAAAATATTTATTACAAACATTATCTACCAACCAGAAGAGCACATGACTTCACTTCTATACAGAAAGCTCTCCCCCAAATGGGCGGTCCCTGATGATGCATATTTATTTACTGAATTTACCCCTATAAGGGTCTTTTTTACTTCTTTTCCCACTTTTTTTGTAATAAACATGTAATGTATCCAATTTACAAGTTCCAGTTTCAATACAACACTCATAAATGCTGAATTGGTAAGGATAGAGCAAAATTTATACTACAGCCATACTGCGGGCAATGTTTATTTGGTATATAAAGTTGCGCATTGACTGTTTTTAAAAGAATGGTGTAAAATACTATGTTTGATAAATATGAATTGTTTTCTGTGTTTGCTTTGACCAGTTTTGCAAGTACATCTACAAACTAAAGTGTTGGTGTACTCTTAGTTAAATGTTTCCTTATATGAAAGTGTTGGATTAAATACCCTGAAAAGACCACAAAAAGACTTTTCAAATGCTTTTTTAGGCAGTTTCATACCAAATAAAACAACAGTAATGTTTCATTATACTAAATCTGTGTTTTAATTACTTGTAAAGTTCACAAAATGTCATTGACAATCACTGTGCAGAAATTCCTGTTACCCCAACATCAGGATGGGTTCTTCGCCAAAACTAGACAGCCAGAACTGAAGTAGAAAAAAGTGCCAAATATGTAAAAATAAGACTAGGTATGACCAAACTTTGCATTTGAAAGATTACAGTACTGTAACAATTAAGAATATTTAAAAGCAATTATTTAACATAAAAATCCAATTACAAACATTTCAACACTAGTTTCATAGATGAAGGACATGTAATCATGAACAGTTGTCTAGTATTTCTTTTTTAAATAAAGACACGAAATGCGTTCTGTGAAAATAAATGAATACCTTCATGCGGTCAGATTATTCGAGTGTTAAAATACTAGAAAAGTGCTTATTAACCACTTGTTTTACAACTTCACATGGGGAACACAGCTATATAAAAAAAACACTATGTCAAAGGGAGGTAATCCACTTTGTTCATATGATTTGATACATTATGAGGAGAAATATGTGCAATATTTGATGTAAATGGGGAGAATATTTATGCCTTTCATTGATATCATAACTCTCAAGTTTAATTTCTATTGTTTCTTTCAATCTGGACACAAAAACTGATTTTTACCATACACCTCATGCTTCTCTCACAGTACACTCTGTGAATCCTGGATTGAGGCAGTTTAAGATAGCAATTTGTATAAAAAATAACTACCAATGGTTCCAAAATCCTTCCATTACATTAACATTTACAGGAAATGAGTTTTGTGATTCTTGTGTGGCCTTGGACAAGCACAGTGAAAGAGTGCATATTTTTCTATAGGGGTAAATTCAGTAAAAAATCCCCCATTGACTTTAATGTTAATTTATGTATGGAAATAAATTTATACCTGATTTACCTTTAGAAATTAGAAACTTTCATATATCATTCATGAAAGTACAAATGTAGCCCTATCTTTTGTTACAATAAAAACATAGCGTCATGCGGCATTTTGGGGCATTCACATGGCCTTGTTTACAAACAATGTAGATTCGCACACTGAATTCCTATACTGACCCCCATTACTTTTCAACCCTGTATGAAAAAAAATTAGTAGATTCAGCATTTATCTTTTTATTTTTTTCAACTCTAGTTTTGATCCATCTACCAACAAATATTTATTACAAACATTATCTACCAACCAGAAGAGCACATGACTTCACTTCTATACAGAAAGCTCTCCCCAAAATGGGCGGTCCCTGATGATGCATATTTATTTACTGAATTTACCCCTATAAGGGTCTTTTTTACTTCTTTTCCCACTTTTTTTGTAATAAACATGTAATGTATCCAATTTACAAGTTCCAGTTTCAATACAACACTCATAAATGCTGAATTGGTAAAGATAGAGCAAAATTTATACTACAGCCATACTGCGGGCAATGTTTATTTGGTATATAAAGTTGCGCATTGACTGTTTTTAAAAGAATGGTGTAAAATACTATGTTTGATAAATATGAATTGTTTTCTGTGTTTGCTTTGACCAGTTTTGCAAGTACATCTACAAACTAAAGTGTTGGTGTACTCTTAGTTAAATGTTTCCTTATATGAAAGTGTTGGATTAAATACCCTGAAAAGACCACAAAAAGACTTTTCAAATGCTTTTTTAGGCAGTTTCATACCAAATAAAACAACAGTAATGTTTCATTATACTAAATCTGTGTTTTAATTACTTGTAAAGTTCACAAAATGTCATTGACAATCACTGTGCAGAAATTCCTGTTACCCCAACATCAGGATGGGTTCTTCGCCAAAACTAGACAGCCAGAACTGAAGTAGAAAAAAGTGCCAAATATGTAAAAATAAGACTAGGTATGACCAAACTTTGCATTTGAAAGATTACAGTACTGTAACAATTAAGAATATTTAAAAGCAATTATTTAACATAAAAATCCAGTTACAAACATTTCAACACTAGTTTCATAGATGAAGGACATGTAATCATGAACAGTTGTCTAGTATTTTTTTTAAAATAAAGACACGAAATGCTTTCTTTAAAATTAAATGAATACCTTCATGCGGTCAGATTATTCGAGTGTTAAAATACTAGAAAAGTGCTTATTTACCACTTGTTTTACAACTTCACATGGGGAACACAGCTATATAAAAAAACACTATGTCAAAGGGAGGTAATCCATTTTGTTCATATGATTTGATACATTATGAGGAGAAATATGTGCAAAATTTGATGTAAATGGGGAGAATATTTATGCCTTTCATTGATATCATAACTCTCAAGTGTAATTTCTATTGTTTCTTTCAATCTGGACACAAAAACTGATTTTTACCATATACCCCATGCTTCTCTCACAGTACACTCTGTGAATCCTGGATAGCCGCAGTTAAAGATAGCAATTTGTGTAAAAAATAACTACCAATGGTTCCAAAATCCTTCCATTACATTAACATTTACAGGAAATGAGTTTTGTGATTCTTGTGTGGACTTGGACAAGTACAGTGAAAGAGTGCATATTTTTCTATAGGGGTAAATTCAGTAAAAAAATCCCCCATTGACTTTAATGTTAATCTATGTATGGAAATAAATTTATACCTGATTTACCTTTAGAAATTAGAAACTTTCATATATCATTCATGAAAGTACAAATGTAGCCCTATCTCTTGCAACAATAAAAACATAGGGTCATGCGGCATTTTGGGGCATTCACATGGCCTTGTTTACAAACAATGCAGATTCGCACACTGAATTCCTATACTGACCCCCATTACTTTTCAACCCTGTATGAAAAAAAATAGTACATTCAGCATTTTTTTTTTTTTTTTTCAACTCTTTGTCCATCTACCAAAAAATATTTATTACAAACATTATCTACCAATCAGAAGAGCACATGACTTCACTTCTATACAGAAAGCTCTCCACCAAATGGGCGGTCCCTCATGACGCATATTTATTTACTGAATTTACCCCTTTAAGCTGTATCACTAAATTGAATTACAGATACATTAATGTAACTAATCAACAAAGACGGATTACAAACGCTTTGAAAAAATCCCTGTGGAAATTGACATATATACGAATGTGCATTTTGAAAATAAACATTGGTTTAACAGTTCAATTGTCAATGCAGAATGGTGATACCATTAATTTTGTAAAATTAAAGCTTGCATACCACTGTACAAAAATTATATCTATTTAATTGTGTTTTCGTCATCATTAAAATAAATTCCTGTTAACAACCCATATGTTTTACATATCATGAATAAAATGGACAGAAGCATTTCTTTTTTGTATGCATGTCTAGCTTACTTCTGGTATCCTTTCCGATGGCCTCGGATTTTCTGTTTGATGTTACAATGTTACATTTCTATAATAAAAAAATAAAAATAACTCTTAAATAGCGAATGAATGTCATGGATATAGCAGTATTACGACATTTGAATTATAAACAAAACTGTCCATTAACTTAGGAATTAGAACCCGCATCTGATTTGACATTTGATAATGCAAGTATTCTAAATAAAGCGAGTCAAGAAATTTATAATTGAAAAAAATGCATATGATATATGACATGCTTGATAGACATGATTAATAGTTGTATGGTAGTATCAACAACTGAACTATCAATAAAAGGTGCGCTAATGATGATAAGATATTATTATATGTTTCTTAATATTGCCTGTATCGATGAAATATAACAAATATAAATTTAGCGTTAAATTACTGAAATGTGTTTTATATGAATACACTTATTACAAATACCAATATTGAAATATAGTATTTGCGCCAGACGCGCGTTTTGTCTATAAAAAAGGAGGGACATTGGTTTTCTGACAAGATTGGCTTTAGAAGAGGTCACACAAAGGCGTAAGAGGCACAGTTCTAGATAAATAAACCTAAAACAAGTTCGTCACATGCTAACGTTTGCATATACTACGGAAATGTATTGATATGGAGTATAAAACACCAACTGCTGATAAAAAATCAGTTCTAACAGTAAACAAGCATTTCACATTATTAACTGTTTAACAGGGAAAATAGCAAATCTGCTACTCAGTAAATTAATAAGAACTGATTTTTGTGTAATCAATAAAAGTTAATGTTTTAAAGTAAAAGTGATTTTGAATTGTTCTGGTTTTGAAACACATGTATACGTAAAATATTAAGATAAAAATCGTTTTAAATAAACAAATGAACAAATGAACACGAAGTTTATTTGTCAATTTACAGATTCAGTTAATGCACGTCATAATATAGTTACTGAATTCTGAATTACGAAAACGCTCGTTTACTACAGACTAAACGGACACAGAGTAAACACGCGTCTACTCGGGTAGACATTTGTAATTTCCATTTTGACAAAGTTAACGTAATTATAGTAAACGCATGTTTAGTATAAAGGCGAACATTAAAGTGTATATGTTCACGCGGCGTTAATGTGCGTTTACTGTATGTAATGCTTGGTCTGCAACCAACTGTATACAACAACTTAAGAATGAACTTGAAAATCAGATGAACAAGCTTAATCAAAGTACAGTTGTCTTTATTCATCAGATGGATACACACAAAAATTTTACACAGAGTAGACGTGGCCGGGTTCTTGTATATTCCAACAACAAAAAGACACTACGTACAGATCAATATATTTATGATATCCTTAATATATTTTCATTAAACATTAATCTTCCCAAATGATTATACTGAAGCTTTATACCCCAGGAATACATTACCTTAGCTGTATTTCAATATATGTTTTTCGTCGTTGTACTTTCTTTGGTCATTTTATTATTTTTAGATTCGAGCGAAATTGATGTGTGTTCCATTAGACAAAATGCGCGTCTGGCGTAAATACAATCCCCGTACATATACACATAATGAATTTATATACTTGCAGCTAATAGTGAATAGCAAAATCGTTTTTATACTGCTTATCCCATAACAATAAAATGCAGTACTTTTACACAATATGCTGGAAATAGTACTCTTGTCCCATTAATATCTCCAATTAACCATAAATCTGTCATTTTGTCTACTACATCACATTTTTCATCTTTCATGAAACTGAACTGATTTCGTTGTCGTGTTTAGCTTGATATGGTTGAATTGCAATAACGTTGTATGGTACATCTTGTTTAATAATCTCCAGTTCTGTTCACAAAACATAATTTTGTTAGAAATATGAATCATAATGCATTATTATATATGATGAACTAAGTTTTGTAAATCATATGTAGTGAATGGTTGGGATGATGGCAATTTGATTTTTTTTAAGTTGGACTATACATATTTAATAGAGCCATTCGAACTGTAATTACCTTATTTTTAGATAGTTAGTTATAGTAGACTGGGACACACGTTATTGAAACTTATAGTTATTCCTTTCTACTTTAAGTGTGCAAGTGCTGCCATGTAGCTATTTATATAGCGGCATCAGTAGCCTCTTTTTCGAAACCTACAAGGTTTTCTTTTACGTGCAAACGGTATGATATTTATCATATTTATCGTCCTTTTCCGACGGATTATCATTATTTATCGAGACCTTACACGAAAATGGTGTCCAAAGTCAGGAGCCTGTAATTCAGTTGTTGGCTTTTTTTTTTGTGTGACATATTTGTTTTTCGTTCATTTTTTTAATATAGATAAGGCCGTTAGTTTTCTCGTTTGAATTGTTTTACATTGTCATATCGGGGCCTTTAATAGCTGACTATGCGGTATGGGCTTTGCTAATTGTTGAAAACCGTACGGTGACCTATAATTGTTAATGTCAGTGTCATTTTGGTCTCTTGTGGACAGTTGTCACATTGGCAATCATACCACATTTTTGTTTTTATAATCAAGGGAAAGCCGAAAATTATGCCCCTGACATTTTCCCGCCGGAACGGGTATCGAACAAGGATTATTTGTGTAAGTATTCCGACAGTTAACTTATTAAATGTCGATATTAAAACAATACGTTTCTACATAAAACGCTTACTTCTTACTTAGTACTTTATTCGTCATTTTAACACGTCGAGATTCACTGCTGAGTCTTTTATAGACGTAACGAGCGTCTGGCGGAAGTATGAAAATTAAATACTGATATTCATGATCCGGTTATTAACCAGTGTAAACTACTGTATTGCTTACTGCAATTGGCATGTGATTGAACATGTGGACACACAATCTTCCAACATCAATTTAGAACGTGCACAATGAGAAAATGGCAGTCATGTTAAACATTTGTTGAAGTGGCAACGTTTAAACCGAAATGAAATTTCCTAAATACAAGTTGACTTGAAAAGAATAAAACTATACATTTCTTAATTTTATGTTATTTGGAATAGCTATTACAACATCATCAACAAATGTTGATTTATTAAAGCATATGATATTAATTGTTTATTATTGCTTGAACCAAAAAGATACTTTAAGTTTCGTAGACATTTTCATTTTAGAGATAACCATATAATGTATGCGACGTATTTTAAGGTAACATAATGAAAGAATCTCATTAAATGTTTATAAAAAAGGATGAACATTAGTGATGAAGGTCAAGATAAACCAACCAAAGATTAAGGACAAACAACACATCTTGAGTCTACCTTTTTTTTACCATTTACTTTTTCTATTACCTTTCTTTTCGTTTTTGAATGGTAAATAAAAGGAGAAATAAGTCAATCATTTTAATAGAAAGAACATTATTTTGTTTATTTATTGTAATGCCATTCAATCACCGTGAACATGTTAACAAGCCAATGTTAAACAATTAACAAAATTTCAAAGCTAAATGCAAATTTTGCTTTCTCTTTAGAAGGACCTCATATTTCCACAGCATTTCATTTGGTTTTAGCATCTTTTTGTCTACTTGTGCAGTCCGTTGATTTTCTCTTGACTATCTTTAGTTCTAATCATATCATTCTAGGTTTGTTTTGAAATCATTGCTTCGACTTATTCTATATTACCGTCTGATTTTCTTTTCAAATCAAAAATACATATGTTTAGGTATGTGATCAAATGATTTGTCCATCGTTATACAGATCCATTGACCCGTCCCTAACCAGAAGATGCCTTTATTGACAGTAAGTTTGCAAAAATGGACTTTTGTCAGATATACAAACATTTAATTTGCACGAGGTAATATAAACACAGTCATGTAATCAAGGTAAACTTAGATAAACAAATTTTAAACACATTGTCATTATTAAATCTTTACAAGGGTATGAAATACATTTTTCCCATTTCATTTGGCATTGCAGAGTTGGCAACTGATACGCAGACTTTGTAAAACCTCATTACTGTATGAGCAGAAATTTGATAAACAAATGATATGCTATATACCGACAAAAATAAAATACCAAGACCTTGTTGATAATTATTGCGTAGCAACTTGTAATACGTGATGGTCTCGAAGTATATATTATATGGATCTGCTTACCCTTCCAGAGCACCTGAGATCACCCCTAGTTTTTGGTAGGGTTCGTGTTGCTTATTCTTTAGTTTTCTACAGCGTATGTTGTGTCATGTGTACTATTGTTTGTCTGTTTGTCTTATTCCTTTTTAGCCATGGCGTTGTCAGCATAATTTCGATTGATGAATTTAACTCTCCTTCTGGTTTCTTTTGTCCCTCTTTTATGTACTGACATTGTTTTGCACCTTAATAACGCGTTATATTATTCTTTTGAATGACACTATGTGTTTGCCTTGTAAATTATTACTTTTACTGTTTGACAATATCCAAAGACGTGTCTATGTACTTCTGTCGTTGTGTTATGTGTAATGAATAATATTTGTTTTCTTAACTTTCGCTATCAATAATATTTGTTGACATATTTGCTTATTTTATAGTGATTAAAATTATAACACAATGTTGACTGCTGTACTCCTATGTTTCACATGTTTACCTATTAAGTCTGTTTGTTTTGTTCATATATCCTTGTGATTATAATTGAATTGTATACGACTGTCACACAGGTGAGAGATAAAAGTAGCTGTAATATCAGATTTAATGCGCCATTTTCTACTTAAGAAAATGCCTGTACCAGGTCAGGAATATGCTAGCTGTTATAAATTCGTGTGATGTGATTGGGCTTTTGATTTTGCTATTTGCTTAAAGACTTCATGTTTAGGGTATTTCTCTGAGTTTTGTATTTATTTATTTTTTGTAACTTTTCACAACATTACAGTTATTGAATTTACTTTTACATGTTCTGATGGAGACAATCCGCTGGAACCATCTTTTTCTCCAATGAGCCATCGTTTAGATTCAATCCCAACTACGTCAAACTTGTCTTCTTGCTGAAAACTTATTTCATTCCAATGTTTTGCCTTGTATGATTGTACTGTAATAACAGCATAGGGCACTGTTGGCTGCTGAAAATAGAACACAAGGAAAGATATTATTTCCATTTTATGAATGTGATTGGTTAACATATGTTCTATAACATTCAGTAACTCAACAATGTCTATGTTGATAGAACCGTAAAATTTACGAAGGGATGATTTCAACTTCACCATTTGGAACTCTTGGCTTAATAGCTTCCTTGTGAGCAGCAACCCTCTATCAAGAAAATCATGATAGGAAATGCAAGCACGGGAATATCGTATCAATTGGGAAATATATACCCCGTATGCAGGTGCTGCTGGAATGTTGCTACTTAGAAATGGAAAGTTTACAATTGGAAAGCTGAAATCATCTCTTTTGTCGTAAAGTTTTGTTTTCAACCGACCCTCATTGTCAATTTCTAGATGTAAGTCAAGATATGAGGCCGACTTAACTGTATCTGTAGTATCCTTTATCTCTAGCTCGATTGGATAGATACGTTCCACATAGTCACCAAATTTTGAATTATTTAGTGAAATAACATCATCTATATAGCGAAAAGTAGATTGCAAATAGTATATATATAATTGCTTCACATAGTAAATGTTGGTATTCTTGAAAACAAAAAATCACAACTACGCTTAGTTTTTTATCAGAAAGTCTTGAAAAGCATTTTAAACACACATAATATATCTATATACATGTATATGATTTTATTTCAACATATAATATTATATTGGAATTCATCTTAATTGTCAGAAAATGAAATAAAGTATAGTTTATATCCAGTGTCCAATGTCAATACACCCACTTGCTGATGCGATAAAAAAAAAATCTACTAAATACGTCAGTACAATATACAGTGTAAATCCTCCTAATAAATGTTTAAAGTAATGTGTCTTTTCACATGTTGATTGATTTACGTTGCGTTTTGCAACTCGATGTGATGCTTAATACCTTTTCGTTTTCAATTACAAAATTTTGTTATAGCAAGCAATGCATGTTCCACATTCATTACAGATGTTAATATAACTATAAATAGTAATTAATCATGTTTAAGACAATAAATAACAAAAAAAATTCTTACGTTTTGTACCATCACAGCTATTCGAGTCTTTACATACGTCATAATCATATTGTTCTGAATGGGAATCATTTGTTGCCATCAAGTAGTCATTGTCCTTGTACACGTATTCATCTTAAATGAAATAGCACCAAGGTTCATCATACCATTATTTTCAATGACTAAATGATAAAATTTAGAGAAAATCTACCTGAAGCCAGGCAATAACGAAAACGCACAGAAATCATTCAAATGTTAAATCTATATGCAGATGAGTGATTTTCACCAGAATTGCATAAGTGTATTTTTTATGTTTTTTTTTTATACATGTACCATATCAGCTACATATATACACTTTCTAAGTAATCTAACCAATGTGTAACTCCTCAAATACGAATCAGATGGTCTTCCCAAAAATTGACATCACACCTAAGGATAAAAACATCACTAAATATTCATGACGCCTTAGGCTCTTATGTATAATTTTATGTCAACATAGAGTAAAATAACACATAAATTGCATTAACCTTTAACAATTGAATAAAGTGTTTCATGAGTGTAGGTGGGGCAAATTTTAAAGAAAAACATGCGTAATATACAACTGGCACATTCGAACTCATAAGTCGAATATATTCCAGACCATATAATTATTTGAACCATATGCGTATACTCATCATATGGTCCGACCATACGCGTATTGTCTGACCGTACGCGAATGGTCCAACTGTACGCGTATGGTCGGACCATATGAGTATAATAGTCGTTCGGTTATTAACGGCAAGACCATATGAGTATTTTGACCATATACTAAGTAATTTTTTTTTCAGATTACCTTATAAATGTTTCAATAACACAAACACTATATCTAAAACAGGGATGGTTATATGACAATTTATAAATCTTATAATCCAAAAACTACGTGAAAATTAAGTATTGATGCCATAGTTAGTTTTCATCGCTAGTTACATTCTTGCATGCAGGCTTGGTGTGACATTCCCTTTCAAACGGTATCATAGCTTTTTTGTTGCATTTGCAAGAAATTTGTGCACGACTCTTTTCATTTACACCTTTTGTTTGCGAATGAAAAGCTAGCCATTTTACTGCTGCGTACAGAGATACCGATGTCTTTGGTCATTCTGATGTCTACGATGTTTTTAAGAAGCTCTAGATCTCAAATATCATAAAATGCTGCATTACACCATGTTCACAATACAACTTAAATAAAGTATATTACTTTACAGTGACTTCTTGTACATGTATGTGTAAGCGTCTTAAAATCTGAAAAGTTTTAACGGTTTTCCCTAGCGGTAAATTAAGTCGATCAAGACTTCTTAATTAGACTAATTTGACAGTTTCAGACGTAAATCTGGCTACTAGTGAACAGTTCATTAAGATATTTTTGAATATTTTTTTTTAAGTCAACATATTGCCATTCACTCGTAATAACAAATCGGTAATGACCATCGGTATAAAATGTGTTTACTTTAAATTTGACAATTAAGTAAAAATAACTATGTGAAACTTCTTATTTTTATTTAGCTGGTCTTTTTATTATATGTAATAATATAATTACCTATATAAAAGCGCCTTTTTAATGAACGGTATATGTGAAGAGTTTAGAAATATTAAAAATAAACTGTAACGATGTTAATTACCCCGACCATACGCATACGGTCGGATCATACGCGTATGGTCGGACCATATGAGTATATAGATATAGGAAGATGTGGTGTGAGACATCTCTCCATCCAAATAACAATTTGAAAAAGGTAAACCATTATAGGTCAATGTACGGCCTTCAACATGGAGCCTTGGCTCACACCAAAAAACAAGCTATAAAGGGCACCAAAACTACTAGTGTAAAACCATTCTAACGGGAAAACCAACGGTCTAATCTATATAAAAAACGAGAAACGAGAAACACGTATACATTACATAAACAAACGACAACTACTGTACATCAGATTTCTGACTTAGGACAGGTGCAAACATTTGCAGCCGTGTTAAACGTTTTAATGAATCCAAACCTTCTCCCTTTTTCTGAAACAATAGCATAACATCACAACATAGAAAAACACACGATAAAATATCAATTGGCAGGCCTAACTCAATCAAAAAACGTAAATTAGTACACTATGAACGAATAAATTTGATCGGCGATATCTGAATGCAAATGCACAGTTAATCAAATATTAGGGACAAACAAACAAGTCCAAACAAAGCCATGGCAAGACACCACTGCGAAATATTCAAGCCTTCGAAAATATTCACTATAGAAAAAAAAATGTTAATAACACAGGTAAACCTTGAAGTTCATACAAATTTAGTAAGAAGAAGTGAACATTCATATAAAATAAAAAAAAAAAAGAAGCATAATGAACAGTATCAACAGGTCGAATTAACAAGAACATACGATTTGAGAGTACTCGCAGTTATTTACAGCTAGTTAAAAGCCAAAAAAAAAATAATAATAAAAAATCATGCTTCATAGACTAAAATCAACTAAAACACATCCCAGGGATTTAATATTTTAACGTCATGAACAGTCAGAGAAGACATGACTTGTGCAATGCCAACAAATGTATCGACAGATAGTAGGATAGTGAGGAGCGACGTCTATAGAGATAAAAATTAACGTGTCTGTGTCTCTATACATCCCGCCTCAAAAGAAGATACAATTTAGTTAGGTTTTAATTTGCTAATGACAAAATCGATATTAGTGCCAATGTAAACTATATTCAGAGATCTCATTACAATATTGGTACGATAACCCTTACTTATAAGTTTGTTTAAAGGGTCGATGAGTTTACGCGGATCACGTAGTGATGTCCTTTATTAAGTACAATACTACCATAAAATTTAGGATGTGAAATGCCATCTTTGTATCTATAAACGAATTTAGTAAAAATTTAAGTAGTTTATGGTATCGAAATCCCTGACACAACAATTTCCCAGTGATGCATTGATTATGTTCATTAAAATCTATGACATCAGAACACACACGGGCAAACCAAACGAGTTGGGATATATAAACACCGTATGATGGAGCCAAATGCACATCGCCGTCTAAAAAAGGAAAATTAACAATAGGAAATAAAAAAATCGTCTCTTTTGTCGCAGATTTTAGTATGAAGTTATCCGTTTGAAATTGAAATGTCCAAATCTAGAAAAGGACAACTGCTGCTGTTCATGTCAGATTTAGTTAAAGTAAGTTCTTTTGGGTAAATTTCTTAAGTATAGTTAGAGATTCTGGATTATTCAACGAAAAACTATCAGCCAGATAACGGTAGAAATTTTTGAATGTATCAACCAAATATAATAATGATAGGTCTTTACTGAGTTTGGTCATAAACTGAGATTCATAGCAATATAGAAATAAATTTGCTATTAAAAGGGCACAATTAGTGCCCATAGGAATACCTACTACCTGACGATACACTGTATCGCCGAAACGTACATACATGTTATCTAGCAGAAAATTTTAAACGAGTTACAGTAAATAAAATTACAATGGGATTTTTCGAAAGACCATTTTATCAAATACAAAAACTTTTTCTTTATAAGATTGTGTGAAAGTGTAGTGTACAGAGTGGAAAAATCATAACTGTCAACAGAATTGTAAGGACCATCGAAAGCATGTATTTTATCTAAAACCTCTAAAGAAATGTTAACACTTCAAAAATAATTAATACAATTATTTTCATAAGCTTTATTACAAAAGTTAATAACCAGTTCGTTGATAGTAGTAAGGGAAGTAGATAGAAGCAAAGATAGATTAGTAGTAGAACACTTACTCGAAGCGGATATGAAACGGAATTTAAATGTTTGTTTGTGTAATTTCGGTAACCAGTACATGGTAGAGACTTTCAAATGTTCAGAAGATGCTTTAAGCTGGGTAGTGGCAGTGGTATGTTTGTTAACGTATATACCCATACAGTCATGACCATACGCGTATGGTCCAAATACTCATATGGTCCGGAGAAAATATATATTTACTACGCCTTTGTAAAAACTAAGAACGATAATCAACAAACAATAATGGGTCATGATATAAAAATTATGTGGAACAAGAAACAAAAACCCTTGTATATCGAATTTAGCTGGTGTCGAAAGAAGAGCATATTCTGATTACATTTTGCGCACGTTACCGGTTCAAAATTATATATATAAATTTATACAGTAATGCATGTATGTAACGCATGGGTTTAACGCTACATTGAATACTCATCATAGGCCTGCAGCTTTTGTCTACTCTATGGTTGGGTTTTTGTCTCTTTGACACATTCCCCATTTCCATTCTCAATTTTTGTAACATACGACGGTATATTGTTCCTGTTCCAAAATATCATGTACATGTACATATATACAGTCCATGTAACGTAAAAGTTAACAATACGAACGATGTTTTTTTTTTTTAATATAAAACATGAAATGTGTTCTGTTAAATATGTTTGTTAAGGTGATAATATGCGTAAAATTTGGATCAATCAACATTTTTTTGAAACTTATAATAGCCTAAGGTATCACCCTTTTTTTTCCAAATGAATAATTCAAGTTATTTTAGATGGAAGTCGGACTTAATGTAATGTTCTTACAAAAATATATTCTTCGATATGTCTCATTGTCTTCTGAATATTTTTTTAAGATGAATAATTTAAAATTTGTATACCAAAAATTTAAAATTTTACTCGGCGTTTATAAATAGCTTTGAAAGTACAACAATTTATAAACGATAATCATTGATAAAGTTAATGTAAATGAGCCACTCCGTTTCAGGTTGAGATGGAATATGTTCGTTTTTTGATTTAACGTGTTTAACAATCGAAACCCCTGAAATATCGTCTTATGACAAGCACGAAAAATGGCGAAACTGAACTTCCATCAGCGGACAATGATTTCTAATTATACAATATTCTTTCAATGGATGTTTTAAATGCAATGTAGAACTTATCAATTAAGACATTTCTTATCCCTTTTGAAATATGAAGTCACATGCACGAAGAAGTTTGTCTGACGTATGCAAATTGAAAAAAAAGGCATAACAGGAGTTAAGAATAAAAAAGGCAGTATGGCCATCTTGCCAAAAAGAAATGTCATGATGACTTTATGAAAAACAAGTCAGGATACACAAATAACTAATAAAGGCAGGACAGAATAGAGTGTAAAAAAAAAAAAAAAGCAGGACTTCATTTACATTGAGATTAAATTGAAAAAAAAATGTAGGACAACATTTTTCATCCTGGCCACAACTCCCCCACCCCTACCCTGTAAAAATTTAATGGTATCTCCATATTGTTGATTTCGACAACGAGCTTTAATTGTAACCGCAGAGAAATAGTCAATTGTAAGTCGGTATGACTCTATCTACTACCAACACATAACAACAAGCTGAGTGAGGAGACCTTCTTGCTATAAGACGTCTAGAACTATTTCCGACCTTGTCGTCTTATTTATTAAATTACATCATTGATGATCTGATCACTCCAACGTTTTAACAACACATTCTTTCCCGTGAAAACTAAGATTTGTTTAACTTTCATAGTTCATCGTTGTCTCTAATAATGATATAGCGGCTATCTGTATGTTGACTTTACAGCTAATTTCATAATGGATGTAAAGCGAGACTTTGGTTAGCTTGCTTGCTTAGTTTGTATATTTTACAATTGTAATTGGGATAATTTCCAATCAAATTTCAATATGATATATACAGATTAAAAGGGCGCACTACGTTTGCGCGCATTTGGGGATTAAAATGTTTTACGTTTGCCTGCAGCTTTTGATTACATTTGCGCGCATTCATTTTACAGGTAAACTTAGGTAAAAATATTAATAAAAAATTAAATTAATTATAATTGACTATATTTTTTTTTTATTTTCATAATAAATATGACTATCAATTATTAATTTGGAAAATATTTCTTAATTCAAATTATATATTTTCATATTAAATTCTAAAAAAAATTATAAAGTGATCATTATAAACTCGTATAGCTTAAGACATACATCTAACTTCATTGCGAATATTTCAGAGTGAAACGGGTTTTTCAAATTGCCTCTATATTGTTTGAAGATGCCAATGTTATTTACAAAGCTTGAATTCATGTTTATACAAACAGAGCAAGCATTAGGAAATTAGCTGTAAAGTCGACACGATACCAGGTAAATTTTTCAAGTGAATTTAAGATGTGTTGCAATTCTAAAGTACAATCATTATGGTTAAATCAATCTTCTCTTTGATGTGCCACATTGGCATCCCTATTAAATAAGACAGTCCATGCGTGACCCATGGTATTAGATATTATGCATGTCAGGGATATTTTCTTTGTGAAGCAGAAAAATAAGCTAGCACTAATAACCTATATTATTTACGTGTCTGAAATATTTTGAAAAGTGAAACTAAACTTTTGACTCTCACAGACCATTTATGAACGTCGTTTGTGTGAATTCGGGATTTACACGTATTTAAAAAAAAAATCGTCACTTTTCGGGATTCGAGGGAAAAAACATTTAACAAACACTGTTTAGGAACACAAATAAAAAAAATAATTCTGTATCATAAATTTAATTTGTTAATATTTGCAACTCTTAAAACCAGCTGATATTTTTTTTTTATTTCTTCATGTTAGATAACCCAAGGACGTCCTTGAATAACCTAACAAATGGGGATGCATGTATACACGACTTCCCAAATTTAATCTAATTATTAAAATTCAACTACGTTACCCAACACTTTTAATGTTGAAACAATACAAGATACAAATATATATTTTTAGCTCACCTGGCCTAAAAGGCCATGTGAGCTTTTCTCATCACTTGGCGTCCGTCGTCGTCGTCGTCGACGTCGTCGTCGTCGACGTCGTCGTCGTCGTCGTTAACAATTTTTCAAACATCTTCTCCTCTGAAACTACTGAATGGATTTGAATGAAACTTAACATGATTGTTCCTTAGTATATCCTGCACAAAATGTGCGCTTCGATTTTTGATCCGTCAAAAAACATGGCCGCCGTTACTTAAAATAGAACATAGGGGTCAAATGCAGTTTTTGGCTTATATCTCAAAAACGAAAGCATTTAGAGCAAATCTGACATGGGGTAAAAATGTTCATTAGGTCAAGATCTATCAGCCCTGAAATTTTCAGATGAATCAAACAAACCATTGTTGGGTTGCTGCCACTTAATTGGTAATTTTAAGGAAATTTTGCAGTTTTTGGTCATTATCTTGAATATTATTATAGATAAAGATAAACTGTAAACAGCAAAAAAGATCAGCAAAGTAAGATCTACAAATAAGTTAATATGACCAAAATTGTCAATTGACCCCTTAAGGGGTTATTGTCCTTTAATGACAATTTTTCACAATTTGTTCATCATATTTGCTAACTTTAAAAAATCTTCTCCTCTGAAACTACTGAATGGATTTGGTTAAAACTTAGCATGGTTGTTCCTTAGATTATCCTGCACAAAGTGTGTGCTTTGATTTTTGATCCGTCAAAAAACATGGCCGCCTTTACTTAAAATAGAACATAGGGGTCAAATGCAGTTTTTGGCTTATATCTCAAAAACGAAAGCATTAAGAGCAAATCTGACAGGAGTAAAAATGTTCATTAGGTCAATATCTATCAGCCCTGAAATTTTCAGATGAATCAAACATCCAATTGTTGGGTTGCTGCCACTTAATTGGTAATTTTAAGGAAATTTTGCAGTTTTTGGTCATTATCTTGAATATTATTATAGATAAAGATAAACTGTAAACAGCAAAAAAGATCAGCAAAGTAAGATCTACAAATAAGTTAATATGACCAAAATTGTCAATTGACCCCTTAAGGGGTTATTGTCCTTTAATGACAATTTTTCACAATTTGTTCATCATATTTGCTAACTTTAAAAAATCTTCTCCTCTGAAACTACTGAATGGATTTGGTTAAAACTTAGCATGGTTGTTCCTTAGATTATCCTGCACAAAGTGTGTGCTTTGATTTTTGATCCGTCAAAAAACATGGCCGCCGTTACTTAAAATAGAACATAGGGGTCAAATGCAGTTTTTGGCTTATATCTCAAAAACGAAAGCATTAAGAGCAAATCTGACATGGAGTAAAAATGTTCATTAGGTCAATATCTATCAGCCCTGAAATTTTCAGATGAATCAAACATCCAATTGTTGGGTTGCTGCCACTTAATTGGTAATTTTAAGGAAATTTTGCAGTTTTTGGTCATTATCTTGAATATTATTATAGATAAAGATAAACTGTAAACAGCAATTATGATCAGCAAAGTAAGATCTACAAATAAGTCAATTTGACCAAAATTGTCAATTGACCTCTTTAGGAGTTATTGCCCTTTAAAGACTTTTTTCACAATTTGTTCATCATGTTGACTTACTTTAAAAAATCTTCTCTTATGAAACTGCTGTATCAATTTCAGCCAAACTTAGGCTAAATGAGTTTCAGAGTTTCAGAGTATCTAGTATAAATTTTATATTTCATTTCCTTGTATGTCAAGAAACATAGCTCCTATGGCTAAAATAGAACATAGGAGAAAATGATTTTTTTTTGCTTTTGAAGAAAATAGGACGATTCAAAGAACATTTAAATAAATTGAAAAGCCAAAATAATCATTGATGAGAGATTAAACCAAAAAAATTCAGGTGAGCGATTCAGGCTCTTGAGAGCCTCTTGTTTTTTATCAAATTCGAATACAGCTGGGAGCAATCTGAAGTCTGTTCATAGGATCTCAGTTTTAATATAGGCGTGGCAATCCATCACTTTTATCCAATCAACTGTCCCTAATAATAAAGATTGACGTACAATTGTGACTGTGTGTATATTAAAATTTCTGAATGTACAAATGCCAGGGTTTAGGCTATTTCATTCGATAGTAGTAGATGAATAAAAGGATTTTCTGATATTCTATCTATAACTGAAAAACTGAATGGCATTAAATTGTAGAGGCAGTCCAACTTTATGTGAAGAATAAAACATATTGGGCTCTTTTGGATTTCCTTCTGTCCACTAGCAAATGTCTCCCTGTACCACTGAAAATATATATAACTTCCGGACTAGCAAACACAGACAACCCAGATACTAATCTTCCTGCTATTAACTGAACGGCATCATTCCAGGCCGTGCGGTCATAAAACTTTCGAGCACGATTTGTGTACTCAGACTCGAGAATCAACCAATATAAATGCTTGATTTCATGTTTCGAGCATGATTTTTGTGCTCCGAGCACTGAGCAAAGTTTTATGACTTCAACCCCAGTGTCTTGTATCTTGTATTGTTTCAACATTAAAAGTGTTGGGTAACGTAGTTGAATTTTAATAATTAGATTAAATTTGTTGGAATCTTGTTGAGTACAGTCATCAGATAACTCACGTTGCATATTACACGATTTGTCTTATAAGTGTTAAGTTTATGCGAATAAGATAATTCCTAGTCAATACATATTTCATTTTTTTTTTAAATTTTAATCTTGTGCTTGCACACTTTAAAACGGTTTTTTATATCAATGTATATTGTATAGAATTTACCATTTCAATCAAAATAAATATTTAAATGTTTATGACAGTAGACAATTCTACTGCTTGATTTTGAAGTTCTATTTTGATATCATCAGGAGAAGAATTACAGGATAGTAGCATAGTAATTGTCTTGTTCCGATTAAAATCAATAAACCAATCCTTAGGCCAATGCCTGCTTAAATTTGTTCTAAATTGCTATTTAAGATATTCGCTATTGTGTAAGGACTAGTACTTGAATAAGAAAGGGATGTTTCATCAGCACACAATCGAGTTAGACTTATCAAATTACCAGCTACACGGGTAGTAAGGTCATCATATCGAGGGGCATTTAGTACAGTGATTTTGTCATAGTTCAGTTAAGTTTGACATGGTTGTGTCAAGATATTTTATTGACAACCAATGACACATTATAAACATTGGGATTTTTCGCTAAAGGAACATTTGAAAAAAATTCAAGCTGGTCAGTATCTTTTGTTATGGCTAATATGTTAGTACATTAAAGTTTTCAACATAAAGTTATAATTTGACACAGGATAGTGCTTGCGTATGTCAAAATGTATAAGTTGTTGTACGTTTCTAATGCATAAAGTACAGTTATTTTTTTACTGTCTGTTATATCCCATTTTTCATTATGGTATAAATCTGCCGTCCATCATTCCTAAAAAAAAGACTACATTTCCACACAATTTAAAATAACAGAAAATTCAGTGTCATGGTTTGGTTCATTAGTGTCATGGTTAAGTTCATGTTCGACAAGGTTCAGTAATGTGATTCCTGTCGTGAATGATAGAAGTGTTACGATCAAAATCAACAGACTTTATGTACAACCATTAAAATACTGTTAAACAATATTTTCGCTGATAGTTTTTTAGTGTTCAACCAAATCTATCCTATTTTGAGTCAATATAGGGTCGCTATTTTCTTACCTTGTTGCTTTGTTCCCAGACGAGTAGATCTGAGATTTACATAGTAACGATGATATTCTACTCGCAAAAACACAACTCGAGAACTAAGTCGTCTACAGTTATGTAACGATATTATCATAGTTACAGAACAAACACGTATAAGGAAATCAGTAGAGTAATATATTACTGAATTTCAATTATAGCAAATTTCTTTAATAGTTGGTGTTTTCGGAACACATTATGACCTAAGAAAGCACACATTATACACTTAGTAAATACAGTATGCTTTCCAATGAGATAACTATTCACCCTAGACCAAATGACGTTAATGTTAGGTCACCGTACGGCCTTCAACGATTAAAAAAACTCATACCTCTTAGCAAGTAATTAAAGGTTCCGACAGAATTAAAGATAAAGTCATTCAAATAAGACAATTTATAGCCTCACTTATGTTCAAAACAATAAGCAAAAAATAAATATGATATACAGGGAAAATGACAGCCAGTACATCACATACTGTAGACTTTATACAATGACATACATAATATGACGTGGTTTTAATGTTTCCGAGCTCTCAACCAGCCATTGTCTTAATCTAGGCATACAGTTTACAGCACAACAAACTATAAAAAATAGTTGAAAAGGACTTGACTGATCAGATCGATACAGAGCAAAGTAATCAAGTGACAAAAACACCAAAGAAAGAACTGTTCTGTGAGTATATTCCGAGTCAATAACAACTAATAAAAAAACCAATCTAAGACAAAAAGTTTCTTTTATTTATTTCAGATTGGAATATTGCTGCCAATATTCATCTTATTGTCTGTAATTTCTAGCCTTGTCAGGTAAAAAATGAGACCGTACACAGTATAAATGTACCTGTACTAAGCACAACATTACGTGTATCATTGACTTTTTTTCAATATGTTTTCAATCACATTTAATAAGGTACATTTTTTTCATACTAAATAACAAAACCGACAGACTTTTTCTGATATTAGCGAAACTTTATATCTTACAAGGAAAAAAAATGGTTTAACGAGTTAAGTGGTACTGCATAATACATTTAAACAATATGAAAAAATAAACATAATGATTTTTATTCGTTCGTAAAAATAGACATTATGGACCCATTTCTCATTCGAACTTGTAATCTTTTATACATCTAAATTTCAAAACTTTGAAATTTCTTTGTATTGTTTTCAATTACACTTTATTAAATAAATAAGATTACAAGAGGGACGGAAGATACCAGAGGGACAGTCAAATTCATAAATCGAAAACAAACTGAGAACTCCATGGCTAATAATAAAAAAGATAAACAGACACACAATAGTTCACATGACACAACATAGAAAACTAAAGAATAAGCAACACGAACCCCATCAAAATCTAGGGGTGATCTCATGTGCTTCGGAAGAGTAAGCAGATCCTGCTCCACATGTGGCACCCGTCGTGTTGCTTATGTGATAACAAATCCGGTAAATAGCCTAATTCTGTAGGTCACATTCCCTTTGGTCACATTCCTGAAAGGGAATGTGATTGTAGTTACAACGTAAGGAACATATCCGATATCATTTGTGAAACGGTTATTCCATGACGGTCAAACAACTCGTGTTAACAATTTGTTCCGTGAATATTTAAAGACTGTATGGCGTCCTCTCGATATCGTTTGATTAATTTTATATCTGACTTATTGTTTCATTGACGGTATTATGTCTAAGTAGCTGGGCTCTGCCGGGAATGATTATCATGAGAAGTGATTATTGAAGTCTACTTAGAGTTGCAAAACGTAACAGTTACATAGTAAAAAATAATCTGTCGGTACTAATTTTCAAATCAGTTCAAAACATATCAACCTATGATTTAACTTTCATAAAATGTGGGTGTGAATTGTACATATGAGAACGCTTACAATGCAGTTCTCCATATAAATATATTTCTAAGGGACACAACTCTTTTAAAGTTTATCGATTGGCACTAATTTTTGAACTCGTCCAAGACAGTGCTGATATAAACCTATGTTGTAAGTTTCATAAAATTCTATAAAGAATTTTACATTTGAGAGTGTTAACAATGCAACTCTTAATATAACTAATGTTTCCAAGGGGCATAACTCTTTTAAAAATAAATGATAGGCACTGATTTTCGAACTAACCCAAACTATTACTAAAAAACTAAGATATAATTTTCATAAAAAATCCAGTAAAAATTGTAAATGTGAGACAGGACGGATGAACGCACAGATGAATTGATGGAAGGACGGATGCCCGATATTTCCATTAACCCCGTAATGCTTAACGCGGGGTACAAAAATAGATAAATGTACGATTTTCCGATAACGCCAACCAAATTTGGGCATAAGTTTGTTTTTCTTATTTAGTCAATTAGTTCATTGTGTTATTTTAATTCTTCACAATTGCTTCCAATCAAACTATCAATATTAAGGTGTCACAAATATGTATCAATTTGGATCTAAACCATGACGAATGTAACCAAAACCATGACGAATTTCTATACTCTTAACTGAACCATGTCAATCGCTTAACCAAACCATACCAATTTGGATATCTTGGTTATCTTGCGTTAATTTCTTAAAAACAACTATTTCAATTTAGATGGTTTGACTTACAATATAGATTCAAACATTTGATTTACTTTTTATTTGCTCATTTGAGAAGAACGGAAGCAATCGTTTTGGGATGTAACATAACTTATCCATGACCAACTTAACCAAATTATGACAAAATCACTGTACTAAACGTTCCTCGATATGACGACCTTACTACCCGTGAGCTATGTCCTATACATGATTAAGGAAAAGTAAGGAACCTATTACAGTGCCTTGTGGAACTCCTGCACTAGTATTCTCAAAAGGCAAATACGAACTTGAAACAGAAACGCATTTTATATATTTGAAACATAACTAATAAAGTGATTAAATACATTTTTAAATACAATTTTTTTTTCAAATACTTTGCCCACTGCTGATTATAATGAGATTGTCCGAATGGTCTAAAATTGGAAATCAGTGATTTGTCCCCTGTTTTGAAAATAAATATATGCTCAAAGTCAACTCATTTTAAAGAAGTTTTGAAAATAAAATGGTCAAATGCCTTTTTTTTTTACATAATTAAAGCACATATAAATGTTACATTATGAGATCAAAATATCTTAAATACCCCAGTCCAGAGATACCGTGTATATTCGACTGAATATACCATATCGAGAATTTTACATTCATACTTGTTGCGTAACAAGATCTGTGCCCAGGTAAAAAGATCCAGCAGGTGGTGTATATTCTAAAGTGTTTATCGCCTTCCATTATACATGCTGGCGATGACATTTAGCTTTAGGCCCATTTTGTTTTCGCAAAGAAAAACAAAAATTAAACAATTTTATATATATAATATTCTGTTGAAAAAATATTTTAAAAATTGAAGGTAAACAAATAAGCATAACGTCTGTGCAATTTCTTATTCAGATCCATGGACACTGATGTCAAAAGGAATAAGAAAACACTAAATTCTTAAACAATATATTGTTAAATGGACACGAAACACATTTTGATAGAGTAGTGTACTGATAGATTTTCTTGTAAACTATATTTTCTATGTTCTGGAACATTCAACATCCCATCAACAATACTTTAAGTCCGAAGTTTTATAAAGTTAATATATATTTTTTTAAATATCATTTGCAAGGCTGCATGCACATTACATCTATCGTTTTCATATATTTCTTTTCCGCCATGCATAAGTTGAATCTTTACTTTGACTTAATTTTATAATATATAATTTGTTCAGAGATCGATTTATAAACATTATGCTTAAAATAATCAACCCACGCATAGCGAAAGCACAGACAGAAAAATGCTCCGGAAAGAGGACTGTTTGCAAATCATTTTGAAAGAAAAACTTAATCGCTTGTATCTTTTATTTTGTTTTGGCAGTAAAACCCTGGTTTCTTAAAAACAACTTTCATACAATCGAATGAACGAAGTATAAGCTTCGGGAAGTTCAGGGATTATAACATATTTTTCGTAATTCTGAAAAAAATCGAAAATTTACGGTTACCGTAGTTAATGAAGCTTAATGCCTACCAAAAAATATCTTAAAGACTTTCATTTTAGTAATCTCTGGTGTATTTATGATTTTTATTTGACTTGTCTGCCTCGAAACATATACTCGGCAGTTTTAAGAAAGTTATTTTTTTCATATTTTGTACAGTGGCAGATATAACAAGACGTCGCAATCCCAAAGAGTCGCTACATTACATGTTAATCTTCTAGGACTATTCTCAAAGAATGACGGATTTTATTTTGACCTTGGTGTAATTTTTGTTCCGTTACTGAGGATATGTTTTGTCCTTTATGAATCTATATGACAAATTTGACTCCAATAAGGATAAATTTTGTCTCATAGAAAAATCGGTAGTTTTACCGATAGATTTATTTTTCGATCTTTATCGGATATAATAGTTATTTTAAGGTGGTACCTAACACTACAGGGAGATAACTCTTTTCTAACGGACAACATAATTTGAGTCAGTGAAGTGTTTTAAATATACGTTGCAATTTCAAGCGTTTAAGAGACATAGATATAATGTTGACAAAATGACGCCGGTCAGCTGTTCATAGATCATTGACGATTAATTTTAGAAATATCAGACACTTGGACATGATCAGAGAAAGGAACAAGTCTGGCTTTTTTATTAGAAACAAATAAAAAAAATCGAAAAGGCATTCTTTTTAAAAAAAACTGAATAATGACCGTAAAAACACCTCCTTCCAAAACGCTGATTTACAAGACCACAACCAGTACACACACTATTTAACTGACATTGGTTGTGAAGTGTCTATAGATGAGGAAATTATAGATGCTAATAATAGCAATACTTGGATGGAGGGCAGAAGAGTGGTTATGTAACAGTAAATTTGGTCCGGTAGGAAAATTAGTCCGCCGGACATTTTTCCCTAGGTAATCAAGTCCATGGCCATAATTTTACTAGGAAAATAAGTCCTAGGACAAATTCTCCTAGGAAAATAAGTCCATAGCTAGGAAAATAAGTCTGGCATTTATTTTCCTAGGAAAATTTGTCCTAATACATGTTTTTCTAGTAAAATTATGATCATGGACTTGTTTACCTAGAAAAAAATGTCTGTGAGCAAATTACATTCTGGAAGCAAAAGAAAATGAACACTTTTTACCGAATAAATGGATAAATACAATGCAATAGATTGAC
The DNA here is from genome assembly GCF_963676685.1 of Mytilus edulis. NCBI lineage: Eukaryota > Metazoa > Mollusca > Bivalvia > Mytilida > Mytilidae > Mytilus > Mytilus edulis. The sequence continues at coordinate 56,082,178 of NC_092351.1, read as the reverse complement.
TATGAAAAAATACAACTTTTAACAAAATGCATTTTAATTATCAGCTGCAAATTTATATACATATATATGTTTATTTGAAGTCAGAAAATACATGTAGATGTTTTATCGGTATTCATAAATACTGGAATCACGTCTTTTTCTTTTCCTTTCTTTTCGTGATTTCCTTTCTACTTGACGTTCAGCTTCGGATTCTGAATTTATACTGGATTGTGACAAATTAAAATTACTTGCAACTGCATTATCATCTGTTGTTTCATCATTTTCCTCCATGAATTTGTTCTGGGTTAGAAACACACTGTCATCTTTATCCTCCCCTCCGGCATCTTCACAATCCACATCCTCCTCATCCTGTTCTGTACTGTTACCAGTCTGGTCATCACCAGTCTGGTCATCCTGTTCATCATCTCCGGTGTTATCATTATTTTCGCTTTCTGGATTACTTATCCACAGTTTAAAATTCTTCTGGTTGTGAGGACCGACTGTCCTGGACTGTTCATTGTTCCAAAGAACAAAATTCCCTTTGCCTTTGTACTGGATTATTTTGTATGGACCAATATATTTTCTCTGTTCTATAGTAGCCATACCAGCTTTCCTACGAAAATTTTTCAGCAGAACATATTGACCAATTTCATATGATTTAGTGTCAACATTATGCCGTCTGTCATATGCCTCCTTCTGCCTTTTTTGAGCTTTATCTACATTTTGTTTTAATTTTTCACCGACCTCTTGACGAACAACTTCCAGATTTGATATAATATTCTCAGCACTATTTTCTACAGCTTCATCACCTACATTTTCCACATAATTATCTAATGTCTCATTAGGCAGTACTGCCTGTCTTAAATACATGACGTAAAATGGTGTGAATTTGGTTGAATGATGGTATGATGTTCTGTAATTAAACAGACATTTTTCAATATGTTGATCCCAATCTTGGGAGTTATCTAAAATTGTCTTGTTAATCATTCCCTTCAAGGTCTGGTTAAACTTGTCCACCATTCCGTTAGCTTGTGGGTGGAACGGAGAGGTGGTAATGTGCTTAATTTTTAGTGTATCACAAATATATGTTATTAATTTGCTGTTAAATTCTCCACCTTGGTCAGATACAATTTCTCTCATGACATCAAACCTGCAAATTGTACTATATAACTTGCTTCCAACTTCAGCTGTGGATTTTGAATATATAGGGAAAGCTTCAGGCCATTTTGATGTATAGTCTACACAGGTTAATACATACCTACAAAAGTAAGAAAAAATCAATAAAAACATATTTGAAGGAAACTTATATCTTTAAGTATATAAAGTATATAGCTATACTTAGCCACAGGTAATGTTGCATCAAAAACAAGAAATTATTTGAAGTCAACCGAATCAAGCACTCATAGTTCGTCATTCCCATGTTGGTCGAACATCGAGCAAAAATAAAGAAGATGCAGTATGATTGCCAATAATACAACTCTACAAGAGACCAAAATATCACAGAAATTAACAACTATAGGTCTCCTTACGGCCCTTAACAATGAGAAAAAGGCCATATCGCATAGTAAGCTATAATAGGCCCCATGCACAATGAAAAATGTAATGGAATTTAAAAGAGAAAATTAATGGCATTATCTAAGTACTAACAATAATGCCTCTCACAGTACAAGGATGCCCCATCCGCAATATTATTATCTATGTTCTTTGGACCGTGACAATTGGGTAAAATCTCTAATTTGGAATCAAAATAAGAAAGATCATAAGATAGGTAACATGTATTTTAGTTTCAACTTGATTGGACTTCAACATCATCAATAACTACCTCGACCAAAAAATTGCACCAGAAAAGGGACAGACAAACGGACGATCGAACGGACGCAAATACCAGAAAACTTAATGGGGATTTGATTGTTTAATAAAGAATTCATACTTTGTCAGGAGGAGACGATGTTGACCCTCCGGGACTTCCCCTATATTTCTTTTTATTTGTTTAATTGACCAATGCATTAATATGTATATGGTTGCGGTTGGGTATCCCTAGCGTTTAAAAATTTGTAAAAAGAAGGGGATGGGGAGGGGAGTCTCTTGAACTTTAAAAAAAAATCTATATTTTTCTATAGAAAACCCCTACCTTCTTTAGTCCCCTCAAAATACATGAAAGTAAACCCCAATACACAAAGGAAAGATTAATAGCTCCCAAACACATTACAGTTTAATATTTTCTGAAACCCAAAGTAAATCTAAGAAGGTTTGGGAGAGCCTTTCGTCATGTTCGTCTTTAAAACGACAAAAAAAGAAGAAAAAGAGGAAGAATAATTCAGTAATAACAATATGAACATCAAAGACAAACAAACTTCTGATTTAATTCTAAAGAATAATTACGTTTCAAACCGTTTGGGAAACGAGAAAGTCTTTTACAAGGATTATAAATTATTTATTTTGTGATCAATTTCAAAGAGTACACTTTAAAGTCTTATGTTCTTGAATTTCTTTCATGTACTAATGTATGTACTAGGACTTCTCTTGAACTGAATTTTAATGTGCGTATTGTTATGCGTTTACTTTTCTACATTGGCCAGAGGTATAGGGGGAGGGTTGAGATCTCACAAACATGTTTAACCCCGCCGCATTTTTGCGCCTGTCCCAAGTCAAGAGCCTCTGGCCTTTGTTAGTCTTGTATTATTTTAATTTTAGTTTCTTGTGTACAATTTGGAAATTAGTATGGCGTTCATTATCACTTAAATGGTATATATTTGTTTAGGGGCCAGCTGAAGGACGCCTCCGGGTGCGAGAATTTCTCCCTACATTGAAGACCTGTTGGTGACCTTCTGTTGTTGTTTTTTTTAAGGTCGGGTTGTTGTCTCTTTGACACAATCCCCATTTCCATTCTTAATTTTATGTACTTTGGCGGAGAGGTTTTGGAATAAGTGGCAAATGTCCTCAGTGTTTTTCCATACGATACAAGGTAAAATAGTTTTCCCATTACACCTATTTATCTTTTAACATAAAACTTTATATCTCATAAAAGGTCATCTGACAAAATTTAAGCAAATTATTTATTTTCTATATTTGATTTAAGACTCAAATTAATAATACCAATTCAAATATAAGGTAAAAGTTCAAGTCAGCCCAATCCCGCCATATTTCATAAATTTTTATCTCGAAAAGGTGCTTCATGACCTATCAATATTATTTAGCTTATTTTGATCTATAACTAATAATCTTCCAGCTTAAAGTATCAATTTTACCTTAGGTCTCCTAAGTACATCCTTAATTTAACAATGTAGTTAGATTAGGTATTTTGTGCACCTTTCTAAAATTGGTCCTTATTGAGGTCCAATGTATCCTAAATTAAACTTATTTACATTGTTAACAAAATTAAATTAGCTAGGTCGTTTGATATGCCGATCAACCATTTTATTTTGATTTTTAATTTTATGGTTTGTTTTAAAATTCGTCCACTCTAAAATGGCAAAGGGCCAAATTAATATACATTGTTAAATGTCAACAGAAATTGAGTTCCTGTCCGTTTTAACATTCATTCTCATTAATGCCGAAAAGGTACAACATTAATTTCTGCTTGACTTCAATAGAAAATGCTTTTTTGTAATCCTTTAATACAATGTATGTTGAATCTAACTTTATATATTTTTAAATCATGATCAATAAGGTCCAACATTGAAATATTTTGTCCACGATCATCACTGAAGAGACATGTATTGTCGAAATGCCCAACTGGTGCAAGAAAATTGGTACCGTTAATTTTATTATTACCACTGGGTCAATGCCTCTGTTGGTGGACTATTAGTCCCCGAGGGTATCACCAGTCTAGTACGATGTACTGGCACAAATATACGGAATTTTGAGTTATTAAAATTTACTGTTACAAATTATTAGAAAAAATAATAAGTTAAGGAATGCATCTCCCTCATGCAAAGCTCTGATTCATTACACGTATGTGGCTATACTTTTTGACCTTTTGGATAATAGCTTTTCATCTTTTATATAAGCATTGGATTTCAAATATTTTGGCCACGAGCATCACTGAAGAGACATGTATTTTCGAAATGCGCATCTGGTGCAAGAAAATTGGTACCGTTAATTATTTTGAACATTGTTTTATAATTATAGATGTTGAATCTATCAATGTATTTATAATATTCTAGATATTGGACCATAGTCACATGTAGAGGTTTAATTCCAAAATAATAATTTATTAGTCTACGTTTATTTTGTGTCTTAAAGAGTCAATATGTACCATAGAAAAACATGAGTGTGAATTTTTTTTTTGGATGGGTTAATCAATAATGAAAATGAGATAGTCCCATAATAATTCAAATTTAGCAACCAGTTGGGTTCAAATGCGTACGTAATCAGACCTTAAGTTTTTTTATACACAACATTTTACGATAAATACACAATTTTTAAATATTAATAATAACTTACCGATAACCATTGGCTGATAATGGTTTTTTCTTAGAGTTGAGAAACGGCCCAATAAGGTCAATTCCTATTTTCTCCCAAACTCTTTCTGGTACTGGTACTGGTGTCATTTCTGAGACAGATGTCTTTGTTTTCTTGTTGTTCCTTTGACACTCCTCACAGCACTTTAAATAATCTCCGACATCCTTAGTTATTGTATATCAGAAATACCTACAAAAATTATACCATTTATAGTAAATAAAACTTCCATTATGAACAAGATGAATAACTATAATATAGTGAGTTATTGGATGCATATTATCCAGTGGCAAATAATTCATGCATATACTTGTATCCATAATAACAACAAATTGATAACGAATAAACTATGAACGTCTTGTAATAGAGATCAACTATAAATGATTGATTGTTGGTTGCTTAATGTCCAGTGGCAAATATTGCATGCATGTTCTGGACGAGAGACCAAATAGGATGAAGATCATATAAATTCGTTAGTGAATCAACAAAATGAGGACGTGATCGTGGTTATTTTAATATTGATTATCTATTTATCTATCCATAGATTCTATTTGTTGGCTCTAGCGTTGTATTCAAGATAATAATGTGATTTTGATTTTGAAAAATGTTGTTTGATTGCTGCATCAATAACGTTAATAAGTCTAATTGAATATTTTGGCAGACAACATATTTTGCAAGATGTACAATAATTATTTTCTATTCAATTACAGCTGATTTCCTAATGCTTGCAATGTAAAACTTTGGTTGGCTTGCTTGCTTTGTTAATATAATTGTTTATACGTGTAAGCTTTGTAAATAAGATTGACTCATATAGGCATAATTTAACCTGTATATATCATATTTGAATTTCATTGGGTGTTATCATAATGATTGTTCAATATACAAACAAAGCAAGCAAGCTAACCAAAGTTTTGTTCTACATGCATTAGGAAATTAGCTGTAATCGTAAAATATACTGATACATATTATTTATTCTTACCTTTCTTTCACTTTATGGTATGTTTTGTCACGTCCTAAGTGTGAACCACAATCTACATGGCATAACCTCAATACAGATTTTAATCTTTCTTTGGTTACAACTTGCTTCTTTCTGCTGTCTTTGGTGTAATATAAATTGTCATGGCTTCCTAACAAAAAGTTCTTTGCTTTTCTTCTTAAAATCCGTTTTTCACTATCATTTTTACCATCAACGTACTTGTTCTCTTTGAGGTACAGAAAGATGTCGTCGAATTCATCTTGTTCCATTTTGTTGAATGATTTACTTTGAAACATGTGTATTATTTATATTGAACTTGTTAAAAGAGTTCACATCATTTTTGAAATTTTCTTGTATGAGTTCATTATCATGCAATGTGAAGGGTACTTAGTGAGCTTCAGTTCTATATAAAACAATAGAATCATGACTATTGATTTAAACATTGATTATCTTAAAAACAAAAATCTCTACTAGAAACAATGTTATGATGAAAACTATTGAATAAACAACCCCATCTTAGTTAAGAATTGAAAGTTTTGATAATAATTTCCAATTAACATAAAGAAAGTGGACCAAATTTCCTAGGAAAATTAGTCTTAGGAAATATTTTATTTTAAATCTAAATACATAACTCTTTAACAATATCAAAACAACACTTAAAAATAACAAACATGGACGTTTCTACCTAGGAATAATAAGAACATGGACATGATTTCCTAGAAATATTAGTCTGGGAAATTTTTTTTTTTCTTCATAATATCAGAATCAGAATCAGAATTAGAATAATTTATTATAGTGTCACATACCAATATAAAACACAATGAATACATATAATAACATAAAATGCAATTAAAAATTATTAAATATTACAATTAAAATATTGGTACCCAGCCAAATTACTGACTTATGAGACACTTTAAAAATATCACACATATTATAAAACAATTAAAACTAATGTACTAAAATATTACTATACACAATACCTTCTTCGATAAAACATTTGATATAAAGTTTTAGCTAAAAATGGTTGAATAGCATCATTTGACATTAAAAAAATAAATTTTTCCTGTAAATCAAGATCATTAAAAGAATCACAAATATCACCAGATTTTTTCATTAAATCATATCTTAAATCTGCATAAAAATCGCACCCTAATAAAAAATGTTTTTCATCTTCTACACAATTATTTGTACAATATATACAAGTGCGCTCATTTAAAGGAATTTTTGGCTTGGTGTATCTACCCGTTTCAACTGCCAGTGGTAAACAGCCACTTCTAAAATTTGACAAAACACGTCTATGCTGCCTGTTACGAACTAATTTTACATAAGAACTAAATTCTAAAGCATGTTTATACTCTCTATAAATACGTAATTTATTACCATTACATTGATTTCTGTCATTAAACAATTTTTCAACCCACTCATTTTTATCTTTTTCACATAGTTTAGATTTGATATCTTGCAGTTTATGTTTAATGGAAAAAGTATCATTAATAACATTTTCAATACCTAAAATTTGTGCTTTCTTTATACAATTTTTATCCCATGACCTAGAACAATCCTTACTCCACATATGAACCTTATACGTAAGTCTTGTATCATAAGCTTTGCTTACTCTAAGAAATAAACGAAAAGTTTCCAAAATTTCTGCTGATTTCGTACTTGTAAGTCCCATATCACCTTGAATGGCTATATTTGACGCATTTGAAGCACTTCCTAAGAATAACCGACATGCTTTGTTCTGTATAACTTGTACCTCTCTCCAATTTGTATGTCCCCATATTCCAGAACCATAGTATAGAACAGGCTCAACTACCGACCTATATAGTTTCGTAAACACATCACAAGTCATTCCACCACACGAAATAAATTTAGCATATAAGGCTGAAAGTGCTCTGCTTGCTGATTTAGTAATTTCTCGTACTGTATGTTTATAATCCAAAAATTCATTCAAATGTAGTCCCAAATATCTGTAGGATGAAATATAATTAACTGAAATATCTCCGCATTTAAATTCAACGGCAGATCTAGCAATGTTTTTATTACGGTAATGAATAACTTTCGTTTTTTCTGTATTTAGAGTCATTCTCCATTTCCTACACCAGGTGTTTAAACAGTCCAACATCTTTTGTAAATTCTGCTCATTTTGAGCTATCAACGCAACATCGTCAGCGTAAAGAAGAATAGATACATTTAAGTCACCAATATCTACACCAGCATTAAGCGAGCGAATATCCTCCGCAAGATCGTTAACATATATAGAATACAAAGTAGGAGACATTTTACAGCCTTGTTTCACACCGTATTGAACCGGGAAAATATCTGTCAAGTTGTTTCCTAATTTTACAGCACTTTGTGTCGCATCGTAAAGAGACTGAATTGCTTTTAGAAACGTTCCGTTAATACCCATTTTCATCAGCTTATACCACAACATGTCCCGATTTACATTATCAAAAGCCTTTTTCGCATCCACAAAGCACACGAAAGAATCTTTCCTTTGTAACTTTCTATTTTTAATAATTGTTGTAAGTATATATAAATGATCCAAACAGCTTCGGTTACGTCTAAATCCATTTTGCTCTTCTGCTAACATGTCATTTTGTTCTAACCAATTTGTCAATCTTTTATTCAAAATATCCGCATATATTTTGCACGGCACTGATATTAATGAAATTGGACGATATTCAAGTGGATTAAGGGGGTCCATTTTCGGTTTCGGAATCGGAGAGATCATACTCGTTAACCATTCACTAGGAACGTGCCCTTCTATGAAACAAAACTGAATAATTTTATATAGCAAGTCTATACACGTGTCATTTCGTAAAATCTCACCCGGTATCTCATCAATTCCCGCGGATTTACCTTGCTTAGCTCGAAAAATGGCCTCGCGTACCTCATCCCTTTCTATAGCTCTATTTAGTTCAGTTGTATCAATATTATTGTCATTGACTAAATTATTCCTATTTTGAAGTTTATTTTTAATGTCCTTAAGAAATTCATCATCATACGAACCATTTATATCAGCACTGTTGTACAGCTTTTCGTAGTCTATTTTCCATTTTTCTAATACAGAGTCAATGTCACTTGTAATTTCTCCTGTTTCTGATCGAATTTGAAAAGTTTGTCTCGATTTGCGATCATTGGCAAGTCCTAATTTGCCTATAGACTTCCAAAATTCAGAAGAATTTTGTTCACCAAGTTTTTGAAGTTTATTTTGTTGTTCTAGCTGATAATTCCGCTTCGCTTTACAATTTAATTTGTCGAAATCTTTTCGTGATTGCATAAATCGAGTACGGAGTTTAGATTTTCCAGTTGATTTACATCGCTTCCATTGCCTCTCAGCATCACACGTTTTGTTCCACGAGTCCTGTAATTCATCAGACCAATACGGTTTCCGCTTACACTTATTCGTGCGCATATTAGAAACGGGCGGTTTCAATTCTTTACATGTTAGCTCCAATTCTTTAATAAGTAAATGTTTCAGTTCGACAAAAGCCTTATTAACGTCTTTACTGCGGTTTAAAGCAACTTCGATTCGACATATAGTATCTCGTAATACATTTTGCATATTTTCACTAGAAAAAGGTTCGTTATTCAATCCATCTAACTTGAACTTTCTTGGACCTTTAACCCGATTTGCTCCTATACCGCTCTTGTTTTGTTCTACTTCCGACATATCGGTTCTAACTCGTATGCCCCATTCTAACAGTGAATGGTCCGGAATCGATTCGTATCCGACAAGAGATAACTCAGTCACCAAGTCTGACATTGTATTCACTTTAAAGTTAATTACCTCATTTAACTGTTCATGTGGAGTAAGGACATAGTCTACAACAGATTTCCCTGTACCTTTAATATGAGTAAAATCTTGCGAGCCAATTCGCCCATTTACCATACACATGTTACAATCTACTAAAAACTCAATGAGTAAATCACCATTTCTATTTGACACACTATCAACAATTTCTCTTATTTGTACATTATCAACACCTTCAATAAAATCTTGGGCATCTCCACATCTAGAATTAAAATCACCACATATATACAATTTACCAATATTTTGATACAAATACACCTGTTCTAGCAGTTTAGTATAAAAAACTAGTGAGTCATTATATACAGAATTTTCTGGTGGTAAGTAACATACACATAAACATATTATATCATTTTCATTACTCAATTTTATCCATAGAATATCTTGTACTTCACTGTTTAAAATTTCAACATTATAATATTTCAACAGATCATTTTTAACTAAAACCGCAACCCCACCAGAACCTCTCTTAGAATTAACATGAACTTTGTCCCTGTTTCTCTGAAAACAAGTATAACCTTCTACATGTATTTTATCATTTTCTCTCAAAAAAGTTTCACATAAACATAGAATATCAAAATTTAAAGCGTTTACAACATGACATCTAAAGTTTGAATTATCATTTTGACGTGCTGACCACCCTCTAATGTTCCAAACACCAAGCGCTAATTCCTAATATCCGCGTCTACCTCTACCACCTCGACCATGGAAATGTCGTCCTTGTACTGGTGTCCACTCCTCTCTTTCTGGTCGTCTTTGTCCATTTACATTGTCATATTCTCTACATCTCGTGTTGTTTGCTCTCTTCTGAATTTTACCGTTTACAACCACAAAGTCTTTTTCACGGCCAATTCCGTTCAGCACTGTCATCATATTTGACAATTGTACTCGTGCTTCCGATGTCAGTTCATTTTCAATGTAAACTTTTTGATAGTCTCGTGAATATTTCAACTTTATCTTACTTTTCATCAATTTCTCTTTCTGTTCTTCATTTTCTACCGAAGCTATCACAAGCCCTGGGCGACTTCCTTTGCTTTCTATTCTTGTAGCTTCAACAACTCTAACATCATGTAAACGAAGACCATCTCTAATGATAGCGGATACACGATTTTTTGTCAACTCAGAGTCTGTCTTCTCCGCATCGGTTTCAGGGAGCATTTTAACTACAAATTTTGTATCTCTCTGTATAGGTTGAGTACTTACACCTGCCTGTGAACTGATTAAATCTGTGCGCACTTTATCCGCGACCTCGGTATGTATGTTTTTAATATCGCTCTTTAGTTTATTTACAATACCGTCAATCCTTTTGTTTACTGTCGTCATTTGAGCTTTAAAATCGTCTTTCACTTTATTCACCTCTTTTTTTATTTTATTATCAATCATTTTGCTAATATTTTCTACAATGTTTTTGGCAAAAGTATTTTCTAAATTGTCAATACGTTCAAATACTTTGTCATTCATATCTTTCATCTCAACAGCAAGATCATACATGAGTGTTTTTAATTCACCCAATTCGTTACCAATGTCATCTTTTTTCAGACGTTTATTAGTCTCTTGTTCGGTTTCTGATAAATTTTCATTAGACCGAGCTCTTTTTAACTTATTGTCAGTGTTAGGTTCATCGTTTCTTCTGTCTGGATGTATTGTCATTTTGTTTATTTTTGTTTGTTTATTTTCTTCTCCGGACTGGTCCGCCATACTTTTTTACTCAACGACGAAATATCAACTGGATAATTTCAATTCACTTTCTTATTTATCTCATTTATATTCACAGTGATAGTGTATTGATGGTTAATAAACAATTATGAATGTACCTGACTTGAAAAAATTCTCCACAAATGAATAAATATATCGTAAATAGCACTTTTCAATCTCGGCTAAATACCTTGTAAACACTGTTTGGGTGCGTTCGATTTATCAATACACAATTCTAAAACAATATTAAAACAAGACAAGCCATGTTAATTAAGTAAACCTTTAAACATAATTATTATGGGTGTCTTTATCGAGGAATAATAATGACATTAACATGATTTCCTAGGAAAATTAGTCTGGGGACATAAATTTAAAAAATATTAATACATAACTCTAAAACAATATTAAAACCATTTATGTAAATAAACCTTTGAAATTAAATGATATGGATGTTTTTATCTAGGAATAATTATAACATGGACATGATTTCCTAGGAAAATTTGTCTGGGTACATATTTTTTTCATATAATATTACACAACTCTTTAACAAAATCAAACATGAAAGGTACTGGAAAAAGTTAGTTTGGTTAAAAATAAGTTTTAAACCTTAATTAAAATTATAAAAATCATGGACATGATTTCCTAGGAAAATTTGTCTGGGTACATATTTTTTTCATATATTATTACATAACTCTTTAACAAAATCAAACATGAAAGGTACTGGAAAAAGTTAGTTTGGTTAAAATTAAGTTTTAAACCTTAATTAAAATTATAAAAATCATGGACATTTTGCCCTATTAATATTAATAACACGGACATGATTTCCTAGGAAAGTTAGTCTGGTTACTTACATTTTATCAACATGGACATTTTTACCTAGGATTATTAATGACATGGACCTATATTCCTAGGTAAATTAGTCTGGGGACAAAATTTACTAACATCAGACTATATTTACTAGTAAAATTTGTAACCATGGACATTTTATACTAGGAATTTGGGTCCGCCCGGACATATTTTACAAGGACAAATTTATCGCTTACAGTTGAACTCGATGTTTTGGCAAGGGAAATGTACTGTAACAGATGCCGTTGTAACTTGCCATTACATTTATCCAACACAGTTGGTGAGAGGTAAACACAAAAATACGTGTCAACTCTGACTTAAGCAAAATTCTAGAATTTACAGAATCTTACGTTACAGCAAAAAAAAAAAGGAAGAATAAACTTTTATAAGCAATAAAGTTTTTATTAAATATTAGTTAAATTTACATACCATGTATTGTAAGGCACCTCAGTGACCTCTTTGCCATTTGTTTCAAAACATGATTGAATACATTTCCAACTGAGTTTTACATGACTTATACACACTATTAACTTGGCTTGACTATGTACCACAGTAGTAGCAGGTTATTAAACAGTGTGCACCACATTTTTTATGTTATTTCTAATAGACTGACAAAATATCACAGTTATTTCTTATAATTTAATTCTAAAATTTATTCCATTTTAACCCGACGTAAATCATGAAAAAACGTTGATGACGTCATGGTCACATGACAAATATTGTGTCTATGATATGATAAATAAAACAATGTCAGCTGATCAGAAGACATGTTACATCCAAAATTAAAATTATAAAGAATTGTTAATAAAATTATGATATAGAGGCTTTAAGTTACTTTGTAATAGTTGTTAAACTTTGTTTATTTACTTCTGTACATGTAGGCTGTTTGGTTTGGCAAGTGTATTACTGATCAAATGTGACAACTCTGCATGTCTTGCAACAACTGATGTGCATACAGGCAAGAGAACCCCAAATGGAAGTTATTGCATAAATTCCAAAGTTGCAATAGGTATGAAGATATATTTTAACAAAACAAGTCTTGCAGCTGTTATTTTGCCACTATCTTTTCTGTAAACTGCCATTAACATGATCCAGAAATTTAGCCATAAAAATTATTGAATTGTTCATGATTCAAATGTAGATTTAATTAAACTTTGTCAAGTAAAATTTTATGTGACTGTATTTTTAGTACCATTATCTCCATTCTAAAACATTATTTCTATGGTAAACAATATTAAAAAACACTCCCAGAGAACCCAGACTCTATTTTTCAGTGACAATCTTTGCATATGCATTTATAAACATTTAAACATTCTCACTTCAATTTGCAACAGAAATAATGTAATTCCATGCTTATATGTAACATTAGTTATATCTTTTGTCTATTAATTGCTTTGCCAAGTGCCTTAATAAAAGGGAAAAAAAAAACAACACTAGAATAAAATACTGTCATGACTGTCTTTAATTTACAAAGTATGGAAACTGCAAAACATATTTGATTGTTGACATACCTACCTGCATAATGTATTGTGTGCTAGTATACCCAAAGATGACATTATTTCAATGCAGGACACCTTATTCAAATCATAATACAGCTAAAATATTGCTCATTTGATAAAAAAAAAAAGCACCACATATTATATACACACATTTATCATGCAACTTTTGTATACACAGGTATTTTTGTCGTGGTTGGAAGAATCGTAAACATGTTATTTTTCTAAATTCTATTTGTTTAATCGGACATCGTAGAGTCTAAATTTGAAGGTTTATGCCGAACTGGACTTCATATTGTGTATTGAATTGAAACATGAACGCGGACCTCGATGAGAACACCTGGATTGAAAGTTTGCAAACGTTTCGACCAATGAAATTCATGTTAATCTGTAACGCTAAATATAGTTAATATAATTATATAAGAGCAACAATGCATAATTATTTATTTTTAACAAAGTTTATGTTCATTTTAATTTGATAGGTAGACTTATATTAAATGCCCCAAACTGAATATAAGTTTTTTTGAAATGCATATAAAGAGGTAGGAGAATGCCGACGAAGAGTCAGTCAAGATAGTTAATAAACTTAAACCTACCCTTCGTTATGCGGCGCAGACTAACATTAATCTCAAATAAACAGAATACATGTTTATTTGTTGCATGAATTTTTGTACGTCAAGGTGCTTGACATCACAATAATCCCTTTACAGAATCGTAACTACAATTCTGGTTTCAGCTCCGTTTAGTGGAGTGACAAAGCCAACTTTTTTCAACTTTAATGGACCCCACCTATCAGCAACTTTTGACTAGTATAAGGATTGCCTTTGTTTTATAGCTGAAAACGGTATTATTTGTTTTATTTTACATTGGTTAAATAATAAAATGTAAGATTCAGAAATTAAAAGTTTAATTTGATTTTCGGCTTTGACTTCAGGGATTATGTCGTTTAAAGTAAAAGACAAAAACATACAGATGTACAAAAAAGAAGATGTGGTATGAATGAATGTTCATATTTAAATCCTAACTATTGTTCTCCCCTATTGATGAATCTATAATATATGCCACTTGACGTTAAACGATCAGCCATTAATTCATCCATCTTATCCTTTTAGTTTTGTGATAATTTGCATATCAAATACACGAAACAATTGCAGATTTGCACTAAAGTCAGAAGGCCGGAAGTATTGCACATATAAAATAAAAATCATTCACAACGCTACGTTTTAATTCCATCACAAAACTACACTTTATAAATTTCACGCATCTGCATTATGAAGTTTTAAAATGCGTTTAGTTGTCTGTACCTTCTTTTTAATTTATGCTGTATTCCATTTAGTCCTGCAATTTATTGATTGATTAATAGAAATATCAAAGCAATTCTTTTAGTTTATCTAATTAAATATACAATTAATTTTATTTACTTATTTGGATAAAATAACCTTCAATGAAAGGGTGCGAAAAGATATATTAGTGTAACTGTTTCAATAAATTGCATAGTATAAAAATCCTTGTTTTAATCTGAGACGACTATAAGTCATGTTATAGTAGCCTCAGTTCTAATAAAAATAGTAATAATTTTCATCTGCGAAAAAGATAGATAAAAACTGTAGTGTTGATGTGTTGGAAGAACCGTAAACGCGTTATTTTTCTAAATTCTATTTCTTTTAATGAACATCGTAGAGTCCAAGTATGATTTTTTTTTACTGTACTGGACTTCATATTGTCAAGCAAATAATATTACACTTGAGGGAAACATTTCTTTTTCTGTTAACTCTATTCCAACAACGGAAACAGAGACTATTTTGTTACGAATCGTTCTTTACTTTGCTTTGAAAGCGTATGTGTTCAAGCTCGAAACAATAATTGGGTCGCGATTTGAAGTTGACTATAACGCTTAGGCGATCTCTGTTTATCTGTTGAATGTTTCAAACGGCACAGTTAATAGACATGACATGATTATTTTTTTCGAATGCGATTAGCGAAAATAAAAAATCTCTTTTTTCCATTTTACACGGCCGACACTCGGCTAACCTAGAGATTGGTCGGTTAATCTATATTGAGTATGCGGCTATATCGGCGGTTGGTCTGTTAATCGGGTTGGCTAAAGTGTGTTAATCAGGTGTTATCGAGAAAATCATTGAAAGTTCAGCATGTTTCATTGTATAACTTTTTAAATATATTTTTATCATAAAAAATATTCATGTCTAACAAAACAATTCAATGTACTGAATCCAGTGGTGTAATTATTATTTTTCTAGCTTCAATGTACGATCTATAAAATGAAAAGGCGGGTTACTCATCAATAAATGTATACACATTTTACACACACAAACTGTACACAAGATGATACGTTGGTTGAATTTACGTGTATGCAATATTTTGAACATCGAGAAAAGACAGGCATTATGCTTGTTAACCATAATGAAATCATTGTGTGAAAAATCTTCACGAAAATCTGTATTTTGGTGACATAAATCAATCTTTATTTAAAACCTGGTCTGTTAATGGGTCGGATGTATAAAACCCAGTCTGTTAATTGGTCTGTTAAGAGTTATGAATGGCAATAAAAGTATAATTTTATTGCTATATGAGGTGTTATCGGATCAAATGGGTAGGCTCAAGACGAGCGGCTAAAATATACGGAAACAACACATGAGCAATGAAACATAAAATATACGGAAACAACACATGAACAATGAACAATTTAAACAATGGAAATTGAAAATTGATAAAAACGGTTTCAAAAAATGTAATATTAAAGTAATGTTAATTTCATCCAAGAATGGTCGCATATGTCATGTGGATTCTGTTTAATTGTCATAAATGACACTAATTTGTCATCTACATATCTACATTGGTAACCAGTATATAGATCAGAGATAAACATCGTAATGTAACTAAACATCAGTAAGTAAAATATATTGGGATGCTAAAATATAAAGAATAGAGAAAGAATAATGAGTAAGATAAATAAAAGGTATAAGGAAAAAAAGTCACGGAGGAAACGTGACATAACAATTTAAAGGAATACAGAAATACACCCCCCCCCCCTCCCAATCCGAACCCTCATGGTATACACGATAACCTGGATGGAGTAGCAGAATATAGAATAATAGATAAGAACAATAGAGAGTGATGCATTGCTAAAAAAGAGAGACAAATAATAATTCTTTAAGAAACATCCCTGGGTGTTGAAACAGTAACAGATTTCGATGTACTCTAATTGGTGACAAATGCTAGAAGTTTACATGCGGACAACTGCCGTTCTCCTCTACACTTATGAAGAAAGGAACTAAACGGAATAAAATGTATTAAAACTCAAGATGACCAAATGTACAATGTAGCTGCATTCGCTCATTTCCATTTACTACTTGAGAATGATTTGTAAACAACATATGATTAAGTAATAGAAATAAAGAACCAATTGGACGATGCTTACGAAATAGAGTTAAACGTCCAGTGACACATATCATGTGCATATGAGAATGACATCACGTTATATGTACCCTGTGTTGTATCAGAAAGACACTTTCAGTCGGATTTGAGAACGTGCTACTTTGAACAGACACAAAAATTGAGGCTGATTGAAAACGTTATTAATAATTTCATGCGTATTCCAGCGGCCAATCCATATCACACTATATTGAAGTGACACATCCTTATATAAAATGCAAAGAAAGTCAAAATAAAAATGCTCTTACTAGTAAATCACAACCGAAATGAATGACAGACGGACATTTTTTACAAAACTTAATGAACAATTGAAATCAAGATATTTGAGGTTTGCGTTATTTCGCAAAGGTTTGCGTTACAACGCAAAGGTTTGCGTTACAACGCAAAGGTTTGTGTTACAACGCAAAGGTTTGCGTTACAACGCAAAGGTCTGCGTTTTATCGCAAAGGTTTGCATTATAACGCAAAAGGTTTGCGTTGTAACGCAAATATAGGACGAAAAATTAAAAAAAAAATGTGTTGCGCTAATTCGCTTCCGTAGGATACTGTTGCACCGTATTATCATTTTTTTTTTACTCAGGAACATCTCATTCTTAACTTTTTCTATAGGAAAATATAAAGGTAGCAAAAATAACTGTGGCTAAATTACTCTTAACTGACACAATTTCAATTGTCCAACCCATTAACAGACTTTATTCCCATAACTTTCACTAAAACGTGGTAATATTCACTTTTTATTACAATTATGAAATATTTACCAATGTAAATTTATGTTTTAGAACCAAAGTACTATTTTGTGTCCTGTAAATGATATCTAAAATTGTTTGTTCCGACTTTTATTAAAAAAAATGCTATGCGTATAAGCATTTTTCTACATACTTGCGCGACGCCTTTTGATTTTACTGAAAACTGCGTACACTATAAAATGTTTTTACAAGTGGAAAATGTTTTATGATAGATATCATTTTGTCAGACAGTTTTCTTTTTTTGATTTGGTTCTTATAATATGCCAAAAAATCTTTATATTTAATAGAGTTGAACATTAAATTGTGCGTTTTTCTTTTAAAAGACGTATAACCAACCCGATTAACAGACCAATCTCCCATATAGCCGCATACTCAATATAGATTAACCGACCAATCTCTCGGTTAGCCGAGTGTCGGCCGTGTTTTAGAAAACAAATTATTTTTGGGGCAGGTTTATCGAACAATGAATTAAATTGATATAGCCTTCTTTTCAAATTCTTACATATTTAAATCAGAAGTTTAATATTAGAAAACCATCATACAATATTACTAATACAAAAATGATTCATGTGTACTCGCGCATAATATGATGCAAAATAGCATCAAAAACCTTGATATTATATATTTTTATTTTACCTGAACAAAAATACTGCGACAAATATTTACTTGTTTATTAACCGACTGTTTATTGTCCATGTGTTAAAGTGTTTTCACAGCTGGTTAAAGCTATTGAAATAAACAATACAAAATTCCATATTTATCTCATACTTTTGATTCTAGATTTTAAGATTGTTTAGGTTTTTGCTTCCAACGAGTCCTATTGACATGATTTCATGGTACATGCAGAACGTAAAACACCAAATTGTATCGCTTGGCGTCCGTCGCCCGTCGTCCGGTGTCGTCCGGCATCGTCCGTCGACGTCCGTCGTTGTCATCGTTACCTTTTTACATTTTGAACTTCTTCTAGAGACGCTATGGGAAATGGATACAAATGACTTCTTTTAGAGAATCACTGAATGAAATGAAACAAAACATAGTATGAATGTTCCTTATGAGGTGCTGACCAAGTGTTGTTACAGACCTTCTAAAATTCAAACTGACCATTATTCCGTGCGTTCATCGTGTATCGTGCGTGTTGCGTGCGTGCATCGTGCGTGTATCGTGCGTGTACCAATCGTGCGTTCATCATTCATCGTTCCGTGTATTTTCCGTGTAACGTGCGCGCATCGTGTATTCTTAATCGTGTAACGTGCGTGTATCGTGCGTGTATCGTGCGCTCATCAATCATTCATTCTTAATCGTGTATCGTGCGTGTATCGTGCGTTCATCAATCATTCATTCTTAACCGTGTATCGTGCGTTCGTCAATCGTGTATAATTGTGTATATCAGATAACGTGCATTTGTCAAACGTTCATCTCTAATTGTGTAACGTTCATACATTGCGGTTTTTATATGATAGTCGGTTATAGAGCTCACCAAAGCTTATATTTTTCTCACGGTTAAAGTATATGTATATATATATATATATATATATCAGTCTAAAAATGTGCACAACGGTACTGATATAAGATGTTATAATACGAAAATGTTGTTATTAAATCGTGTTGACAAATATTTCGGCTCAACGAATGGCCTTCTTCAAGTGTGTTATATATATAATATTATATATTTTAATGAACATTTTAACCTATAATTACCAGATATCGAAAATTTTATATTTTTATTTAATAACGGCAATGTTGCTGCTATAGTCGCCAAACATCAACAATATTTTTCAATGTATACAAATCCTTGGTTGTAAATCCTAGGCTAGATTATAATTCTTCGCTTATTTGGCAAATTCATATGCTACAAAGATATTTTCAAATATTTAAGTTTTGATAAATACCATTATAAATATTATTTTTGTCTTAGTTTCTGAGGGTCACATGCACGTTATGTTATTCCATTGAGAAAATACAATATACAAGATTGTCGGGTAAATGTGGATTGCGGATAAAAATGTTAAATGTCAAACTTGAATTAACAAATTAAACTGAGGCGAATTAACACGAATATGTATATTCTCTTCAACTGTGTTTGAATTCTCTGTCCCGAATTTCATTTAAACTAAGCTAAAATGTTTTGTGGAAAATTGAATAAAAATAAACATTATATGTATTTGAAGGCATTATTTTAATTAAACAAATATACGATCACGCAAATATATCATGTATCATTTTACATTGAGGAACTTTTAAAACTTGAAATTTGATTTACAAGTTTAAGATATAATCTTGTTTTTTTTTATAATAAATAGCTATATATATGGTAAAAAACAATTCTCATAACAAGTCTTTATTTGAATGGAATAAACATGGAACACTTTCACGGATTTATTTTTCATTGTGTTCATGGTTGCCTATCAATGACACCGATTTTAATGTATGTCTAAAAGATTATTATCCGAAAAAATAATTCACAATAGTACGTTGTTATTGACTTGGTTGGTCCCCTCCGTAAAACATTCAGTATGCCTTCGGAACATACAAATATTAAGGTATTGTCAAGAATTTCAATAACGGCCGGGAGACAGACTAGTTGTTAACCTTCTATGATTATAAAGAATGACGGATTGTTTTTTTTTCGGTACGTCTAAACACTGCTAAGGAGTTCTTAGTGCACTAAGGCTTTGGCTATACAATGCCACTAAGGTCTAGAAGGAATGCTGTTATATGTATTATTTTTATAAACCATGTTAGAGATTGATGTTTAATGCATAAATTTCCAATTTTACAGAAAAATAATCATAAATAAGGGAGCTACCATTTATGGTATGGGGGGGGGGGGGGGGGGGGGGCGGGGGGCTAGGATGAAAAATTTTGTCCTGCATTTTTTTTAGCTGTAATCTCTGTCCTGCCTTTTTATTTTTCACTCTGTTTGGTCCTGCTTTTTTAGTTTATCTGACTTTTTTTTACCTAAATTGTCGTCCTGACTTTTTTTTTGCAATTGTCTCATCCTGCCTTTTTTTTTAACTCAAAACTCCTGTCCTGCCTATTTTTTTTCAAATTTCATCCTAGCCCCACCCCATAAAAATCAAATGGTAGCTCCCTAAACGAGATATTCAACATTATTTAGACACGTTCCAGTTTTTCTTTGATATGCCGAAAATCAATGAACCGACTGACATGCGCCAAATAACATAGCAACTGATTAAACAATGACGATCTTTTTTTATTTTAAGTAATTTAAAATTTAAAACAATTGTATCGAAAAGATTTATGCTTCAAATATTTATAATTAAATGTGCTGTTCTTATTTAAAATTATGAAGTTTTGCTGTTGTTTTATTCTTTCCCAACAAAATTGTTTGCCATAGGAGCACGACATTGATGTGCGCCAACTTATAAGTAAGAGTGTGGTCAGCTTGTTAAAATGTTTATGTAAGATATACGACGACAAAAGGAATATATATTTATAAGTGTTTTGTTTTTATTTTAATTCCGACAAAGATGCGTGTATATACAAATGGTTTCACGAAAAATATGAGTAAATTCCGAAAACCACCATAAGAAACAACTATGTTAAGTTTCATGAAATGGATAAGCGGTTCTCAAGTTACAGTGCGACAGGCGGACGGACGATTGCCGAACATTTGTATACCATAAAACGTCCCGTCAAAATGTTGACGGGTGTATAAAAAAAAGCGTATTGCGCCCGTATGTCAGAAGGAAATCTGATTTGTATGTATTTTGTCGAGTCTTCGACTTTAGTCGAAAAAGCGAGACTAAGCGATCCTACATTCCGTCGGCATCGGCGGCGTCTACAAATATTCACTCTGTGGTTAAAGTTTTTGAAATTTTTATTTATTAGATTCATAAACTGTCCTGGGTTTTTACCAAACTTGGACAGAAGCTTTTTTCAATCGAAAGATAGTATCAACAGGAATATTTTATTGATTTATTTCCTCATTTTTGTTGAGCATGCGATTAACAAAAATAATAGGTGAGACACTGGGTTCCGCTGAACTTTACGATTTAAAAAAAAATTGTCTGTTTAACATATTGTATGAGATAATTTATGAAATAATGACTGTAGAATGTTCATTACTCACTGTTGAAGGCCATGGGGTGACTTATGGTGAAAACTTCTATGTCATTTTATTTCTTGCAATGAGTTGTCTCATCCCCAGGCATACCACATCTTTTTCTTGTTATCAAAACTTCAATACGTATTTTCAAAAACTTAAAGAACGATTGTACGAATATGTATTGAAATCTCGTAACCAGCTTCAACATGTTCATGTGTGGACAAGTATCATTTGCAAATCTATAAAACACGTATTCAAAATGGCGATTAACTGGAAACAACGAAGTATATCAGAATTTGTGAAAACGCTCCACGAACAAGTCAAGCTGACGACGGACGACAACGAAGTGATACCGATATACGAACGAAAAATTTGTATGCGGTCTTTTAAAAACCGACATTAGATATATTTTTAATTTATTATTTACTTGGAATATTTGCAAAATACACTTGAGAAAGTACTTCTTCGTTCTGAATTTTTTTTTTCAACAATTATTCATTTATCAGTTTCCAACTTTACCGATCTTGTCGATTAAACGTTAAGACATCAGATAGGAGGATTACCGTGTAATCAGTTATGTAATTTGACACGTGTAAGACGGTTCATTGATTTTCGGCATATCAAAGAAAAACAGGCACGTGTCTTGATAATGTTGAATATCTTGTTTATTTATTATTATTTTTCTATGAAATTTGCAATTTATGCATTAAATATCGACATATACCATAATATGAAAAGAAATTACATGTAACAGAATCCAATCTAGTCCTTAGTGGCATGTTTTAAGTTCTTAGTGCACTAAGGACTCCTTTAGACGCACCCGTGGGTTTTTTTCCATGGGGTGTTTTTTGTTCTGTTACTGAGGATATTTTTTGTCCTTTATGAATCCATATGACAAAGACTCCAATAAGGATAAATTTTGTTTCATAGAAAATTCGGTAGTTTTTATCCATTTTTTGTTCATTTTTATATGGATATAATAGATTGAAAAATACAAACAATTAAATGAAGTTCCGAATGCATCTATCAAGACCAAGCAATTTTTGACTAGTATAAAGGGTTGCCTTTGTTTTATAGCTCAAAACGGTATTATTCGTTTTGCTTTACATTGGGTTGAATAATGAAATAATCATTATAGCTCAGCACACTTCGGCGCAGACCCGCAGACTTTGGCGCAAAGGAGTACGATGGTTTATAAAACGTGGGATATCTCAGTTAAAGTCTACATATGTGCAATTATTATGAGCAGTATATTTGTTTCAATGTCAGTATATAAAGCATTTACTATAGTGTTATTGCCTATGGATGTTATAGTTCAAGTTGCTGCGTTCTTATTGAGAGATCGTCCTATTTGATGTTTTGTAAGTGGAAATTATTCTTTCTTTTACATGTATCGTTACTTAATTTGTTCCTCTAATGAGATCCTCATTTACCATTATATTATCATAGGAATAGTTTGTGGACCCGTATGCATTTAGGGAATAATACTCAATCGTAGGTATAAAAACAAATCTTTCGTGTATTTCCCGTTTCACAGTCCTACATGTATATTGAATTTTACTCACAACTCAGTAAGTTGATACCAGCGTGGGGTACATGTATGCTTAAACCTCTTATTCTAGATGTCAGGTAACTTTCATGTGTTTATGTCCATATGTTGGATTGCTGTCTGATTGACGAATACCCGTCATTTTATATATTTAGATTTTTTTTTTAATTTGTTTTTTAGGGATGCACCCAGTTGCACCTTTTCATTTAAGATGTATTTCCGTGACGTAACCTCGAAAGATAAGTCACATCACTAAAAACAAGAAGGGAAATGAAACTTCTTCTCGCATGTTGCACTTAGGGTAATACAAATGTAGTTCTCTTCGACAAAATACTGCCTTCAACTCAATTTTGGTATAAATATAAAGAAGCCACAATTTGGTTCTGAAATGGATATTTTTTTAAACACCAAAAGCTAGATAGCATATCCCTTAATTGATATAGGCTCTTAAATTCGGCAATGTTTAGAAACAGTGCTAGGGCTATTAGCAAATCAAGGTCGCTAAACTCTCATTATCCGTTTAGAGATTTTCTGAAAATACAATGGCTTTTGCCTTATTTGAAACTAAAACATTAGCAAATATAACTGGGGGCCTTCGGCTGTTAATTGTTCTTTTCGGGTTGTTGTCTACCGATTTTCATTCTTAGTTTTAAAATAACTTAAAATACTATTTACAATTGTCAGTTCAAAATACATTTAAGAAGTCAGTGCGTTGATACATGTTATATTCTACTGAATTTACTATATCCGTTATTATTACGTAATATATATATTATGTAAGTCCCGTGTCCAGGTGGAAATAACGGGCCGTAATAACAATATGTGATTTGTATGTCAGGTGAAAGTGACAACGGGTGGTATGTATACTAAAATGTTTATCGTCTTCCATTATACATGAGGGTGTGCATTGGGGGTGTATAGAAGGAAATTATAGACAAAAAATTAAAGAATACAAAAAATAACCAGATAAATAGAAAAGAAAATGATGAGGTACTAGAATATATGGAATAAAGAATGATCGGCAAAAGGTAAAAAGAAATTGCCTAAAATTATAGAATACAGAAATAATTAATCCCCATGCAGACCCTCATGATCTGACATTTAAAGCTTTAGGACATTTATGGGTCAACGGAAAAAAAGTCACAGGAAAAAAAGTCACAAAACCTCCCATTTATGGGCATGCGATAAAGTTTTAGACCGACAGCGATTGTTTTACAAAATCAATTTGTACATGTGTATATGTCTTCATGTGCTAAATTGAAAAGACAAATGGGTTTGAATTATTCGACATTTACTTAATATTTCGTTTTTTTTTGACATTTCTGTCCTTTGAGCAGACACCCTTAACATTTTGTGTTTCAAAATATAAAGATATGCGGATTTCGGTAAAGAGATAAGGAATATCTTCGTTACAGAATTGGGTTCTCACTACATTTGTGTAACAATTCTTTGTTAATAATTGATTTTTGTTAAAAGAAATTGATTTAAGAAAAAAACGGTATTTTTGTTGAGTATTTATCTAGTTAAAAATAGTCGTTAATTTCTTCATAATAGTTGGAACAAAAATCTCCATACGGTATCAAGCCAAATTTCTAAAAAGAAGGGACATATGTTCTTAAGCTAATGGTTAAATCTCGAAAAAATGTTATAATGCTAAAAGTTCTTAGAAGAAAGAGTTTAATGTCTGCTATTTTAGATTAATTCTGCGAATTGTTTTTGTCTGCAAAAACATAAAACAGAGAGATAAAGAGAATCACAACTGATTGAATAAAATGGAGGATTGAAATGGAGAATGTGTCAAAGAGACAACAATCCAACCAAAGAGCAGAAAATGGTGCGTCTAAACACGGCTAAGGACTCCTAAGTGCACTAATGAGTTATAATATGCTACTAAAGACTAAAAGAGTGATGTGCAATGTAAAGAAATTTCTTATCTAGATAGAGATTGATATTTAATGCATATAGTCAAATTTAATCAATAAAAGATCACAAATAATAATTAAACAATGCCTGTGCCGGTTTTCGTAAATTTTTCCGAAAATCACTAAACTTTAAGACACGTGTCAAATTACATAAGTGATTTATTACAACACGATTACCATAAAAAATGAAAAAAATAATTATTTAGTGAGGAAAACTACCCAGACATTTAGATATATTTACCATACAAATATGTTTTTAATTTTTTTTTAAATCATTTAATATGCATCGGTTTATGATTTAATGAAAAAATATAGAAAATTTTAAGCTGGTTTTTTTTCAGGAAGGAAAATAATGTTTGCATCGAGAAAAATAGCACCTCCCCTATAAATGATCATTAATTTACCTATTGTGGGGTTTAAATTTGGACACCGATCGGGAGGCCTGACTGCCATAAACAACAGATAGCCTGGCATCCGGCCCAATCTAGCTGCGCGTCGTAAGATTAGCCAGGACCAAGGCTAAAACAACAGATTACGTACAGCAAACAGTGGATACACCAATTGATATGTATGAAAGACAACGACGGACACAAAATGATTGCACTGAATAATTTCAACCACCATTGAGATAGATTTTTAAAACCTCCCTATCAAATTAGACATGCATTTAAAAAAAACCTTGGTTTCAAATTGAAATTAAAAATTGCATTTTCCCAAGAGTTTTAGGTAAAACCCCGTGAATATCACCTCCTAGAAATTTGAAGTGTCAGGATGTTTGAAAATATGTATTAATTTTCTTACATACTTGAAATTGTATAAGAATTATAAATACATTCAGTATGTTTACTGTACAAACAAACAACAGACACCAATTGTGTCTTATATTGTTTAAGTCATTTTTACTGACAGCAAAATTTGAATAATTGATTATTCAGTGGTTGTTTGAACGTCCAGTGGCAAAAATTTCATGCATATTCATGACGAAAAGTCGTTTCAGAAGTATATTATGAAGTATTTGGTATTACAAATGTTTAAATTTTCTAATTATTTGGTAAATGTCATTTTCTTAGGTAGTTCTAATTAATTTGTACGAATCAAATTTTTCTGACAAAATTATATCTTTTGCTCTAAATTAATACATACGATTCTGATAACAATGGATAATATAAGGAACTTTGTAACTTACATTAAAAAAAGAGATTATGATTGTTTAATCAGTTGTTATGTCAATTCGCTCGTGTCAGTCGGATCACTGATTTTCGGCCATATCAAAACATGTCCTGTTGATAAGTATATATGTACAGAACTAAAAAAAATTGCAGTGCATGTTAACATAAAAGAATCAAATAATTTCTGCTATGCTTGTAGTGAATACGAAAACAGCTTACAATATTTGTTAGATATATACATATATAATCGTTTAAAAAAATTATCCGTCAAAGTGAGAAAAAAAATATATAACATGAAAATAAAAATACATAGATCATTCATTTATTGCAATAAATTACATCAAACATTTAGTTGAAATAATTTCTAGAACCAGTCACTCTCTAAATAGATATAATGAGTCGGACATTGTATGCATAAAAATAAAATTTAGATTTTTAACTGTATGAAATAAAATTAGTAAGGGTTTCGCGGAACACAATGCCTCGCCTTCGTTTGCCGTAAACTTGAACTCTCAGGCTGAACAAAATCAAGACACTATATTTTGATTGTTATGATCTTCTGTCCAAGTTCACAAATATTTCCGGTGCCTATAAAATAGCCGACTTTAAGTAAGTTAGTTGAATCTGAGCTGGCAAAATAGCATATTATCTATTATGCTTGTATCGGCAAAACAGCTACACGTATTGCCTTTAATGAAAATGCATATCAATTTTAAATACTATTCTAAATAAAACAGCTTTGAGAATCGTGTAAAAAGCGTTCGTTGTTCAGTCGTCAATGAATCATTCAACGTGCGTGTATCGTGCGTGCGTGTATCGTGCGTGTATCGTGCGTGCGTGTATCGTGTATTTATCATTCATCGTGCATCGTGCGTGTATCGTGCGTTCATCATTCATCATTCATTTTGCGTTAATCCTCCGTGTAACGCTCATCGCTCATCGTGCGTGTATCGTGTATCGTGCGTGTACCGTGCGTGTATCGTGCATTCACCGTGCGTGTATCGTGCGTGCGTGTATCGTGCGTGTGGTCAGTTTGAATTTTAGAAGGTCTGTACTTTGTAGCCGATCCATCATCAAAGATGGCCGCCAACTCGGGACTTAGTTTAACATAGGATCCTATAGGAAATACATATATTTCACGATTGTTAAATAATGTTTTCTGACACGATGAAAGCAGGAAATGTAGGAAATGTACGGTAACAAAAATACAAGACGAGAACCAGTTGCTCATTTTGATCAGTAGGAAAGGTAGAGAAACAAGGAGCATGTTGTATGTCAAAGTCACACTAGACCACTATTGCAACACGCTCACCGCAATCTAAAAGGTGAGGTCACGGTACAAGCAGGATGAAAATTTTGATTTTCACTGTTTTCACGATGCTGCTACATACCCTACATTTGTACATCCTCATTACGCTTTTACAAAGATCCAGCTACGGGTCACGTTGTCATCATGCTTATTCTGCGACATCAATACGATAATCACGATCTTATTACGCTAATCTCGTTTTCATAATGACAATACATGCACGATTTATTCGATTGCAACACGATCTTAACACGCTTCTTCTGCGATTATAGAACGCTCTTACATTGAAAAGTCTACGACCTTTCCACTTTCATACCGTGATCTAACAACGCTATTGTCGTTATCGTCGACATCATGTTCCATATAAAACTGTTTTTAAATACTGTTCCATTTAATTCCTTCTAAATGCCATTTAAAATACGTAGAATTTTCGAAAACAACACAGGCATACCACCAAAAGTTATCAGAACTAGTGGGCGTGATGATAGGGATAGAGGTAGACCGAGTGTGTAAATATTTGTTTAAGTGTCAATGTTTTTAATAATCTCCCAAGTGACATATTGATTCTTTTTTTTAACTTCAAAGGATTTCTTATTTGGACACGTTTCTGTTGTCGCATACAATACGTTATAGATATTTCATATCTTTTGGACAGTATTGTGGTGTTTCGTAAATTATACCATAGCTTTTGTTGAAACCCCCGGCAATAACCTCACGAGACGAAGTTTCGAGTAAACAAACGATATCAAATTTTAACGGTCAAACATAGAGTAGACTCATTAAAAGTCTAGATGTCAGCAGTGTTTAATAAACCGGGTGTGGATCAAACACTTTTAAAGTGGGAATGGGGGTAAAGCAAGCCAACATTTGAAAATACTATTAAATAGGTTATTTGTTTACCATATTTAAAGTTCTTTAAAAGGGGCGTGCTTCCTGTCCCCTCCATCCCCTAAAAACTAACCCGCCTTGCCAAACAAACGGTTAGATGTGATTCATGTAAATGTAGCTGTACAGTGGAGCCTATAGAAAGTTTACCATTTAATAACCGAAAATCAACATATTTTTAAACTTTATTTGTTTGTTCTGGGAGCGAATCTTGGCTCATTTAAAATATAGGACAACAGAGTTGGTGTATGTGGGTTCGATTCCCACCCTAAGCAATCATTTATTTCAGCTGGTGCAAAGCGGACAGTTTAGCTTAGTGGTCCCACACTGACTTTGTTGTTTCTATCAAAAAATCCAGGCGGCCGCGGCCAGGTCTTGACATTTTTTTCTTCTTTTGAAAACCTTATACAACAAAACCATGGTATAATTGTGAAAATTATACCATGGATAGCTATGGTATAATTTTCGGTTATTGAGATTTATACTCGGGTTGCACTCCCATAGGTTACATTGTACAGCTATAGGTTAATTAAAGGGTGTCTATACGCATCAAGTACAAGTATAAATCACGTTTGGAGATTTTAATCAATTCAAAGTAAATGATCGACAAGTTACGAGAAGGCGAAGTGAGGGACGAAAACAATATGTTTAAAAATAGAAATATATTTTCTCATATTTATATATGAACATTTCTAGAAGATATTTATCTAGTATAATTAGAATTCATCAACATATTAATATAAAAAGGAAGCTTGCAAAAGTCCACTTAATAGTATAAATGATGTACAGCTGATCCTTTGGATTAAATTATTATCATGTATTCATTATGTTCATGGGGTACATTTTATGACACCACAATATAGACTTGATACCTCTTATGTAACTGTATAATTTGCAAACATGATATGTATAGAATAGACATATTGATTTAAATGTGTATTAAATGGTTTGATCAAACATTTGCTGAAGTGCTCGTATGACGAAGTCGTCGTAAATTTCAAAAGATAAATACAACTTAAGTAAACATTATAAACAATTGAAGTTGTTGAAAGTGTAAAAAATAACTAACATTGCGTATACATGTTTAATTTTCTGCGTCTTAATATTATGAAAAAACGACGGAATGCCCTATTTTGTAACTGATCGCAAACACACACTGCATTTTGAATAGAAATATAATAGCGATAGGACCACCTTACGTGTTATTCAAATAATTAAGGTAATTGTTCGAACTACTAAAAGAAACTATTCACAGTAATCTTCTTTCAGTATGTTCTTCCGATTAAATTTTTTTTTTTCATTTGGTGATGTTAAACATAGGAATATGTTGTATAATACCCAATGAGACACCTGCCATCATAGTTAAAATAAAGTAGTAGACAATTATTTTTTTCAAATACCGAATTCTTTTTTAATTACATGTAACTGCACGTAATCATCGGTAAAAGGTCACTGTGCGGCAATGAGAATGGAAACAATCCGAAATGTATAGTCATTCTCTCCAAATGTTGATAATTATCCTAAATATAACATTTGGAACAGTTGCAGTATATAAAAAATAACAATAAATTTGTCTAACTACAAACGAAATAATTCAAAGTGTTATGTTTAGGCACTGTATTCCAAATCTGCCTTTGTATTTGCCAGCAAATACCCCGGCACATGGAATTCCCTAATCGCGAATACACCGCCAAAAAAAAAGTCTCAATGCGTATAGAAATTGGTGGAAAATACCATGTCTCTCACACAATCGAAACACAGCATTATTACATAAGGAAAAAAAAAGGATTCCGTGGAACCCAGTGTCTCGCCTACTTAAGGTGGCACGGTAGTATTTCCTGGCCCATAAGGGATAATAATAGCCTTCTTAGAATTTTCAACACTGCAAAAAAATCTACATTCACAGTTAACTGAAGTACTTTCATTTTACTATTCAGAAATGAATTTGAATATGTATCATGACTGTTTACTTTTTTTGCTATTTTTAAAAACCTAAGGCCACTAGTACTTTTAGGTCTTTTACGGTGCATTGAATACAAAATTTAAAAAAATTCTCAAAAATTCATTTTCATCTGTATGTAAAATTATTTCATATTTTTCTACACCTGATTCATCCCTCAGTTTGGGAAAGTATGTTCAGTTGATACTGTATTTTTTGTCCAATCACACTGTTTAGATACATTTACCTAAGTAGGATACACAAAAGAGCAACCTAAATTCTGGAATGCAAATACTACCGTGCCACCTTTATGAAGCTAATAAATAATAAGAACTTTAACTGCAGATTGTATGTTACTTTTACTGGCGTTAGCGTTTGATCATGAATCAGGTTCTGTCCAAGTTGGGTAGAAATCCTGGATAGTTTCAGAAAGTTATTTAAAAAAATTTCAAAAACTTTGACCACAGAGTGAATACCGCCGATGGAATGTACGATCGATATGTCTCTTTTTTTTTTAACAAAAAGTCGATGGCTCGACAAAAATGGATTAAACACGTTAACAGACTTAAAATACACACACAAGAAAAATATAAGTTAGATGACAAACAAAGTCAGTTCCTATATTCTATACTCCACGACCACCATATGTTATTTGTGAGGTTGATATTAAACAACACGGTCTTGGTATCTTCCAATATTTTTTTCATAAAAAGGAGATCTTTTGTCTTTTTCATTTTTAGCCATGGCGTTGTCAATTTATTTTATATTTATGAGTTTGACTGTCCATTTGGTATCTTTTATTTCTCTTTTAATATAACCTTTATTCATCAACTTTTTGCTTAGCCACTATACGCTCTATTTGAGTATCATCTGCACTTCTAAAACCTATTGAGTCGGGAAATGTAAATTCTATACGCATATGAAGTTGGTATACTGATACAAAGGCTGGAAAAATGGATAATTTGAAAATTGAAATCGTCTCGTTTGTAAGAGATTCTGGTACTAAGATGACCGCTCATGTCCTACTTAAGGTATACATTTAAAAATGACCCGGAGGCAGTCGTGCTGTTGTTTCTTTAATTTGTTCTCGATGATTTATCAATTGAACCCGATCAGAAAACTTTGGTTTGTTATTGGAAAAAGCATCGTCACTATATCTGAATAAGAAATACATGCTTTGGCTCCTCTGATGCTCTTGATTTAACAAGTTCTTAAGAAACTCCGATTCACCAAAAAGAATGAAAAAGTCTACATCCCAAATCAACAAATATGTTGACAAAAAGACATTCCAGAATACTGAACACTTGTTCTTCTGTGTATCATGGTTAGCAGTTTGAACATTATTTACAGAATATGCTGTATGATACCCCGAAGTCATAAATATTTAGCGCATGCTACCATTTTTATATTAAAAGGCACTGTAAATCATTTCTGTAACACGTTTTTTTTTTTATTTTAAAATGCTAGAAGTTTTGATTCATTTTATTTCAGAAAAAGATCAAGATTTGAAATAATCAAGACGTGCTTCCCAGTTTTGTAGAGCCCACTACAATAAAAGTTACCGACATGAAAAATGAGAACCAATTCCTTTGAAAAACAATAACGGTCTATAAGAAAACAATTTCGAAAAACTAATAATATGAAAAACGTGAGAAAAAAAAAAAACGACAAACACTGTTCTACAGTTTCCTCAAGCGGACACACAAAGACTATGGCGATATTTTGGATTTAAACATATCAATGATCTGTGTGAGCGCAAATGTACTTCTGCGACTAATCGCAAACCTATAATAATATGTTGATCTAAATGGATAATTAGTTTACATAGAACGTATAAAAAAAGAAGATGTGGTATGACTACCAATGAGACAACTCTCCACCAGAGACCAAAATGCCACATTAATTAACTAGTAGTATAGGCCACTTTACGGCCGTCAACAATGAGCAAAGCCCATATCACAAAGTCAGCTATAAATAGCCTCGAAATGACAAGGTTAAACAATTGATTTTCAAAAGGAAACATGAACTATTGTGGATTAAAGCAATATTCCCCTCATAAAATATTTTCTATCATAATCATACTTACATGTTCATTTGCAGATACTGTAACTTCCATCTGAAATGATTTAAATATCTTCCATGACTATTTCGTTCAATAGACTTATCTTTAAAGAAGAACACAACGCAGTTATACTATTTGCTTTCGATAAAGGAAAAAAAAGATAAGAGGTAACCGAAGGGGAATGCACAAACACGACATACTTACATACTAAGTTAGTTACTGAGCTGCATTTCTTTATTTTAACCGATTAAACACTTGTAAAATTTAAAGCAATCTATACTTCACTTATTATTTTATGAATTTACCACTGGTTGGGTCTAATAAAAGACAGGATAGCCCTTAAAATATTTAACATTTCAATTTGGTAAAATTTCAATATTTAACATTAAAGGACATTTATTAGTGACGAGGACAAAGCATCTAAATCTATAAAAAAATAGCTGGTAGGGAAGTTAGTTAGTGCAATCGGTTTTAAATGATTGTAATGATTCAGCTCGAATCGTAATCAAATTTAAATATATTGGTAGGCAAGGTCATTATGTTGAATTGGCTATTGTACATTGTAAGTAGTCGATAACGGTGATCCAGGTATATCAGTAGTATTACCCAAGCTTATTCAGAGCTCTGTGGTCACTAATTTTGTTTTAATATGATTTGCAATTTTCCTTTGGTCAATTGAGAAATTTCGAGTACAAAAATTCAGGTTTCAAAATATAAGCAGAGACTTATAAATCCATTCTTAAACAGAATAAAATAATTAACATTGACTATGATAGTCATTAATTTTTGTTATGATTATTGCGAACTATAAAGGTATATTTTTTTCTTAGTGATATTATACCAATATGATACATCATTTTGTTCAGGAAGGAGATCCCAATCATTTAATGAAAAAAAATCATTTTCAGGTGAACAGCTAAAAAATTCCGATTTTTAGCGATTTTTTTGGGAGGAAAATTGTATTTGAATTCTTCTAATGTATGCGAGTGACTATAAAAAAAATAAAACTGAGTCAAACATGCAAAAAATAGTTGTGGTGCATTCATTAACAATAAATTTTAATTTAAAAAATCATTAAAAAGCTGAAAAAAACCAGTTTTTGTTATGATTATTGCGAACTATCGAGGTACATTATTGTATATTTTTTTCTTAGTGATATTATACCAATATGATACATCATTTTGTTCAGGAAGGAGATCCCTTCCTGAGACTTATCAAGGATCAAATAGGGGGGGGGTGGTATAAGTTGCTGCAAGTATAATTTGACATCGATTTTACATGTATCCATATTGGTCAATCATTTTCCCCCAATTTAAGTTGTGAGAGAGAGGAAAGGGGAGGAATGGGGCGGATCAGTGAACACACTTTGTGAATTAAGTTTATTTTTATTCCTACATTGAACATTTGATGTCGTCCCAGTTGGAAGGAGAGTTGCGTAACTTGTCATACTTGTGTATTAATACATGTACAAGACTCTGATTTTGAAGGAAACACTGATATTCTTTCAGTGCTTCAAACTGTAATATTTTGAATCTTAGGAAAGCATTCAAATTGCCATAAAAAGTAAGGAAAATTGCTATATTGTCCCATGTTGGGTAAATTATTTGTATGAAGCACTTGTATGAAGAAATATCAGTTTTGACTAGTAAAGTCAGTTATACAGCAGCCGTGTCTATTTCATTTATTTAAATTTAGACATCAACAAATGTTATTTAAATATGATAAAATATTTATGACTAAGCAGGGGAAAAATAAATTACTGGTATGATTTGTCTAATTGTTACACATGTTCAGATGTGGGTTCTTTGACCAAACAAACAAACTACACTGTATACGTACATGCTCATATTCACGATGAAAGACGAAACAGACGATGGTCTGGGAATACAAATGACCTGCCGTATTATGTATTACAAATACTTGAAGTAACAAATGTAGTTACAGTGGAGATCAGTTCTAACCTCTCATAAATTCTGTCAGAATCTGTCAGGAGAAATGTTCTAGAACAGTATGTAGAACTGTCAGCCTGACACCTTTTAGTCAGTTCTAGGTTAGAACTGTTCTAGCTAGAACTGATTTGGTCAGTTCTACCTAGAACTGATTTGGACAGTTCTAGCTAGAACTGATCCTGACAGTTCTACCCTAGAACTGATCCTGACAGTTCTAGCTAGAACTGACCAGATATTTGGTCAGTTCTACTTCTAGAACAGTTCTACGGTTAGAATTGATTTCAAATTCTACGGCTAGAATTGATTTATAAATTTTACGGCCAGAATTAATTTATAAATTCTACGGCTAAAATTGATTTATAAATTCTACGGCTAGAATTGATTTATAAGTTTGAAGAAATATTTGTCATAATATAAAGGCTTCGGCAAAATAGCGATTAATATTATATAGAGTTTTGCTATTTTGCCGGTTTTATTTCAGATTTATAATCGGCAAGAGAACATGTTTAACCTCGCCATATTCTGCATGTATGTGCCTGTTATTCAGTGATTTTCTTTGTTGATGTGTTACATAAATTATTTGTTTTTCTTTCATTTTTTGAACATAAATTAAGCCGTTAATATTGGGGGGGGGGGGCATTATTATTTCATTTATTTTACATTTGTCATTCGGGGAGTCAGGATGACTCGTTTTACATAACAAAATTATCTGACCTTAATGTAATACGTTATTCCGGCCCAAACCACCAGGGACGGATCCAGCAGTTTAAAAAAAAAAGGGGGGGGGGGGTCCAACTAAAATTTATTGTCCTCATTCAAATGCATTGATCTTCCATAAAAAGTGTGCTGTACAGTAATTCAGTTATAATTTTAGGTCAAGAGGGACTGTAATATATACAAGTTATAGCAATATTGGAAAACAATGACCTCAAAATTTTGTACGCATGAATTTATAGTGCCAGCATGTCCTCTTTTTATTCAAAGTATTGAATCCTAAACAAATATCAGTAGTTTTCATACTTCAGACTGAGTAGTGTAATAAAATCTTTTGACCGCATCAATCTAAACTGACCTTATTTGCTCTTTCTTTCTGTAAATCTATATAGCTGTACAGTAATTCAGTTATAATTTTAGGTCAAGAGGGACTGTAATATATACAAGTTATAGCAATATTGGAAAACAATGACCTCAAAATTTTGTTCGCATGAATTTATAGCGCCAGCATATCCTCTTTTTATTCAAAGTATTGAATCGTAAACAAATATCAGTAGTTTTCATACTTCAGACTGAGTCGTGTAATAAAATCTTTTGACCGCATCAATCTAAACTGACCTTATTTGCTCTTTCTTTCTGCAAATCTATATAGCTGTACAGCAATTCAGTTATAATTTTAGGTCAAGAGGGACTGTAATATATACAAGTTATAGCAATATTGGAAAACAATGACCTCAAAATTTTGTACGCATGAATTTATAGTGCCAGCTTGTCCTCTTTTTATTCAAAGTATTGAATCGAAAACAAATATCATTAGTTTTTAAACTTCAGACTGAGTCGTGTCATATAATCTTTTGACCGCATCAATCTAAACTGACCTTATTTGCTCTTTCTTTCTGCAAATCTATATAGCTGTACAGCAATTCAGTTATAATTTTAGGTCAAGAGGGACTGTAATATACAAGTTACAGCAATATTGGAAAACAATGACCTCAAAATTTTGTTCGCATGAATTTATAGTGCCAGCATGTCCTCTTTTTATTCAAAGTATTGAATCGTAAACAAATATCAGTAGTTTTCATACTTCAGACTGAGTCGTGTAATAAAATCTTTTGACCGCATCAATCTAAACTGAACTTATTTGCTCTTTCTTTCTGCAAATCTATATAGCTGTACAGTAATTCAGTTATAATTTTAGGTCAAGAGGGACTGTAATATATACAAGTTATAGCAATATTGGATAACAAAGACCTCAAAATTTTGTTCTCATGAATTTATAGTGCCAGCTTGTCCTCTTTTTATTCAAAGTATTGAATCGTAAACAAATATCAGTAGTTTTCATACTTCAGACTGAGTCGTGTAATAAAATCTTTTGACCGCATCAATCTAAACTGACCTTATTTTCTCTTTCTTTCTGCAAATCTATAAAGCTGCACAGTAATTCAGTTCTAATTTTAGGTCAAGAGGGATTGTAATATACAAGTTACAGCAATATTGGAAAACAATGACCTCAAAATTTTTCGCATGAATTTATAGTGCCAGTATATCCTCTTTTTATTCAAAGTATTGAATCGTAAACACATATCAGTAGTTTTCATACTTCAGACTGAGTTGTATAATAAAATCTTTTGACCGCATCAACCAAAACTGACCATATTTGCTTTTTTATGTGAGTTTATATAGTTGAACAGTACTTCGGTTATATTTTTTTTACTGTAGTATATATAAATAACTGCAATATTGGAAATTGAACAAACATGACTAACTTATGTCTATGGGCGCTGATAACACAATAACGACAGAAGACCCATTACATCCAAACTTAAATTATTAAATAATGAACCGTCACAAAAAGTGAATTTTTATTTAGTCAGTAGTTCATGATGTTTTTTTTTAAACAGAACTATTTAAGGGCATCATCCAACACTCACATCACTGATTCATATACTTTATTTTGAAATGAAAAGTACATGTATGAGAAGTTCTCTTCTTGAAAAGGTATACTGACTATACTGTTAATATAATTTGAAGAAGGAAGATGATTGGTTTTGTTTGTAGCCTTACGTCCAGTGGCAAATATTTCATTCATGTTCAGATCGAGTATATTTTTCTGACGTTCCAGACTCCCAGATATTATTCATTATCGTTATGGATAAGTTTGGCAACGAGATAATGCAAATCTGAGACCTCAGTGCAAATCTCGAGGTGCAAATGTACATAGTTTTCTTGCGTTTAACAACACGGCTGTGTTCATTACTATGATATCCCATAATTCATCCACTGTACAATTTTCGTTTGAGCATTTGTCCAAACAGAATCTTAAATCATGAATGTAAATCCAAGGCAAACAAGGTAAATTAAGATTAAATTTACTTGAATTAAATGCAGAGTTATATTTACGAAGAGACTGTTAAAAACGGGGAACGAAGAAACGTAAACAATGATGTTTCATTTGCAATCTCATAAAAATATTTCTCCGATGAGTTGGATAACCTCCTATCCACCGATATTTGTTTATGTAAATTTTGATCAGTAAAAAATATAGAAAAATCTGCCATTATATATAGTAAAGTAATTGGAACTGATTTTTTCTTCTAAATTCTAAATTGCCCTTTCTGCAGTGACGTCATTTAGAGTTACTGTTCTACAATCCTGACTGATTTAGTCAGTTCTGCTGACAGTTCTACGGTTAGAACTGATTTGGTCAGTTCTACCTAGAACTGATCCTGACAGTTCTACCCTAGAACTGATCCTGACAGTTCTACCTAGAACTGATTTAGTCAGTTCTACCTAGAACTGATCCTGACAGTTCTACCTAGAACAGTTCTAGGGTAGAACTGTTCTAGCTAGAACTGTTCTAGGACAGGTTAGAACAGTTCTATGACAGAATATTCTGACAGTTCTAATGAGAGGTTAGAAGTGATCTCCACTGTATGTAGACCTGTAATATGAAAATCTTCCGCATACTTTCAATAAATTAAAATTAGTCCAATGCAGTTCACAGAAGTAACGGCACTAAAGTTGAGGATTACCCTCCGTCAATAAACAATTTGATGTTCGCAAATGCAGTTTTACTGTCGATGCTAAGGGGAGACAGTAAACGGAAATTTGCAACCGTCAAATCAAAATCGATTGTGGCTACCCTTCAATAACAGTAATGTAATTCCGGTTCTAATGCATTACAAAAAAGAAATAATACGTTCGAGCTTATAAATGGGGAATGCGTCCATGGGACATTGATGATGACCCCTCTTGCATAAACATAAAACATTATAAAGCATTAAGTATAACTTTTATAGCATTTGGTTGAAGCATACTAAACGTATAGAGCAGAAACGAAAAATTCAGAAAACGACCTCATACAAATACTCCTAGCGTCGTAACTACTTCATTATGATCTCTTATATACGGAGAAAATCTAAAACCTAACATTTTCTAGGATTTAAAGTGAGTCCGTGCATGTGTTGAGACACATGTTACCATCCTTGTTTTTATATAAATTGATTCAAAGTTGACTGATATGCATAGAAGTTTGTTTGATTAGTGGTTGTAAAATGTCCAGTGGCAAACACTTCAAGCATGTTCAGGACGACACAATACATTAGCTGTAGATATAGGAAGATGTAGTGTGAGTGCCAATGAGACAACTGTCCATCCAATAACAATTTAAAAAAGTTAACCATTATAGGTCAATGTACGGCCTTCAACACGGAATCTTGGCTTACCCCGAACAACAAGCTATGCAAGAGCCCCAACATTACTGGTGTAAAACCATTCAAACGGGAAAACCAACGGTCTAATCTATATAAAACAAACGGGAACGAGAAACACGTATACACTACATAAACAAACGACAACTACTGTACATCAGTTTCCTTACTAAGGACAGGTGCAAACATTTGCAGTGGTATAAAACGTTTTAATGGTACCAAACCTTCTCCCTTTTTTCTGAAACAATAGCATAACATCACAACATAGAAAAACACACGATAAAATATAAATTGGCAGGCTTAACTCAATCAAAAAACGTAAATCAATACACTAAGAACGAATAAATTTGATCTGCGATATCTGAATGTAAATGCAGAGTTAACATGGTAAATAAAACATTAGGTACAAACATTCAAGGCAAAAAAGCAAACAAACAACAAATTCAAACAAAGCCATGGCAAGACAACACTGCCAAATAGTTAACCCTTCGAAAATTATCACTTTTGTAAAAACACGGTTTTAATAATACAGGTAAATCTTGAAGTTTATACAAATGTAGTAAGTGAAAATTAGAAGACAGTTCAAATAATCAAAGCTGGTATATAGACGATAAAATAGTTGTGTCAAATCTTGAAGTTTATACAAATGTAGTAAGTGAAAATTAGAAGACAGTTCAAATAATCAAAGCTGGTATATAGACGATAAAATAGTTGTGTCAATCATATTTAGATGACGATGATGAAGATGATAATGATGTATTCATCTGTGGGAGACGTGAGACTACTTTTAATTCGGTTTCATCTTTTACAAGCCATAAAAAAACTTCAACATATGTTGTTGGAAAGAACGAAAGGATAACCAACATAAGGATGTGAGTACATTTATTTAAGTATTGATTTAATATGATATAAGAATGTAGGTTTGTATAATTGCCAGTGCATCTGTACAGCAAAAATAAATCGCTAATGGCATCGATTTTATTATTCTAGTCACGTGGTTTTTTTTAGTTTAATACATAAACTTGCTTGAGCAACGGCATTGACGCCACATAATAGTTTCGTTCACCATTACGTGTTGGTTACCCAAAATATTGTTGGTGTCTTAACTCACTGTCGACATGTTTTCGCTGTCTTTGGTTGATAGTTACTAGTTTCGTCGTATGAGTTGGAATTCTACCGACTGTGACCTGTTTCCGATTGTGTAATTTTGATATATGTATAGCAATAGACGCGTAGTTACTAATGTCGACGTATTCGGTTTGCTCCTTTCGATTTCACACGATACTCTCAGTGTTTAATTTATACTTTTGATTTTCTCTATTAGATCGGTTTACAAGATTTCAACATCAGTTACATAATGGTGCTTAAAGATATTGCATTAATATCTCATAAATGTAATATCAAATTTAAGAAATCAATTCTATCCTTGTTTAAAAGAGGGACGAAAGACACCAGAGGAACGGTCAAACTCATAGCTCGAAATTAAACTTACAGCGCCATGGCTGAAAAAGAAAAAGACCTTTTAACAGACGCTAAAAGTACACAACCACAACATAGATAAATAAAATCTAAGCAATACGCGAACCCACACAAAATTGGAAATGTAAGCAGATACTGCTACGCATGTGGTACCGTCGTGTTCCTCATCTTATTACAAACCATTTGTGTTTCTCTTATTGGAAGTTTTCCTAATGGTCGAATATCTTTGAAAACTACTTCAAAATATTGTTATTTCTTATTCATCTGGAATCAAGATTTAACTTTTAAATTTCAAAATACTGGCTTTATCAACTTTGCACAAGCATACACATGGTTACAATCATCTATGTATTTAAATTATTTTATAGACATTAACGTCTTTTTTTGTGATCGCCATTAATCGATTTATCTATAAGTTCTAGTATTAGTAAGGGAATTATCTTGCCGGTAACCTAACATAATTATTATTCTAAAATCTGTTTTTGAATGTGTTGTTCATGTTGTTTAAACTTCTTCTTTGCATTAAATTGATAGATCAGTATCATATGTATATGACAGCATAATGAAATATCAATGTCGTCCTTTAAATTGTATTACAGGATTGCACCAACAGTAGAAAGAATCAGAGACCATCATTCAAAGGTTTGGTGCTATGTTATGTGAGATTTTAAAAGAATTTACGACCGTCAATTAAACACTTGCTTTATTTCAGTATACCGACCGTGCAAGGGCTGTATAGCCTGTCAATGTCGTTTAAAACTTCAATTTGTTTTTTTTTTTAGCAGAGGTATACAGACGTACACTGCGTACTGCTCAGAGTCTAAAATATATCATCTTCGGTGCTCCACCAGTAAGATCGATCACAAATAATCGCAACATCACTTTACTGTACTTAATTGTACTCGACTTTTGTCTCGAATTTAAACTTAGTAATTTTTTTCTCAACTAGAGTTGGCATGTTTATACCTGTCTCGACTAGTCTTAGCCTTTTAAACATATTATCTACTTTTCTAATGAAAGAGTCTGTTCCTTTCAATTGTATATTGATATTACAGAATGCCATGTTGTTTGGTTATTTGATTTATTGCTGTCTAAATTGAAGAAATTTATTCAACAGGTAGAACAAGATTACAACCTTTAAATTAGTTTAAAATCAGAACTTGCCATTCAACAATGTGTCTAACATTTAAATCAAGTTTGATTTTCATAAAACTCTACAATTTTTTACATTGTATTTATTTATCTTACAAATTGCTAGGTTTATAGTAGTTTTGTGAATTTCTCTAATTTTGTGATTTAATTTGTAATTAAAGAATGCGTACTTTTCAATTAGGATTTAATGCAGATAGTCGCCTTTGAAACATTTCTATACCTTTTTTTCAATTCAACTCAGATTTTCAGAACTTCCTGCTTTGGAACCTGTCATATTCTGATTTAACAGAATACTCGGTTATTTTGGTAGATTGATGTATTGCAGTGTCACTTTAGGATATAATGAATAAGTAGAAAAAGCAAGAAGTTTCAGTTCAGACTAATACATAAAGTCACCTTTACAATTTCTATAACGCTTTCAAATCAATTTGGATTTTGATAATTGTTTACAGATATTTAAATTATATATTAATCTTACAAAATACCAGGTTAAATGCTGGTTGATTTGTAATTCCCAGAGAGTATCACCAGCCCAGTAGTCAGCACTTTTTTGCTGACAGGAATCATCGTTGATATGGTCATATTTATAAATAAACTGTTTAGTCTCTGGGAGATAAAACGCGCGTCTGACATAAATACAAAATGTAATCCTGGTATCTAAGTTGAGTTTGTCATGTTTGTTTACAACCACTGGGTCGATGCCACTGCTAGTGGAGTTTTAATTCCCCAATGGTATCACAAACGTTTCAATTTCATAGTAACTACATGGTTAGCACAGCCTGCCCCTGCTATTACCCTCATCTTCTTGCCAGTCTTTGGCATTATTGTATGATCAAGTCAGCCGACCAACATATGCTGCTTTTACTCAAATTAGCAGTCAGAATGTGTCTCGTGGCAAGTCACCTTTTTTTAAAAGTTATCCACATACAGTTTATAAATTTTTTTATGAAATTGAAAAAGGAAATGAAGAATAGGCACAGCAGACAACAATCCGACCAAAAAGCATAAAATAGCCCAATGCAACCAAAGGGTCTATAACACAGCCAGGAAATCCCGCACACGGAGGCAGATTTTAGCTGGCCACTTAACACAAATGCGTACTATTTCAGTGAAATTTTGTACTTAACTCCATAACATATAACATGTATAAATGAACTAAAATTTCGGAAAACATACAAAATAAACCTAACTTGGGACAGAAGCAAAAATGATGCTAAAATACATATATTTGGTAATATACCAACCATCCTCCTATCCAATATACTTCTAAGTTAAGCGGAAAAGAACAAACACACAGCAATTCGCACACCTGATATGTCATTCTCTTCCAAAATTATTACTTTAATTTTAAGATGAAACATGGATATCATATCTTGGAACTAGTACGTAAACAAAACAAAATATGTATGAAAAGAGGCGTGGTTTGTGAATAAGCTGTTCTTACAAAGTGAAAAATGTGTGTGTATACATGATTGAATCCTAATTACCTTTGCCGAGTTTGCAAGTCGATTATTTTATATGATATGTTTAAAAAACATTGCACGTCCATAAAACAAACTTGAATAAGAATGTATAGTCTGATTGTTCTTGTTGAAAGTATTGTTTACGCCTGACGACACATATGTATTTATTGTATGTTATTGTTCAAATAGTTGATAGTTATTAACCACGATCACCACTGCCACCAAAGCCTTTGAAGTCACAAACAAGGACACTAGAGAAGAGTGGTTCTTTTCCTGGTAAGATGTTACTATCAATCGATAAACAAATATAAAATAAGTTATTTTTTTTTCAATATATGCCTATGAATGCTGCATCAGTGTACATATATTACTACCATCACATGTTTATCGCCAGCAAATTATATATGTTAATGTCAAAAGCCAAGAATCTGAAATGTTTTGGGTGCAGAAGGAACTTGTCTATTATTTAGATTCTGACTTTCATCAGCATATTTAAAGCATTAGAATTGAGAATTGAAAAAGGGAATGTGCCAAAGAGACAAAAACCCGAGCAAAGAGTAAAAACACCTGATGGTCACTATTTGGTCTTTAACACAACGAAAAAATCCAGCACCCGAAGGCGTGCTTCAGATTGACCCTACATTAACAATGTTCTAATTCAGTGATAATGAAGAACATTCCGAACTCCAAAATATGTAAATGAACTAAAATCAAAGAACACATTCAACACAAACATAATTTGGGACAGGTGCAAAAAATGCGTTTGAAATACATATCTGTAATAAAATCTAAAAAATCTTCTTACACCTGTAGGGAAAGTGGAATATACAAACACACAGCAATACGCACACTTAATATGTCATACCTGTCGAACACTTATACTACAATTTTAACATAAATGCTTTCACCATTCATACCAAAAACGTTTTTGCAATGCATCAACAGAAACGTTATAAGACTAATAGTTTACCTTTAAAGGTTGTACTTCTGTAAATATAGACAATGTAATTTCCTATAGGAACCATCTTTGATGGCTCAAACTGTATCCCTTTTACTATGAATTTTCGTTGAAAATCATATCCTAGAATAGAAACTTGATGTGCTCTTTTGTTTTATTTATCAGCTTCAAAACATACATTGTTTGTAGTAGAGGCGGGCATGTTTTCAACATTTATATGGCCTGACCTTCTTAATGCTTCAACTGATTCTAAAATACTATACTACCCGTTTTTCAATTTTGTGTTTTCTTCAGAATTCATATTTTGCAGCTACATTTTATATCATGTGGTCTCATTAAGACGAAACATAGAGATCATTTTTGGGAACCAATACGTAAACAAAATAAAATATATTGTAAAGAGGCGTGGGTTGTGAATAA
This sequence comes from Mytilus edulis, assembly GCF_963676685.1. Classification (NCBI taxonomy): domain Eukaryota; kingdom Metazoa; phylum Mollusca; class Bivalvia; order Mytilida; family Mytilidae; genus Mytilus; species Mytilus edulis. The sequence continues at coordinate 56,037,961 of NC_092351.1, read as the reverse complement.
GCGTTTTTTTTTTAACTTGGAACAAATAACAAAACAAATCCGTTTGTATACATAATTGAATTCTGATAAGCTTTGCAGAATTTGCAAGTAGATTATATTATATAGTATGTGTGAAAAAACATAGCACGTCCATAAAACAAACTTTATTACAAAGTATATTATGATTTATATTGTTGACATTACTGTTTACACCTGATGAAACACATCTATTTATTGTAGGTATTGTTGCAATAATTGACCGTTCTTTATCACCACCACCCCTGCCACCAAAGCCTTTGAAGAAACAAACAAGGACACAAGAAAATAGTGGTTATTCTCCTGGTAAGATGTGACTATAATCGATAAACAAATCCAAAATCTTTTCAATTTATTTTTTTATATATATGCATATAAATGCCGCATCAGTGTACATATGGTACTTCAACCACTAGTTTATCGCCAGGAGATTTTATATGTGAATGTCAAAAGCAAAGAATCTGTATGGTTTTGGGTGCAGAAGAAACTTGTGTCTTATTTTGATTCTGACTGTCATCAGCATATTTGAAGCATTAGAATTGAGAATTGAAATAGGGAATGTGCCAAAGAGACAAAAACCCGAGCAAAGAGTACAAACACCTGATGGTCACGATTTGGTCTTCAACACAACGTAAAACTCCAGCGCCCGAAGGCGTGCTTCAGATTGACCCTACATTAACAATGTTCTAATTAAGTGATTATGGAGAACATTCTGAACTCAAAAATATATAAATGAACTAAAATCAAAGAACACATTCAACACAAACATAACTTGGAACAGGTGCAAAATACGTTTGAAATTCATATCTCTAATAAAATCTAAAAAATCTTCTTACACCTGTAGGGAAATTGGAATATACAAACACACAGCAATACACACACTTAATATGTCATACCTGTCGAACATTAATACAACAATTTTAACATAAATGCTTTCACCATTCATACCAAAAACGTTTTTGCAATGCATCAACAGAAACGTTATAAGACTAATAGTTTACCTTTAAAGGTTGTACTTCTGTAAATATAGACAATGTAATTTCCTATAGGAACCCTCTTTGATGGCTCAAACTGTATCCCTTTTACTATGAATTTTCGTTGAAAATCATTCCCTAGAATAGAAACTTGATGTGCTCTTCTGTTTTATTTATCAGCTTCAAAACATACATTGTTTGTAGTAGAGGCGGGCATGTTTTCAACGTTTATATGGCCTGACCTTCTAAATGCTTCAACTGATTTTAAAATACTGTACTACCCGTTTTTCAATTTTGTGTTTTCTTCAGAATTCAGTTTTGCAGCTACATTTTATACCATGTGGTCTCATTAAGATGAAACATAGAGATCATTTTTGGGAACCAGTACGTAAACAAAATGAAAAAATATTGTAAAGAGGCGTGGGTTGTGAATAAACGTCTTTTTTTTACAAATTGGAACACATAACAAAACAAATCCGTTTGTATACATAATTGAATTCTGATAAGCTTTGACGAATTTGAAATTAGATTATATCATATAGTATGTGTAAATACATAGCATATCCATAAAACAAACCTTATTAGAAAGTATATCATGATGAATATTGTTGAAATTACTGTTTACACCTTATGAAACAAATCTATTTATTGTAGTTATTGTTGAAACAATGGACGGTTCTCTATTACCACCACCACTGCCACCAAAGCCTTTGGAGAAACAAACAAGGATACAAGCAAATAATGGTTCTTCTCCTGGTATCAATCGATAAACAAATCCAAAATCTTTTCATTTTTTTTCTTCAAATATATGCATATGAATGCCGCATCAGTGTACATATGGTACTTTAACCACTAGTTTATCGCCAGCAGAATGTATATGTGAATGTCAAAAGCCAAGAATCTGTATGTTTTTTGGTGCAGAAGAAACTTGTGTATTATTTTGTTTCTGACTTTCATAAGCATTTTCGGAACATATAAATGAACTCAAATTAACTATTAGACAAAATTAATATATGTGAGAAGCTGCTGACTTGAGACAGTGCACAATTATATGGAGTTAAACATGTTTTCAGATATCCCAACCCTTTTCAGACCTGAAGCAATTGTAGAAAACACATATACACATCAACACGTCCAGTAAAAACTCGTATGATAGAAGTCCAAGTCCGATGTCAGGGTAGGTAACAAAAGAAACTACACAAAACTAAAAAAATACATAAATAAACAAAGGTCAACTAGCAGTAATTGACATTCCAGCTGCAGACCGCAATTTGACTAATTGAGAGATTATGTCTTCATTATAAAAACATCAAGTAGAATCCTTCCCATTAGCGGTTTAGTATCAACTATCATAAGATTTATGCGAGAAACATAACGCATTATATGTCAATAATTTTAATTTCCATATAGAAAAAATTAAAAGTAAAACTCATATAAGACCAACAAAGGCTTGGGACAGGCGCAAAAATATTGCAGGGTTAAACATGTTTTAAAGAACTCAACCATCGCCTTATGCCCCTAGCCAATTTAAACATAAGCATAGAAAAAACATGCATAGTTAGACTCAGTTAAAAAGAAATCCGAGTCTAATGTCAGAATAGGTAACAAAATAAACTGAACAAAATTAAAATGTTTCATATTTAAACAAAAGACTACTCGCAATTACTGACATGCAAACTGAAGACATCAATTACACTTATTGAAAGATTACACATTTATCATATGAATATCAAGCACACGTTAGGGATTTAGTATCATACTATCATAAAATATATGAGACGAACAGAACCCATATCATGCAGATAGCCGGTTTTATAATAAATGTGTTTATTTTCTACGCAAAGACCCTATAAGTGAATCAATATCAATACCGCAATCTTTAATGACCGGCCAACAGTATCGTAAACACATATTTCTTAATACTTTTCTGAAACGATTGGTTTGGTGAAATTCCACATTTTTGTGCTTTGTTAAGATTATTACTATAAAACATTGGATTTGATATATCCGAGCGTATAAGATAGCAGCATGCTGATTTATATTCACGAATAATGCCCTTGTATCGATGATAAAAGTTAGGAAATGTGTTGAGTAGTTTGTGATATTGAAAACCCTGGTGGAATAAATTTTCAGTAATACATGCATTGTAATTTGTATGCCATAAGTTTAGATTTGTCTTTGGGACCTTTAATTTACGAGGTGAAGATACCTACACAAGATTACTCGAGTTCAATGCGAAGTATTTTGCATCCGAAATACTATTGTATTGAACTTATTCGTCAGATATAGATTTCGTTTAAGGTCTAAATTGTCCGTTTAAAATGTAATTAGCACACAAAACAGTTTAAAGATCGGCAAAATATAGCACACATTGTGATGCGACAAAAGAACTGAACGTTATACGGCGTGATATAGGGCTGTATCATAATAAATGATGTGACATCTTTTACTCTGCGGCTGTTTTCCATAAAAGTGTAACATGTGTAATACAAAATAGAAGTACGATATGATTTACACTAATTTTCAATATTTTTGGTTGTATACAGTTATATAGAATGTAGGATCCATGTCCATCATGTTTAAACGGATTATTAAGCTCTTGTAAAAAACGGAATTCACCAACATGCAGATCTTTGTATATATATTTCTTCTTCATATCATTTATAATTAGCTTCGTTGACCGAAAAACAGTTGTATCCCCGTTTAATTAAGACAATACTGACTATGTTGCGTCATAATGCAGTTTTGTGCACATCTGCTAGATAATGGATGTTTGACTAATTGTTTGATTTGCGTACCGTATAACTCCATAGTACAACTTATTTACGTACGTTTGATTCAATGCACATGTGAATATGACTCGCCGTCATAGTGGAAACATTTGTCAAATGAAAATATGTATTGTCTTTTTCAACTGGTCTTCAACATGTTCTAAGTTTGTTTAATGTGAACTTATATAACGTAAGGCGACAAACCAGATATATTCAATATTGGAATAAGACAATCGAATACTTAATGCAACTGTTAACCGCTCATCGCTATCAGATTATACATATACTTTGTTGTGTAGTATGTAGTTGTCTATGTTGTGTCTTGTGAACTATTGATTGTCTGTTTGTCTTTTTCTTGTTTTAGCCATATCGTTGTCAGTTTATTTTCGATCTATGAGTTGTAATGTCCTTGTATCTTTCGCCACTCTTTTAAAGAAACAGTACATTCATTCTTTATTAAATAATAAGAATACATAAACATGTATTGTATTATCTCCAAAAGAAGTAAAATACCTTGTGAAACGACAGATAACATGTTACATGTATGATATGCATGTACCACAATGCCTATAATCAAAATATGATGGAAAAAGGTACAAGCAAGGAATCTACAGATCGAAATTTTTGCAAGTATCTTAGATCCAGGACAGCGCATTTTTAACAGAGACATACCTGTGCAAATGTTTTACATAGTTTTTTTTGTTATGTCGTATATCATGTATATACAATTGAGAATGGAAATGGGGAATGTGTCCAAGAGACAACAACCCGACCATAGAGCAGACATATTGCTATATTAACATTAGCGATGCAACATTCCGTCGATATCGACATTGGAAAAATCATGGATTTTTTTAATTAATCCGTTGGATGTATAAGATTGAAGTATATTTTATTTGTTATTTTTTGCTGATATGGTGGGCTGAGAATTGTTTAACTGATAATATTTTTTTATAATCATCTGTTTTGCTGTTACAATACTGTGTTTGTGTATTGGGAGGATTTGCTCGAAAAACTGTTTATATCAAACTCATTCTTTTTGAGCCTATCCTATCTCTGGAACAAATAATGGATGGTTGTCGTTTCTTGTTATGTTGTAGTATTATATATGATTATATTGCATTGTTTTGTGCATAAATAAGACCCTTTGATCGTTACAATGAACGAATGAATGAATAAATAGTTTATTAGAGTGTAATCTGAATATATACATTGAGTATTGACATAATGATTCAGCCTGCCAAATAGGCTTATGATGCACTATCATGTTTTAACTTTAAATATTACAGATATAACAAAATGAGGTCAAAATTATAACATTTAAAAAAATGTTGACATGCGTCTACTTCGATATTTACTATAGAAAGATTAAACAGTTATATAAATTCACGTCTTATATTGGAAAATTCTAAAATAAAGTTTGCTACAAGTTTGGTATTAGCATTTAAGAGTACTGTAATGGCTTCGTTTGGAGGTAGCTCATCAATGTGAATAGAAGGTAACTCCCGTAACAGTCTGTTTCGTGATTCAGTATAACGGTCATAATAGATGAGGAAATGTGTTTCATCTTCAATCGAACCTGAATTACACAATTTACATATACGTAGATTAGGTGGAATGTTTCTGTAACGACCTTGCTCAATTTCTAGTGGAAAAGTTCCAGAACGTTGCACCCTTGATAAATGTCTTTTTACATATGGTTCCGTTGAGAATTCGGACTTAAAAGTTTTATACGTTCTCAGTTTTGGCATTGTTCGCAATTCGTTACCCCATCTATCTTTGAAGTCATCTACACATTTACTTTTGGCTGTTTCTAAAACGTAGTTTGTAGAAATATTCTCGCCACTGTAGTTGATCAAATGCGTAAGATTACAAGTATTCAAAACTGTCTTGATATTGTTAAACCAGGTATTGTTGTAGCGTGTAGAGGTTGCAATGTCCCAACAGAACACTTTACGACAAAGTCTATTGTCTGGCATTTTCATGAGGCGACACCATAGGCGTATCGCATTACACTGCGTATGAATATATACAGGTAGCCAACCTATATCCCCTAAGACAACAGGAATCGGAGCACATTTGCTAATGCCAAGGAATGTCCTTATAGCTCTGTATTGTAATCTCTCAAGTGAGTCATAGCGCTTGATACCCCAGATACCAGAGGCATAATCCATAACCGGAATGACTGTGTTGTCATATATCTTTGTGTATATTTCGAAGTCCATATTACCCATATGCAAGAATTTTGATGTTAACGATCCTAATGATCTGCTAGCTGCCGCTGACAGTTCATTAACAGACACCTTATAGTCGATGTTTTCGGACAGTGTTAGGCCTAAATAACGGTACTTTTCTACGTAATCTAATTCCTTTTGTCCGAGTCTGAATAAAACATCTGATCTACTGGAAGATGCCTTACGAACATGCATAGCTTTGGTTTTTTCAATGTTCACATTTAGAAGATGTTTCTTTGTCCATTCATGTAGAACGTTGAGTTGAGACTGTAAGCCTTCACTTGAGTCCGAAATGAGAACGACGTCATCCGCGTAAAATAAACAACTAATCATGTCGTTTCCAACTAATACTCCTTGCGAAAGACCTTTGATAAGTGGCACACGATCGTCAATGAATAACGCAAACAATGTAGGTGCGAGGTTATCTCCTTGACGTACACCGGAATCTACCGAAAACCAGTCTGTGAACATCATTGGCGAAAGTCTAATAGCACTTTTCAAGATTGAATAAAGACATGTTATAACTTTGAACATGTTACCGTGAACACCCGCACCTAAGATAGTGTGGTTTACTGAATCGAATGCCTTGCTAAAGTCAACAAAACAAAGATATGTGTCGAGGTTCATTAATTTTCGGTTTCTCAGTATAGTACATACAGAATAAATGTGGTCAAGGCAAGATCTAAGACGTCGAAATCCATTTTGTTCCTCGCTTAATAGTTTGTTGTTTGCCAGATACTTCATCAATCTACCATTTAGTATTTGACTGAAGACCTTTGCAACGGTTGACATCAGACTTATACATCTGTAACGTAATGGATCACGATAGTCTTTTCCTTTTTTAAGTAATGGACAGATAATACTTTGGTACCAGGCATCAGGCACTATGCCATTCGAAAAGCAGACGTTGAACAGTTCAAGTAATACATGAATCAATTTCTCACTTTTTAAAAATTCGTTAGGCAAATTGTCCATACCAGTTGCTTTCCCGTTTTTAAAATTAAGTAATGCCCTTTTAAGTTCTTGGAATGAGATCGACTCATTAACTTTCGTAATGCCCGTGGTGTCATCTACTTCCTGAATATCACAATTATCAAGTTCTTGTTGGAGTTGTTGATTAAGTGTTTGCACTTGCGCTATGAACTGATTATCGACATTTACAACTTCGCTAGAGAACAGATTAGAGTACCCTTCTTTCCACCTTTGCAGGATGTCTGTGGGATTATGAGACACGGACCCATCAAGCATATTTACGCAGTCAATATAAGTGCGCGTTTTTCCAGGACCTAGTTTGTTAATTTCTCGCCAGAATTCTTTTGGATTGCCGCTGTTGAAAGATTTTATGTTGTTTAGTCTTTGTATTTTGTATTTGCGTTCTTCTTGTCGTAAACTTTTGTCAAATTGTCTTCTCTTTATTTTAAATATGTCTCTCAGTTCCGATTTCTCACGTCGATTTCCTTTAAATTTTAAAAAAACCTTTTCGGCTTTATCCACATCAGCCAGCTGATTACGTAAACTATCGTTCAAATACGGCCTCGCCTTACTTCGCTTACGTGTGCTTCTGTTTTGAATAAAGTCTTTATAGTACGTTTTATCATCCATTTCATCATGAAGAACATTGATTAAGGTATTGTATATAGTATTGATTTGGTTTTCTATATTTCGGATGTTTAGTAAAGAGTCAACTACCTTTTCAAGACTTCTGACGCAACGTTCGCTGCCAAAAATATCACTAGGAATGTTCGATACATTATATTTTCGAAATTGTGTTTTGTTTCCAGAAGACACTTGAGATTGGTTTTCAGATACTGTTTGAAGTTCACTGATGTTTTCGTATTCACAATTCTTAAAAGTGCAAGTAAGAACCGAGTGATCAGGGAACCTCGAGTCGGAGTACACATCAATATCGTAGTCTATAAGTAAGTCTGAGATAAGCTTTACCTCAAAATTGTTATATTTATCAGTGTCGCTGTACGGTATAATCATATAGTCAACAACGGACTTTCCTTGTGTAGACACATATGTGAAATTGTCATTCGAAGGGTCTCCGCGACCGTTTAACATACAGCAGTTTGCAACTGACAAGAAATCTAGCAAATGTTCACCAAACGCATTCTTTTGCTCGTCTATATATTGTCGTTTCGGTAAATCGTCTAGCGAATCGTTAAAATCCTGCGAGTCTCCTATTCGTCCATTGAAATCGCCACAAATAAAAATAGGATTGCCTGTGTTATAAAGATACAGTTGCGAGAGTAAATGCTGGAAAACTCTTGAGAAATGTTCCCTCTACTAGATCTCTCAGGTTGTAAATAGCATACACTGAAGTATAAGACTAAGTTCGGATCATTTACAGATTTTAAATATATCCAAAGTATATCATCTCTACTTTTGTCGAGAATGTCAATTTCAAAATATTCAAATATAGAGTTTTTAATAAGGAATCCTACGCCCCCGCTTCCTCGCCAAGCCTTATTTGAAATAACATTTCTATTATTACCTATCCAAGTGTAACCATTCATATTGATTGTCTGATTGTCTCTTAGATGACTTTCGCATATACCAACAATATCACAGTTTAGAATGTTTAATATATTTTCCCTTAAAATTCGTACCATTGACATACCAGCCATTGCAATTCCAGCTACCAATAGTTAATTTTGTATCTTCTCTATTTGACTAGCGTTGCTGTTAATTTTGTTTTTTAATAACCCGTACGTTTTTAAATTGTAGATTTGGAATAGATTTTGCTAAGCGTCGAAAGTTTGCCTCTTGCGATCTTTCTTGACGAGAACGATCCGTTTCTATATATATGTTTTTAAGATCATCAATACCTTTCAGTTTTCTTTTATTCTTTAGCACATCAACGCAATGTTTTCCCTCTTGGAATGACACAATAACGGGTTTCGTTCTAATTTGATTGCCCGTATTGGCTGTACCGTTATTTTGACCGATCTGTTGAACATCAATTACATTAAAATATAATCCAATAGAATGTACGATACCGTTAACGTATGCCTTACGGCTCTCTTGATCGTTGTTTTCGAGTTTCATGTTTTTAAATACCAGTTTATGTTGTGAGTTGTTCTCGTTTGTAACCGATTGTAAACTGTCTGTATTATGACCTGATTCATATTTTGACATCTTTGATTGTAGTTCCTTTATTTTATTGTCAACATGTGCAAATTCTAATGTCATTTCATCTTTCAGAGATTTTACATGTCGTTGTATCTCTTGTGTAAACTTAGACTCCAAGTTTGTTATTCTATGTTTTAATGAAGTTCTGAGAGAGTCTTGGTTTTCTTTAATGGTCAGCATTAGTTGATATAAATCATTTGTGGAGATTGTGTTATCTTTCGACGGGTCAGACATGACTGGTTTTAAAGAAATATCAACAGGAGCAGTGTACGATTGTGTGTTCACTCGTTTAGGTGGTGGACGATATAATTCACTATCAGTGTCTGAGGAACTGTATCGTGGCCTACGAGGACCGTTTTTGTATCTATGCATATTTTCGAGAGTGTGGAATGTGTGTATACTTTCCTAGTCTATATAGCAAACTTAGACGTATCATTGACAGTTCAAATACACCAATACTACTAAAGTTATTTAGATATCTATCGGACAAAAACATAAACGTCCATCTTGACGAGCCTCATTTTCATTACAAGTGGGGTTTTTTTTGCGACTTTGCTACCTTTCTATTCCATTGTATTCGGTATGGCTTTTTTCATTGTTGTAGACCGAAAGGTTTTATTACAGCTGCAATCGTCTACGTCATATTGTATCACCAGCAAGGATACCACAACTTTTCATTTTTTATATCGAATCTTACATCACAATATGTGTTAACCATTCCAGTCGCGTAAAAGCTGTTTAGTCGGGAACGCATAACTATTAGTGAAGTTCGTATAGTGTGTGAATGCAGCAGTGTAAAGCGGAAATATAAATATATGAACGGAATACAATCAAGAAGCATGTGTCATGCATACTATTGCGAATTAGTACCTGTTTATAGGTGACCTTAAAACATTGCAATTTTCATAGATTTGTCTTCTCCTTGTGTCAATACCAAAGAAAAATATCAAAATGTAAAGTACTCTTCTGGTTTCCGTAGACTCTTTAAAACTGTGATAGTATTGTTTGTGAACACATAGATTCCCCAAATGGTCCACATTTAAATTTTGCAATAGTATTTGTTGGTCGAATCAATGCGATTTTTGTCAGTGCAAAACACCTAACATGAGCTGTGTATTCACGATTCCTTTTTTCTGGAGGAAACGGCATGTGTACTGGTACTTAGAAGATGTAATCGATTTCTTAATTAAACAAAAGTTTCGACACAAGAGTAGATTTTAGCTTTCCAATTGCAAACTTTCTTTTTCTTCATAGAAACATTCCTGCGTTGGCCTCATACGGATTATATATAAACCTGGGTATGCAATACTTCAGGGCTAGAAATTCACCTCAAAATTTCATTGACTAGGGTTGCACTTATAAAACTAAGTATTTCCAAGAGGTGAAGTAAAATTCAGCCCTTTTGAATTCATTTGGTAGATCAGAAAACAAATGATATATTCCGACACGTCATACATACAATCCAAATTTCTTTTCTCCAAATGTGACCTACTGAATGAGACATACAACCTGGTTTGTATGTACATGAACATCACGACAGGTGTCACATGTGGAAGAGAATGTGCTTAATCTCTTGATATTACCCCCTTTTTTGATGGGGTTCTTGTTTTTCAGTCTTTAGTTGTATAAGATGTGTTTAGTATAGTTGCTTGTTTTTTTGGGGTCTTTTTCTTTTCTAGTGTACTGGAATGAATTGTCGAAACCTTTCTCAAACTATATATTTACAAATTAACTTAGTGTTTCAACTGCTGTAGACAGTGTTAACTCTCGATGAATTTTTGTTTTGATTTCTTATATCCATTTTAGTCATATTTCTTTATATGGTTTTGATCTTGTATAAACGTGTCCAACATTTGAGTTTGAAAAGAGGGACGAACGATACAAAAGGGACAAATACAGAGGTAGAAAAGCCTTAGTAATTTCAAAAAATTCAATATTTTGTAAACAGTAAATTTATAAAGTCGATCTGAATGTAAAATCAACGAGATTTTGCTTATTCCTGTGAATTTGTTTCCCCAAGAAGCTATTTTTTAATAATTTTTAATCTTTGCTTAAAGTCATAGCTTACAGACCAAAGTATTTACTTTCAGGTTTTTACACGGTCAATGCTTTTTCTAAGTATATTCAAATTTAATTTTTCTTTAACACAATTTTTTACCACCTCAGTGAAAAAGAAGTCTCGGTAAATAAATATCGGTGCAATTTAGTATAAATTTGAAAACCATTTCACGCATCAGCCATGTTAGCTGTGCATTTTGTATATAAGACGTATATAAATATGTATTGTGCGTAATCATTTTGATACATTTTGTCTTATTTAGAAATTCATGCATTGTGAATGTAATGTAGGGTTAAAAGGTAAATAAATAAAGTTGATACGCGTCAATTAGTTTTGCATTGAAAAGAAAAGCTGGAGCAATTTTATTTTCTACTACTTGTTACTAAGAAAAATATAATTCGAATAGTAATAAAAAAAAGGAAAATATTGAACTCATAAATCTAAAACAACTGACAACACCATGGCTAAAAATGAAAAAAAGACAAACAGAAAAACAATAGTACACATGACACAACATAGAAAACTAAAGAATAAACAACACGAACCCCACCAAAAACTAGAGCAGATCCTGCTCCACATGTGGCACCCGTCCTGTTGATTACAAATCCGGTAAATAGTCTAATTCGGTAGGTCACGTTCATGAAAGGGAAGGGGATTGTAGTGATCATCTCTGGTGGATTAAAATTAACTGATTTCTGTACACTAATGGTAAAAACTGATAAAAACCTTTGACATGTTTACGTACCTTCACAGGGATTTTAATTCCTACTTGAAGTCGGTTTTGTGTGACAGTCATTCTCTTTTTCATTTTCTGTCATTTTTTTAATATAGAGAAGGTCGTTAGTTTTTCTCGTTTGATTTGTTTTACATTGTCATTTCGAGGCCTTGTATAGCTGACTATGCGGTATGGGCTTTGTTCACTGTTAAAGGCCGTACGGTGACCTATACATTTTTTGTAGTTTGTAATTTCTGTGTCATTTTGGTCTCTTGTGGACAGTTGGTTCATTGGCAATCATACCACATCTTTCTTTTTTATATTCATACATTTACAGAACATCACGGCTACAAATAGGTATAAATAAACTCATCATAGATACCATGACCAAATTTTGTATATACGCCAAACACGCGTTTCGTCTTCAAAAGACTCATCAGTGACGCTCGAATCCTAAACATTTAAAAAGGCCAGATACAGTACGAAGTTGAAGATCATTGAGGACCAAAATTCCTAAAATATGTTAAGACATTAGAAAATGTGATATGAGTGCCGTGGAGACAACTCTCCGTCGAAATAAGAATGCGTAAAAAGTAAACAATTATAGGTCAGACAAGACACTCGAGACGGAGCCTTTGCTCTTTTGCTAAAAGTTCCGTTAACATACTTTGAAATAAGTTCGAATATGTCTTTTTGTAAATTACCCCGTTTTGTCTGTATTCAGCACACACCTACATGCACACCATTTGAACTATTCATGATTCATTTCAATAAAAAAAATGTCAGAAACAGTAACGTTTGGTGAGAGGTGTCACATTTGCTACAGGCTTTGTCAAGTAAAATTAAGAATGGTTATTATCTTATATGCAAGGAAATGGTATGTGAAATTTTGTCTCTAGTACTAGACACGATAAAACTGTTTTCATGTACTCATATATTTTGTTTATTTGAAACACAATTTGCACTAAGTGGAAAATTGACAAAGACTTAAAGTGGTGGTATTACACCTTAACTTGTCTTTTAAAACGAGTTTGAAAGTTTCTTTTCTCTTTAATGAAACAACATGTACGTAACGTTATGTTTTTTTTTTGTGTGTATTCTTCTTGTCATAATGGCTGTAACTTGTTCTAACAATAGAAACAAGTTTATAAACATTTTTTTTAGAAAATCTAGACTCAAAACAGCAGTATGCTATATCAAGTAGGATAATACACATGTTTTTATTGGCGTATTATTGTTTACTTCCACTCAGTAGCAAATTTTTCACGCATATCTAAGACGAGAACAAACCAATATTAAATCAGAGAGCTACGTTCTGCAATAGATTAACCAGAGAAATGGCAGGAATTTTTATAGTTGCTTAAAATAGAGGTATTTTAGATACGGACAGAAACATTTCCTCGAATTTATGTATTATTCACAGCCAAACAGATTGCCTCTTTATAGAATAAGTATTTCCAACTCAATTTTGTTTATGTCTAGTAACGGACAGGTATATGAATTTCTTCCTCTCGAATGTCCAAAGAATCCTTGGATCTTTAACCTTGAAATGATCTAATGCATCATTAGTTAACCAATGTCAAATCTTGAAAATCGAACATGATGAAAGACAATAACAATCTAAACCAAGGGGTAAACTAAGACTAAAAAAACCAAGGGACATTTACATTAAAAGTTATAAATAATGAATAAGAAACAACACGAACTCAATTTAAAACCAGGAGTGAAATCAGTTCCATTTCCTGCACCGTATACGGCTACCGTCGTGTTATTTATTTGTTCAGTTTGGTAATGATGGAATGTAATTATGACTGAAGAAGAATATCGGATATGATTTCTGACACACTTTTGTCATAATGGCGAATCAGCTCATGATGGCGACCATTATATTTCTTGAGTGATGACCCTAATTTGATTGATGTATAGCCCCATCTAAGCAACTTTTAAGAAAGCAGTATTCCTAGTTAAACAAAATCAACGTACTTTGAGCTAGCCTTATAGGAACGTTTCACTTGAGACACATATACTCCATATGCTGGTGCCGCTGGGATGTTGCTACATAGAAATGGAAAGTTGACCATAGGACAATTAAAATCATCGCGTTTGTCATAAATTTTGGTATTCAACCTACCAACAGTTGTCATTTCGAGAAAAACTGTTTAAATGTGAGGCAGATTTATCTGTGTCGGTAGTATCTTTTATTTCAAGTTCACTTGAATATATTAAATGTAAGTGATCACTGAACCAAATACAGTAATCCCAATATGGAAAGTGTCCCCTGTTTGGATGCATCAGCCGATATTCGTGTATCTGCCTCACCCTATTATATTTCATGATAGCGTAAGATATATCAGTCAATCTTATCAATGTTATCTGACATTGCAGATGTTGGAAACACATATTAATGTGTCTGATTTTTGCCAAGCGTTTATTTTTTTTTATCAGAAAAGGTATTGCCAAAGCTGCATGTGTGATAGACAGGGTTTAACCAGATGGCGTTGTAGTGTTAGACGCGATTTTATTCCAAACAATGTATTTAAAAAAAACCCAGGACCAATGTGTTACATATCCTGCCATCGAAACATTCTTTAAAATGAAATGAAAAATTAAGTAACTGTCTATTATGAACTAGTAAACAATTCAGTAAATCCATTAGTAATCATGATTAATTCTTTTGGTTTCTGAGATAATGATTCATTCTATTAAATAATTTCAGGCATTTCAATTATACCTTTCAATTTGTCCAGGTATTTTGTAATATGCAGATACAAACTAGTAAATATTATTTAGAAAATTCCTAAATTATATAAGCATTTTACAAAATGGCTTAATTTAGGAAAATGCATGTAAAATATAATAATTTATGTCATTATCTAATAACACCGTTTTTTTTCTCTCACACAACAGGTATGAACAAAATAAAATACTCATATACGCATTTATTTTTCAAGTATTGTAACCTATTATCAAATACAAATGTGTTATTCATTAGAACAAACTATTCAGAAAATATCTTACACAGATACGGATGACCGTTACGAATTACGAAGAAGGGGAAGAGTATTGTTACACCATGAAAAGTTTGGGTATGCAACCTCTAAATCAGTTAGAATTGAAAACCTATGTTAAAGTTTTATTATTTTTATTTTATTACGTTTTTTTTTAATTCTTATCTTTTCAAATTAATGCATTTCATATAAGAAAGAAGATGTGGTATGATTGCCAATAAGACAACTCTCTTAATAAGCTACCGCCTTTATATAATTTCAGAGAATAAACTCCAGTATGATCAAGACACTAATGATGAAGCAATCTCGGATGAACCAGTAATTTATGAAGACCCACTCTGGGATGATGCTCAAGACATTTATGATGAAGCACTCTATGGTGATGACGCAATCTCGGGTGATCAAGAAACTTATGAGGACCCGGACTCAACTGTTGAATATGTCACTGAGGAATGTGAAGGTATAAAAAATCAAAGTTCATTTCAACATCAAATAACATGAGCTTTTTGTGCCCAATTTATACGAGTTATGTTTTCTGGTCTGTGAATCCGTTTGTCCGTCCACTCGTCCGTTTGTCCGTTCGTCCGTTTGGTCGTCGGTCTGTCCCGCTGTAGGCTACAAATGTTGATCGAAGACTCGAAGTCGTTTTCGAGGAATTTGAAGTCCAATAAAATCGAAACCTGCGACACATATTACCTATGATAAGATATGTCTAATTGTATTGCCAAATTAGAGATTTTATCCAATTTTCACGGTCCACTGAACATAGAAAACTATAGTGCATATTGGGCATATTGTACTATGGACACATTATTGTTTCATAGTGATTAATATATATTAAATAATGTTAAAGCATGTACAAGCATTTCAATTGAAAAGAACTAAATAAACAAGATAATATCATATAACATGTATAATGTATCGGCATTTTGTTCTGTATAAATGTGTAGATGAAAAATGCTACTGAAACATAATGTCAGCTCATTGAACATTACAAAACTGTGTGTTTGAATGCATAACGTCAAGAAACAATATCATCATATTTGCAATAAAGAGTAACAAGAAAATGATGTTCACGAACACGTCACATTTAAAGATGAAACACTGCAAACTTGTTTAAGCAATCGTGTGTTTTTAGGTTAAAAAACAAAAAAATTACAAAGACGCATAGGTGGTAATTAAGGTTCGACTTGTTGGAACTTAAATTTCTAAAATCAAAAAGTTGCATAAATGTACCAAGTTCCATCCTTCAGATGTTCAAAAAATATCAGTCTTTCAGACATTCTTATTTATGTTTTTGAATGTTGTCCTGGTTTTATTTTTGCACACGAGCTTCAATGTATTACATTTATTGACCAAACAAAGCCAAAACTACTAAACATTCATGTTCAGAGCTTATATTCATATATCTGCAAAAATAGTTTGCCACACAATGCATAATACAGAATTTGTTTGAGTTAAATATCTGATGCGGTAAAGCTGTTGCTCGTTTATACTTTGACCAAACAGCTAACTTGAACTGAGGTTTTAAATATATTATATTCCTACATGTGTATGAATTTAAACTAAGACGTTGCGGTTGGTTAAAACCCTATCACAAGTACAATCATATGGATCTGTCGGGGGTTGGTAAATTTCATATGGCTGTTAATGAAGTCACGTCTTCTGTGTTAATGGTTACGTCATCTATTGATTTTGTTGTATTTCATTGTTTATTGTTCTTTAAATCGCGTCAGAAAAAGTTCTTTGTTCGAAACATTTGCTATACGGTTCACTACTGACACCATACAAACCATAGATCATTTATAAAATCTGTATGAGATTCCGACTTCGGACTCAACCCCTTTTGTATTTCACAAACCCTCTATGGTCCTTAAGGGGTCAGTAGTAAACCGTATAAACCATTTATCGGTTCCGTAGAGGAATTATTTATGACAGAAATAAACATCATTTTCAGGATCGTAACCACATGTACATTTTGTGTGTCCAGTGTCCAAAATAACACAATTATGTCTCTGAATAAACTGGGTAACATAGAAATCAAAACTAAGCATTCAATGTCTGATTCCATTTTGTATATACCCTTAAGCCAAGGCGTTCATTTCATATGAATACATTTCCGTTATGTTTGAAATCTTTTATGCACAGATCACAGTTGAAAAGGTTGTCTTGCAACAGTTCTGTTCAACCAGTAGCTAAAATGTGATCTTCATAAATATAATAGGTACACAGATTAAAATTTAATACGGATGTGTATAAAGTAATGCATCGTCTACACGCAATTGAACTTTACATCTTAGTTATACTGGAAAAAAGTACCACAATTCATAATTATTGGTTACATAGATAGATTGTCATTATTGCAACATAACTAACATCTCATATTTAAATTTATGTCTAAGAACGAAATCCATCCCTTGAGGACAATGAAGACGATGTTTACCTCATTTGCAATGAACTGCTTGTTAGTGATGCAGATGTAAGTTATTATGAATAGTGTTATCTGATGGTGTTTGTCTTTTACTTATTTTAAGCATGTATATTAATCTAGTATCACACTGTTCGGAGTGTGAATAAATACGTGATATGAAATATACTATATATAAAGTACTTTGTTATCGCTTAAATATCATTGCATAACCTCAATTTCATGTGTTCAAAAAATTGGAATCCTCTTTTAGCAAATGTTTTGGATGTTATGCAAACAGTAAATAGGTCAATACCTTACTATAGTTAGTAACATATACTTAATACAGGTATATCAAGAGGAAATGTGCGAAATTAGTTATGGATGTCTTATGTATGTTAAACATTTTAAAAATCCCCTTATCAAAATAATGTGAAAGAAAAAACGGGATCACAAAGTAACTGTTTTTATGAAATTGAACTACAAATAATGAGTTTAAGAAATAAATCCGATGTTATGGTTGTTCCTTAATAATGTATAATCTGAAATTAATACTAATATAAAGTTCTTACAATCATGAAATTGCTAGCGTTTACGTTATTTGAATCTTGGTTCGACGTTGACACATGATCAATCATTATCAATCAATCATTAATCCCTTATTTCTAATTCTGTAAGTATCAATATCATTATATTATATTTTCGATAGACCATTAGCTAAACTAAACCTTTTCAGACCGATCAAAATATTAGGCCTCATGTAACTTTTCGTGTGCGAACTATATTTTAACAATGTTGTTTTCATGTTTAAAAAGATAAAAAAAAACCATTAGAATCATATTTCAATGCTCAAAACTTCATAAAATTTAGTAAAACGGATTTCAAAATTTAGTTGTAAGTTCGAATTATAAAGAATTACTGAATATGTAACTGTTATTTGTTTTTCGAATCATCATACAATCAGATTTTCAAATTCAAAAATACTTTTACTGTACATATACTGATTTTTTTCAATGAACGGAAATCGTTTATTCCTAGTTTTACTATGGTGTCGTGTTGTCAGCTGTCACATATTTCAATTGCTAATTGTAGAGCTTTATTCTAATTGATACTTAAAATTTGTTTATTTTTATGCCCCGCAACGAAGTTGTCGGTGCCATATTGTTTTACCCTTGTCCGAAATTCCGCAATTCCGCAATTCCGCAATTCCGAATTTCTGCATTTCCGAATTCCGTAACTCCGTCATTCCGTTATTCCGTTATTCCGCAACAAACTATTATACAGAGTTTTTTTTCTAAACAGGATTTAAACCAGACGATGCGTATTCTGAACATTTAAATCTCGTCCGAGCTGCTAAAGACCACGCATGTCTATATTCAGAGACATCATATAACCTACAATAGCAAAACGTATTCAGTCCAATAGGAACACGTCTCAATATTATGTTTTTCATGTTAAGGACCTGACAACGGCATTTTAATAAAACAAGTAATAGCTTGTTTGGTTTGGTTTATGACAAACAAAAGTATATCAAAAAGGTATATCACTTCAAAATATGACGTAACAAAAACCGTTATTTCGATACAAATAGACAACAATGAATATTTCTGTTTTTGTAGAAATCACAGTAGACAATGGTAAAGATGTTCATTGGTGAACAAGTAGACTATATATTTGATGAAGATTCAAGTCGATACATATCTGAATATTTTAGATTAACAGCAAAACGCTTGTTTTCCATGAAGAGAATGATTAGTTCTGAACGAAATATTGACGGAAGTCTGTTGATCAAGTTGGTTTTCGTTGTTTTTGTAAATAGAGTATATAGCCTTTTATATTGCTAGTGTATCATTTGTATAGTGACTTATAAATTATGCACTGTTATCATGGTTATAATGTTTTTCTATGTTTGGTGTATTTTCTTAACACACTTAATGCATTTTTATATGCCATGTTCACTGTAATAACTAAACTCATCGAAGATTGCAAATTATTCAATTCAAAAAGGACAAAATGTAATTTAGGTTACACGTAGAAGATTAACCATAGCAACGAAGTTCAATGCATTTTCATGGTGTTAGTTCTCGTTGCTTGAAAAAAAAGTTGTTTATTTGGTATTTAAAAGAATCTTTAGAAATTTGTCACAAGTTACAAGCGAGTCCTCTAAATGCAATCACTATGAAATTGTCCAACCGATGAAAGTGTAGACTATTTTGAAGTTATGAGATCCTTGAGGTCTGTAAAGGTTTTTTTCAACCATCAAATTTTTGGTGAGCAATTTTGATCTGTTTGAAGTGGTAGTATATTAACAGCAACAGAGTGGTCTTATGCTGATAAAAGTGTTCATAGAAATAAGAAGATGTGGTACAAGTGCCCACGATACAACTCTGTATCCCTATTACAATTATAGTTTTAGAAGTAAACTATTAAAGGTCAAAGCACGGTCTTCAACACGAACCCTTGGCTCACACCGAACAGAAAGCTATAAAGAGCCTACAAAATTACTAATGACTAACAGTTCAAACAAGATAACTAATGGTTTAATCTATATAACAAGAGGCTTGCAAGAGCCTGAATCGCTCACCTGGTAAACAATGCCTTATTGAACATATTGAACCATGCCAGGCAAACATGTACAGCTAACAATTCTTCAATATTACAAATATATATGACTTACTGTTTATAAATAAAGAAAATGAGACCAAAACACAAAAGGACATTTACCTCTTAAGGGGTCAATTGACAATTTTGGTCATATTAACCTATTTGTAGATCTTACTTTGCTGATCATTTTTGCTTTTTACAGTTTATCTTTATCTATTATGATATTCAAGATAATGACCAAAAACTGCAAAATTTCCTTAAAATTACCAATTAAGTGGCAGCAACCCAACAATGCTTTCGTTTTTGAGATATAATCCAAAAACTGCATTTGACCCCTATGTTCTATTTAAAGTAAGGGCGGCCATGTTTTTTGACGGATCAAAAATCGAAGCACACACTTTGTGCAGGATAATCTAAGGAACTATCATGCTAAGTTTCATCCAAATCCATTCAGTAGTTTCAGAGGAGAAGATTTTTTAAAGTTAGCAAATATGATGAACAAATTGTGAAAAATTGTCATTAAAGGACATTTACCCCTTAAGGGGTCAATTGACAATTTTGGTCATATTAACCTATTTGTAGATCTTACTTTGCTGATCATTTTTGCTGTTTACAGTTCATCTTCATCTATAATAATATTCAAGATAATGACCAAAAACTGCAAAATGTCCTTAAAATTACCAATTAAGTGGCAGCAACCCAACAATGGTTTCTTTGATTCATCTGAAAATTTCTGCGCTGATAGATCTTGACCTAATAAACATTTTTACTCCATGTCAGATTTGCTCTAAATGCTTCCGTTTTTGAGATATAAGCCAAAAACTGCATTTGACCCCTATGTTCTATTTAAAGTAAGGGCGGCCATGTTTTTTGACGGATCAAAAATCGAAGCACACACTTTGTGCAGGATAATCTAAGGAACAATCATTATAAGTTTCATTCAAATCCATTCAGTAGTTTCAGAGGAGAAGATGTTTGAAAAATTGTTAACGACGACAGACGACGACGACGACGACGACGACGGACGCCAAGTGATGAGAAAAGCTCACATGGCCTTTTAGGCCAGGTGAGCTAAAAAACGATTAAATATTTTCTGACGTTTAAATTGTAACCTTTTCTCAAATCAAACACTACAATATAATGACAGATTTTAGTGATTTCCATCATTAGAGGCTTGTCACATAATATGAAACAGCCGTATAAATCTTGATTTTGTATGCATAATGTGTAAAAGTAATAAACACGATTGTTATGAAGAACGTCGCATGTCCCTTATAAGTTTTGTCTGGGTTTTATTTGTCCTACATTTTCAAATAACTCCCGAATAGATGTGATATTAATTGTTTTAAATAATTTTGGTCGATCGCTTTCAAAGCATTATGACATTAACATTACATAGATTATTTTGCAACCATTTTGTAACTCTTACATCTTTACTATGCACTATCACTTCGTACACATATTCAATTTTACTTGTTTAATGTAATTTCTTCTGTTTTTGGTGTTTTGGTTTATGTATATACAATTGTTTTAGAAACACCACTAAAGATAAAATAATACGTAGGACTACAATGCAGTTGTCATATTTCTTTTACTTTTTTTTGCAAGATTAATGGAAGGATTTATGTTCCAACATTTGTGATACAATTATATAAAGAGTAACACTCTTTCAATCTGGATTCAAGCCGGGATACTATTTTGGTACATAGTTGCAAGATGCAACAAATTCTTGATCGTAAATGTTCAATATTATTAATTGAAAGTGGGCTGCAATGTTTTTATTTTATGGTGTACCTAAACATTGTTAATGGTTGAAGCTGACAATTAATTATTTGATATAGACTAAGATCATTAATGTAGAGGCTTCCATTTTTACTGAAATTTTTTGTAGATGTTATCTAAATCTGTTCAAGTTCAAGGACTAACGACATTAACAATTATACCTGTGCATGCATGTACTGCGTATACTGCCTATGTCTCTTGTACTTAACATTGCACATTTGTAAATATGTATTTTCTACTTTAGTTAAAATCCAGTTAAAATATATGATTGCTATTTTATACCTGTTTTATTGAACTGGTCATATAAGCTGCACCGTCGGCTCAACCTTTTAATATCATAATGATTAAATTATGCTCAAAAGCAAAAAAAAAAAACAAGTTTTACATATGTTTAAATTACATGTCATTGAATAAAATGAACATTAAATGTAAAACTCTGAATTTCCTATGCCGATAATCAATACATTTGAAAATTTTATATTATACAAAATGCTTACTTGAAATTAAACCACTTTTATATGTACAATGATATTTGGAACCGCAAGATAACTATAACTGTATAGTTGTAATTGTGTACTGATTAATTTAGGTTTATTTATATTGAATATATTGTTTAATAAATATATCACATAATTCTCTGTGTTTCTTCATTTCAGTCACATGCTAGGATTCAAATTGTGAAGAACTTGGCTGTCTTTCAATGTTCCGTAATGTTAAGGGCCTCGGTTGTAATGTGATCTACTAGTTCATCTTCTATATCACGATCACTAGGCTGTTATCACTGAGCGTGTAAACTCGAACCCCTCTAGTTAAATTCTTATCTTTCGTTCGACTCAAATATTTTATGGATACATGTAGTTGTCTCGTTATCTTCATAATGTTTCAATTTTTACCTGCATGTACACTTTTTGATGGACATCATTAGTAATTCAGTGGTTGTCGTTTGTTGATGTGTTACATATTTGTTTTTCGTTAATTTTTGTACATGGATTAGGCCGTTAGTTTTCTCGTTTGAATTGTTTTAGATTTGTCATTTTGGGGTCTTTTATAGCTGACTATGCGGTATGGGCTTTGTTCATTGTTAAAGGCCGTGTGGTTACATTTAGTTGTTAATTTCTTTGTCATTGGGTCTCTTGTGAAGAGTTGTCTTATTGACAATCATACCACATCTTTCTTTTTATAGTTACTATATGTTGATCATGACAGTACGTTGATATTTAAATTATTTATTGGGCTTTTTGTGTAGTTGGGTTTCTGTCTCATCGACGTATTATTTTCTACATATCTTTTATTCATTTCCTATATAAAAAAAGACATACAAAATTATGAATGTGGATTTGATTTTTTTTCAAATTTCAAGTTAATACTGTTGACTTTATTATTAATGAATAAATAGAACAATTCTCGTGATCTGGCCGATTTTCTTAGCGCGCAATCGGATTTATGACGTGAGTTGATTTTCTGCAAATGTGACTACATCTAAAGCGACGTCGCGAAATGTAATTATTTCTTATTAGAAACATCGCAAAATTACAACGTTCTGATTAATAACGTTGCGAAAACAACACGAAAAGTTTTGAAAACGTGATTGTCTGCCCCTGCTATTTTATCATATGCCCTTAACACATGGAGTCTGAAAGCTAGATATACATGTAGTGTGCATTGTATAACACGGTTACAATTAGTATAAACGCACTGTACCATTAAACGATTGATTGAAATAGATGACCAAAGACATACGAACACTTTCTAATCATCTAACTCGAACCCAACAAGTGTCGGAGGACATTCTTATATGATTAGCCAGTTGCGTTTAGGATAATTTACTACTCGAACATGGAAAAGTATGTTGTGCTTGCTAAGCATTTGATTGGTATTTGCCTGGTATAGTGACACAGGGTAATATGAAGTGGCAGGTGATCTAAAACTTTAGCTACATAAAATGTCTTTGACACTAAGCTCACTTGATACTAGATTCAATCCATTTGGCTGATTACGCTAAGGTTTTAAGTGCAAGCATACAGACCGAAATTAGAGCAAGACAATGAAAGAACTGGTGGTAAAAGTAATATATTTTTTTTAATCAAGCAGGCCATACTTTAAACATTTTCAAGTTCTTATACATTCAGATAGAGACACATTATTTACGTTCACAGTTAGGCAGTCTTAGTTGTTTAACCAACAGCTGAATGGATTCAACTGCTGGTGGAGGTTTCTCTCCGAAGGAATTTTGTGTTCACATGAATTAACAATGATATAGTCATAATCATAAATTAAATCTTCACAAGATCTGTTTTCGAAGAACTCAGAATTTTCTGTCACAGGTATAGGAATATTTGGTCCACGACGCGCCTCAATTTCTAACATTATTTCCCTTTTAATTTTGTTCGAGCGTCATGGACAAGTCTTTTGTTGACGAAAAATGCGTCGTGTGTACATATTCTTAATCGGGGTATCTATGATTAGTTTATGAATAGCGACGATTTTGACAACAATCAACAAGTCTCTGTTTACAAGGTATCCCATGATTTTATTATATTTGTGTACGCTTTGCAATGTGTGAGCATAAATTACTCCCTTTTCATGTTTTACTTGAATTAAATTTAAAAACTTTTTTCTTTCATGATACCACTTGATAGCGGGACTGAGGAAAGTAGTTAAAATGATTCTTCCGCATATAACATAAGCATACGATTTAGAAAAGCAACTATATACGTCACAAGCAGATCACTTTACTTCGTTAGAAATATTTAGTGTATGCCATTTTAAACATTTGAGCTATTACATCGAGCTGCAACTCGAGGCACTAGAAGCTAACAACTTAGACGTAGATACTATTTTTTTTCAAATTTTCCTTTCATTTCTTAAAATGACACCACGATATATTCTTACGAACATAACATCGTCACTCGATACCAGGTTACCATCAACTGAGGTGGTACAACACATAAGAGAAAATCTAGCAAACAAACAAAACAAGCATACAATGAACCTGATAGCGTTTATCATCGAAATGATCATCTCTATTGAGAGCGACTCATGAAAACCATATACAATTCCAATGAGGCTCCTGTATCCGTTTGTGAAATGTAGCAACATTGTAATGCCGTAACAAAACATGTGATCAAAAAGTAAAAAATATTGGTAACTTATATTGATACCGACAACAAATTTTGAAAGTGTAAGCTTCAAATCATACCCTTTAACGCCAGGAAATCTGTTTGGAGGTTTTGGGTACCTAATAATCATGTTCGTATAAGAAGACCATAAAAAAGAAAAAAATGACACTTTTAATTGATATCCTCTTGCAATGTACATAAAGTAACCGCAGACTAAAAGAGCTCTTTTTTACATAAAACTATTCAACCTGAAGTACCAAAAGTACCAAATTTTAATTACGGAACTATATAATCAATAAACAAGGAAATCATTGTCGGCACCCCATATTAACAATGATTAATGCTGACAACAAATTTTGCAATTTTAAACTCAAATCTCTTCAATTTTCTGTTTAATCATCCATCCTGAGATATAAGAAGTACACAATTATCAGACCAGTTCATGAATATAGTATCTTGTTAGTTTTCAATGTTATCAAAATAAGTATTAGCAACTGTAGACTTATAGAGCTCTCAACGTGTGTGAAACTATTTCTGAGGTACCAAACAAAAATCAGAACTGTAATGCAGTTGTATAATATTCTGACATAATTGAAAAATATATGCACCTTTTCTTGATGCTGATAATAAATTTTGCTATTTTTAACTTTAATTCCTTTCATTGATGTCAAACAGTCAAACCTGAGGGGAAAAGTACTCAATTATCAATGCAGTTCAAAGATATTAAAAAGAAGAAAAAAAAGAAATATTGTATCGTTTCTTTTTTTTTATCGACATAAAATTAGTAAACGTAGATTTATAAAGTTCTTAGTTTGTGTTAAACTAATTATCCTTATATAGCCAAAAGAACAACATGTTCATTCCATTGCATAATGATCTAACAGAATGAAAAATATTGGCACCTGGTTTTGATGCGACAACAAATTTTGCAATTCTAAAATCAATCTCTTCCCTTGTGTGTCTAACAATTCATCATGAGGGTTAGTTCAAGAATATGTATAAAATAAAGAAATATTGTCACCTTTTATAAATATTTTAAACCGTAGACCTATATAGATCGCAATAAGTTTTTTTTTACATAATTTCATTACATATTTACACTAAGTCTTGTTGATAGAAACATGAAATACCTCATCGGCCTCTTTAGCATAAATATATATCATATACTATGGTTAGTTTTGTTGGTAAACAAATGGTTATTAATCCAGATTTAATCTATGTATTCATCTGAGTTATTTTATTTTTATCAGCTGTTTTGTTTACAAAGTAGCTTGGTTAACACGTGTAGTGTTATGTAACATATCTAATCAAATGGATTCGTCATGACATTGTACAAAAAATTTATTTTGTATGAATTATGATATGCCGTCATTTCATTGTGAGGTAATTGTTTGATCGAAATTCGTTTGTGCTTTACAAAAAAAAATATCTTCTATTTCCTTGTTAAATTGAGAATGGAAATGTACATACACTCCAGTTTTTTTATATTGACGGTACCAATTCAATTTTGACAATTTGTGTTCCAAATGTCTTCTGCTACAATTGATGATATCAACAATTTGTTTATTCTATCGTGTGGGATAACATTTTGTGAGAGAATTCGATGTTTGCTATATCACGGTCCATTTCAGTGCAATTTATGACAATACCACTATACCAATCAGAATAAAAAAATTTGCAGTGTTTTAAAAAATGATTTTATTTTATATCCACGTAATATTTGTGAAACATGGTATGTTTTAAAAGAGCAAATTTTCTGTATAAAGTCAATAATTCTGTAGACTTTTGAAGTCCAAACTTTCTTTTGCCTTAAATTCGCAAATGAAAGATCCGAAAATTATACCAACGCAGTACTTAAAATATCTGTCACCTTCTCCCTACCCAGTTTACCCCTATTACTTATTATTATGTGGACCGCTCATTGTTATTAAATCTTATGCAATTTGATTGGATTAAGTTTTTATTAGTTTATCTTCAAACTGCTTTTGGTTTTCTTACAAGTATATATTTTTTATTTTTATTTTTATTTTTTTGTCCAACATATATAATATACAACAGAACAGTTATCAAACAGTGAGTTCATATATATGAATGTAATATAATACAACCTATCAGACGATGTATAGAACTTGAAAATAACATTTTGTTGGGATTTTATAATTGTAAAAATAACAAAAAAAAAAAAAAAAAAAAATAGTTTGATGTCCTCTAATTTTGTATAGTTGCTAATCCACCAAATTTTCCTGTAAAGCGTCTTGGGAAATGCATCAAGCTTGATTAAACTTGACAAAACATTTATTTTTAATTGATATCTTCTTCTCCAAAATATAATCATGATGCTTTATTTTTTCAATCAATGCTGTTAAACTTAATTCTACTTTAAAAAATCGTGTATTATATATATATTGTTTAATCTAGAAAAAAATATTGTTTTGAGGGTCACCTTTGTACATTCGTGATAAATTTCCAAGCAAAAAAATATCCTGTGTAAATGGTATACTAATATCATTCTGGAGAAACCACATTTCACTTTGCTCAATACATTGTTGTACATAATAACAGTTCCACAGTATATGTTAAATTGATTCAAGTTCAGTCTTACAAAAAGTACAATATGGGTTTTGCACTATCCCAATTTTGTTTAAAAACGTATTTGTTGCCAGAATTTAATGATTAATTTTATACTGAAGCCATTGTAGCTTAGTATTTTTTGTAATAGCAAATGGTAGTTGAAAAATCTTTTTCCAGTTTTGATCGATTTTTCCCTCAGTTTTAGTTTGTTACCCCGATTTTGTTTTTTTGTCCATGGATTTATGAGTTTGAACAGCGGTATACTACTGTTGCCTTTATTTTTCTAAAACTAAAATTGCTTCCCATCGTTTTAATCCTGTAGGAACAGTGTTGGTTTTGTTTAGCACCAAATACATATCTTTAGATCCCTTTTTGCTTTTGAGAATAGTCTTTATAACTGATTGTATGAAAGGAGATACTAGTTTATAATCTCCCTTATTAATTTTTTTGGAAGTCTTAGTTAGCATAGGAATTATGCTATTATATTTCATAATGTCTATATCCATCTGAAAACACTCCTGAAATTGATAAAATTTTAGAAAGGTACCATTCTCCACAACAATATCATTTACATGTAGAATACCCTTACTATGCCAGTCTTTAAAAAACACTGGTTTGTTGTCAATTTGAAATAGGTTATTCATCCAAATTGGACTGGAAAGAAAATATTCCCAGTCGTGCAAATTAATTTCGTTTTCAATTACCATTTGCCAAGCACCCAATACATCTTTCCAAAATGTATTCTTAATACTTTGCTGTAGTTGCTTTACATAGCTATAACCACAACTAAATAATCTATCTTTATCAACATATGACAAAAATATATTTCGCCATTTACAATTGTTTTTACAAATTCTTCTTATCCAAGTACATTTCAAAGCATTTACAAAAGCATGTAAATTAATCATTTTTAAGCCTCCATCACAATAATCTTTTTGTATTACATCTTTCTTCACTCTATGAACTGGTGAGTTCCAAATCATTTCATGTATCTGTTTAATAATATCTTCACTTGGATTAGATAGTGACACTACTAAATGATTTAAATTTTAATTGGCAACATAAGTGTCTTTACAACAGTAATTCGACCAATAACAGTAATGTTACGTCTAGACCATTGTTTGACTAGTCTTTTTATTTTTACAATATTTTCATCATAATTGATTTTAACTAGTTTTTCTAAATCAACATCAAAATTAACACCCAATAATTTAAAGGGTGTGCCTCCCCAAGTATGATTTTGATTTCTACAAAGTGTCTCTGTACTGTACTTTTTACTTCCAATCCAAATTACAAGAGTTTTGGAAAAAAAATTATATTCAAACCAGAAATGTTAGCAAACCAATCTAGTCCCAATAATGCCTCATTTAAAGATTCTTCACTTCCATCTAAAAGTAGTGATGTATCGTCAGCAAACTGCGTGTTCAACATGAAGAACTTTGATTCCATTTATATTTTTGTTATTTCTTATTTTTAAAGCTAAAATTTCAGCACAAAGAATGAAAAGATAAGGCGATAATGGATCACCTTGCCTACAAACCCGTTTAACAGTGAACAAGTTTGAAAAATTCCCTCCTTGAATGACTGCTGAATTAATATTTTGATAGAGCACTTTCACCCAATTTATAATAGAATCGCCAAAATTTAAAAAAATCAATACATTTAAAAGAAATTCCCATGAAATGGAATCAAAGGCTTTTTCAAAATCTATCAACAATGAAAGGCCTGGTATATCATTATCTTCAGTATATTCCATGATATCATAGATCAATCTTAGATTTTCCTCAATATATCTTCCACTCATAAAACCTGTCTGATCAGTATCGATAAGTTTAGTCAAAACTGTTCTAAATCTTCTTGCTATAACCCCAGAGCCAAGTATATTGATTACATCAGAAGTTGCATGAATGTGTACAGTAACTTAAATGACCTTTAAGCTGGACACAGGACGAGTCCATATAGACTTGCCAATAGAGACACTGCAGGCACGG